>NC_135222.1:21896548-22271548 GCF_052324685.1 Brachyhypopomus gauderio | reverse complement strand
CCATGATTAATACAAAGTAAAACTAAAGGAGCACTGACAAATGTCACACTGTCCCCACCCTGTAGAAACCAAACCTCTACCGTTTATCTGTTTTCATGTTTCACATTGACACCATCTTATTTCACATAAATAAGGGATAGTCACACTTACCAAACCAAACACGACAGGCAGAAAAATCTGAACTGGAACGTTTCATAGCATGATTTGCCAACTAAATAATTGGTTTACCTGTCTAAAATTTTGTCATTTAATAAATTATTGTATTTCCATAATCAAAATGGCCTGTGTTGTGTGAACAGATTTTGGCTGAAATTATCAAAATAAGACATTGTGACTCTATTCTAACAGCACCAGGCTTTAAGTGCATGAAACCAAAATACCAGAATGTCCTCATATAAGAGTATATTGTCTTATTGATAATAAATGTCACTGGAATGGTATTAAGTCAATAATAATATTCACGACTCATGCTCTTTACACACTACATATTTGCAATTTGCACAGAGTCTAAGAAGTAGCCTTTAAGTGGTTAAAGGTGCTGAATATATTTTAACCAAATACGTGTTAGTGCACTGCATAGCATTTTAATGAGATGCCACTTTGGTCTGACAGCTACACCCTGAAACCATGCCATGGCAGAATAGAAAAGTAGGAAAGTAGGGTAAAACAAAGCACAGCACATTTAGGTCAACATCTATCCCATGGCAAATATGAATTAAACTCCTGAACCATAAGTAGAGCAGTCTGGATTAAATTTCATTGTGGTTTGTGCTTAGGAGTTGTGTAATAACTATAGTGGCATATGTTACTACTAAAATGCCCCATTTCTATGCCCATACACCCACAGGCTTGAAATTTGGCATCACAACTCACAGTCAATTTTGTTACATCACAGCCACCCTCTACCCTGCTCTCTCTTACTTCCACTACTGCCGGTGTTCCAGTTGCCATTCAACCACAAGCCCACCCTGTATCCAGGTAAAGTGCCCCTCTGAACCTCTGGGAGCTCTGTGACATGGGATTCCCAGAATGCAGCTCCTGGTGAGTTACACTGATGTGCAATGAGTGCGACAGGGTCAGAGAGGGCTTCTGCTACAGTGGTCAGTGGTAGTGAATAGTGGCATTGGTTAGTGATAGTGGTCAGTGATAGTTGTCAGTGATAGTGATAGGTGGTAGTGGTCAGTGGCAGTGGTAGTCATTGGTGGTAGTGGTAGTGATCAGTGGTAGTGATCAGTGGTAGTGGTCAGTGGCAGTGGTCAGTGATAGTGATAGGTGGTAGTGGTCAGTGGCAGTGGTCAGTGGTAGTCATCGGTGGTAGTGGTAGTGATAGGTGGTAGTGGCAGTGGTAGCATTTTCAGTGTGTTAAGTGTGTTTCAATGTATTCATCATTATTAAACATCAACATTTGAGTGGCACTTGTCACTGTTAAACTTCGAGCAGGTAGAACATTTTGAATGTAATAACACATTTCAGAATGTTCAAGAGGTGAATTTACATGCTCACTTCATTCATGTATTTTCCCTTGTGTTATTTTCTACAGTGTATGTGCTACAAATTATACATTCAAAATAATTCAATAAGACAGCAAACAAGTAAACACTGAACTATTTTTAATGTTAATGTTCATACTAAATGAACTGTTTATAGTAATGTCTAACATGAAGCCACTCATAAAGAATGATGTAAGACGGTCTGGAAGCCACAGCACCAGACGTTCCTTTTGAAGTAAAACTTTTAATTCCTGTGATGACCTCACGTAAGACATGTTTCTTCACCATTAAGATTACTAAGACGAATATACTGCAGAAGAACAAACAATAGCCAGTTTAATAGCCCCATTACATCATATTTCTCAAATAGTTAATTTGCAGCATCTCATTTTTGAAGCATCTCTCATTTTTGTATCAAAATGTTAAGTCACTACAGACTACAGTGCCTACATTCTGTTTTAGTGGTTTTGAGTCAGGGATCAGCAAACAAGTTTATCAATATATATCCAGGTGTTGGGCTACCACTGAATCACACATTTTATTGTCTTCCCAATACCAACATAGCTGACTCAATAAGCCCTTCATTGGTTTAAAATTTGGAAAGGAACGACAAAGGGACTTCAGTATTAGGACGGGAAAACACAAATCTCAAACAAATAGTTCTGAATATGTGTATGATGTCGCAGACTCGCAGGCATTAAGTATTGATAACAGGGACATAAATGCTGAGAAGAATGAGATTATTAAAGGGCATTCCATAATCTCCATAATCGGTGTCGTACAAACAGGCAGCGGTCAGCTCAGAAAGGGATTTCAAAACAATAAAATATCCAACATGAAACGACACAATGAAAACACAAAAACACAAACCGTAAGAAGACACTGAATATAACACGAACACAATATCAAAACAGGGCTGTATGTGAAAACAATGATCAGAACATGAATTAGAACATAGGGTTTAACCCTCAATGGGTCCTTGGGGTGCAATCTGCACCCCACGGCAGTTTCTATGGCCACTACCATGTTGTTAATAAAACTGCAACATTGATCCTCTGTGACATTGTTAAGGAACCATTTTTAAATATTGTTGCATATAAAATATTTTAATAACTGTTGACATACATTTTTACCGGCACATTTTCATCGGGGGTGCGATATGCACCCCCAAAAACGTTATTTACTACCTTGTTATTACATTGATATTAACATATATTAATTCTAATTATTAATATAAATTTTGATGTACATATATTTTGGCACATGTTGGGTTTTAGTTGGACCTTTTTAAAAGTCAATCATTTAGTTTTTTTTTTACCTTTCAACTGTTACATAATAAATAACAAAATGGCTAGGTGTCCGACAGCTCAAGCTCTTAGACTGATTATGCAAGCAGATACACACAGTGATGAAGATAGTGTTATTGAAGAAGATGCCAATAGTGAAGATGGCGATTATTTGCCTGGAGCTGGTCCTGACTCAGATACAGAAGATCATGTGTCTGAGGAATCTGATGAGTCAGAAGATGCCACCTCGTCTGAGGAGCACCAGCTAAATGAACCTACTACTACACTGACTGAAAGAAGAAGAGGTATCTCAAGAGGAGTTAGAGGAGGTAGGACCAGATCACGCCGTGGTTTTTGCCCGGGATGGGGCACACACAATACACCTAATGCAGCACAACCCACGGCTGTAGAGCTACCCTTTGGTGATACCAGTACGCTTACTAGTACCAGTACACCTCAGAAGACCAATGATGGATCCAATCCAACTTCTAGAGCTGGAGAAACAGGAAGCAAGAGACCAGCTAAAGTGAAGAGGACACAAGAACGTTGTTACCTGTGCCTGCGCGAGTGTGACAGGAAGACACGCAAGTTCTGTGATAAGTGCTCTAGGCCTGCTTGTCCAGCACACTCTGTCAACACTTCAAATGTACTGTGTGAAAAATGCTTATAATTTGGATATGTAATTTGATTAATCATTGAACAACATGTGCATTTGATTCGTTTTGCAATTTAATTTCGATAATGGAATTAAAATTATACTTACTTGGACTTTGTGCAGGGCAGTGGGGATCTCTTCCCACAATCCTGACCCCTTTAAGTGCACTTTCTCAATGCATAGACTGTGCATGTTTCACACAGTTAGTTAATAAACATTGTTTTTCCTTCATTTTAATAAACTTTTGCTTGTTACCATTGATTTATATATGCCAACTAAAAGGGGTGCAATTTGCACCCCAAGGACCGGGAATGCAACTTTCTCACAAGGACCTGTTGAGGGTTAAATAGACTAGATTAAACAAGCAACACATGAATTAATAACGAGAGGGGCAGGGTTACAAAACACAAGGACTGACTACTACTGACAGAACACACAGCTGTATAAACAAAACATGCATGATTGACAGCAGGGCCGGCGCCAGGACATATACAGTGGGGGGGCGTCAGAAAATTTCAGGGTGGTGACGTAAGTTGTTGATGGGGGGGGGGGGTGCTTGGGGGGGAGATCGATCGATCAATCGCCAGTGGTTGGCCCCACAGCTAACTAGTAACTCATTGAATCATGAATATAGATCAGAGGTAAATAAACCCTGAAACCTGAATAATTGGGTCTTAAGGGGGCGGGACACTCTCCATGTAACAACCTCCATTGCAAATTGGCGAAGTGAGGAGTTTTACCTCCAAGAGGTAAACTTTATGGACTACATCATCTGTGTGGGCTCCACATGCAGGCAGCCCTGCAAAGTGAAAGCAGTCACCAGGTGGCCAAAGTCCCAGCTGTGGTGTGAACTCTATCGGTTCTTGGGGATCGCCAACTTCTATAGAAGTTCATCCAGTCATTCAGCATCCCGGCCAGACCTCTGACTAACCTGCTCTAATGGAGCAGCCAGGTGAGTAAGATGGACTCTGGAGGTGGAGAGCACCTTTCAACATCTTAAGGCAGCTTTCACTAGCGCCAAGGTACTGCAGCAGCCTGACCATATTAAACCTGTTGTGGTGGAAATAGATGCATATGGCTGGAGGGCTGGAGCCATGATGGCCCAACGAACAGGTAAGGAAGGCAAGCTCAGGCCAGTGGCGTATTATGTATTCTTTCAAACTATGTTCTGCAGAGAGATACTACAGAGTGGCAAATCAGGAGCAACTGGCCATGACATTTGCTTTCCAAGAATGGAGGCACTGGCTGGAGGGAGTGAATCACCCCTTCACAGTGATCACCACCATAAAAACCTGGAATACCTTGCAGACCACCAAATGACAGGCTTGAAAGTCATTCTTCTTCTCCCAGTTCGATTTTCATATGACCTATCAAACATGGGAGAGGAACATGAGAACGGACGTGCCCTCCCAGCCTTACTGTGCCGAAGTGAAACCCACAAGCCAAGAGCCAGTGCTTTCATCTTCATGCTAGGAGATGTCCACTGGAAGTTGAACAGAGAAATGGAGACAGCCAAGCTCACCCACACTGCCTGTCTCACAAGTTCTATGTTCTACCCAAACATGTTCTCATCCCTAATGCTGTTCTCATCATCTGGGCACATATATTCCTGGGCACCTGGCACCCCAGATCAACTCGCACCCGCCCAAGTTGTAATTGCTTGCTACTGGTGGCTAGCGATGCTCCAGAATTCCTTTAACCATGCAGGTATTGGGCTCACGCCCTTGCAGCGTATGCCTGGCTTCAAACCCCCATTATACCATTGTAACCCCCCTGCTTCAGAACAGCCAGTTGTTGAGACATGGTGTCGACATAGTAATCAGATTTGGGAGGAGACCCATCAGAAACTGAAGTCTGCTATTGCCACCTTCATAAAGAAAGCTGACCACAAAAGAGCCGAGATGCCACACTACAAACTTGGAGACAAGGTGTGGGTAGCACTAAGACGGTCGGGTGGGACCTAAAGGTAACTGACCCCTAAATACGTCGGTCCCTACACCATTGTGGAACACATAAAAGTCTCAAGACTTTGTTCTCCAAGTCAAGTCTCAAGTCTTTGGTCTCAAGTCCAAGTCAAGTCCCAAATATTTGAGTGACACTGCAGTCGCAAATCACTTTATAGTTGTAATGGTCTGTTATGACACACACAAATGTTTTCCAGATAAATTTTGTATCTGTATTTTTCTTACAAAACTGACATTTTTCTGGATACAATATTCTCTTATTTCAGTAGAACATCTGAGCGTGAGCGAAATAAAATGGAAGCGATCACGCCAAGTCTCAGGGAAAATGGATGGTTTCATATAGAAAGTGCGCAAACCAAAAACCCGTGACATGATCCAAATCAAGGATATAATGACCAGCGGTCAACTGGTACAAAGACAAGACATATATAGACAAACAAACGACCCTCAGGTGAAACGGATCACGGGCACCGTCCACCTGAGGGCCGCACACAACACAACAATTACAAGACAGCTGCCACTGTGGACGGAGGCGACCAGTAAGGGGTCCGCCGTACCGTGACAATATCAAAATCTTTCTAACAGTCACATTTTTAACTATATACGAAAAGTCTGCATATAAAGAAAACAGCAACCAAATAAGTGATTATAAAATAAAAATTAAAAACAGAATTAAAATTTTACAATAATAATGATTCTGACATAAAAAGCCCTGCAGCAACAACTTTTTGTCTCCTAATGAAAACTAACTACAACTAACGCATTACATTTTAAAAAGATCAGAATTGACAGGGCACTTGCACTTAGCCTGGCTCGGTGAGGGCGCATTATGAGGCCTCGATGACTGAACACCCTCTCTACTGGTGCACTGGTGGCAAGTCAATACCAAGATAACTGGGTAAACACTAGGTTGTTATAAGTAACACACTAACTGTGACGCTAAGCTTGTTTGTAGCAGATGCTAATTACCTTTCAGGCAGTGACTAACCTTTCCGGGTGGGTTTTCAGGTGGCGAATAAAATTAGATGTAGTGGAACCAGACTACTGTATATTTATGCCACACACGCCGCAGATTGCTGCTCTTCTAATTGCTACTTGTGCAAAGTTTTTGTACCCGAAACTTATTATGAATGGTGGAACAGAAGCAAGCATCCTCACCAGCGCCGCCATGATTGCAATGGTTTGCGAGGGTCCGCGTGCCGAAAATGTTACGTCAGCGGGAAGTGGAAAGCAAACAGACAGGCGGAGAAGAGATTGTCAAATGAAACACAAAAGAACATTACAAATAAAAGATTGTTAAAATCTCGAGTCCAAGTCGAGTTGCAAGTCTTTTGAATGCAAGATTAAGTCGAGTCTGAAGTCACTTTATATGCAACTTAAGTGTGACTCGAGTCCGAGTCCCAACCTCGAGTCCCCATCTCTGTGAGACACAATGATGGACCTGGAGGGAGGCCCAGTGTATCAGAAGCGTGCCTTATTCCAGAAGGAGAGAACTCGTGTCCCGAGTTGCATATGTCCTGGAAGAACGTCCCAGATTCTGGACCCTCACCTGATCGCCTCCTTCCACTTCCCCACACACACACACACACACACACACACACACACACACACACCCTTCATCTCAGGCACTGCCCCGCTTGTCTTCACCTCATTATGACTTTAACCATATAACCTGTTATTCACTGATTTCCCTTGACATACCTCCTTTAGGCCCGCAGATCCTGCCATCTTTGCTGCACATAGCCGAGCTGAGAAGTCACAACGCCAATTCTGCAGAGACGTCCAAGATAGTGTCTGTTGAGCAGCTCTTACTGTTGGTCTCTTTCATCAGTTCTCGACTCTGTGTTCATATTGCTGCATTGCCAGCTGCTTTGTTTACTTGTTTGAAAATTGCATGGAGAATAAAGAGTTTCTAACAAACCCCTCACATATCGCTATCTCAGTGCCACTGTTACAATTCAAGGTTCCTTTACAACAGTACAGGGAGAAGAAAAAACTCAACTGCTTACAGGATATTTATGAAAATGTTGATGGGAAAAAGGTATGTATAAATAATGATCTCAAGATGTAATTGCCATGTTTTACAAGGTTCTTAAAAAGTGAGAACTGTAAGTATTTGAGTGAAAACCCAAACTGACAGTCTATTATAGAAAATGGAAACTGATCAAACTCATCAACTCATTACAGATTTCACACATGAAATGCTTAGCATTACAGATTATCACCAATTATCATACAGGAACTTTCCCATTTGAATTATCTATTTCTTTGCTGCCATTTCTGGCAATTTCTGTGTAAACCTGCCTATCATGTCATAGTCTTGATGCAGTGAAGACAAATAAATTGTTACTAGAACAGGCAGGCCCTGGGCTTGCAGTGTGAGGCCCTGAGGCTGGATCAGAGCTGTGGGCATCAGAGCTGTAGAGGCTTGATTAGGTGACTTGTGCATTTGTATTTTGCTTGTGTGGTATTGGCAAGTGGGCCATTTTGAATCACAAGCAGGAAAATTACTCTGGTGGTAGTACTAAATTTGCATAGTCGATATGCTTTCCAGTGGGGGAAAAAACTTTAAAGGTCACGTCAGTCCTCCGCAAACTACTGGTACAGAAAAAGACTGTGTACCAGTATGAATTGTAGAAGTAGATCAGTAGATCAGTACAGGTTCAGTGCTGTTCTGCTAGATGAGATTTGCTCATGGCTTTTTGGAATCATAAAAATCAAGTGTTTAAGACACAGCAGGCCTTGTCTGAAAACGTGATTGCTTAATTATAACATCCATGCATTTGTTTTTCCTAGTAAAGTAATGTAAAAGGCACAATAGGTGAAAGAGAACTAACTCAGTCAGTGGAAGGGAAAGATGTGGGTTTTCCATCATTATCTTGTACTATTCAATAACAGACTATTTTCAGCTTTGAAACACTGACAGTTCATCTTGAAATCTTGAAATAAAACAGTAATGAGAAAATGTGTTGAACATAGACCATGGTTATGCAAGCCTCAGGCACACAGGCAAAACATCTTGTATCTTGTGACCAGAATTTTGCTTTTCAACGTATTTTTATAGCAGCAACACCAGAGGAACATTCCAATGGATCCCTTTGGAGTGAACACACATATTCAGAAACATACAAATAAATAAATAAATACATTTATATATAAGCCATAAATTCAAAAGCATTCCTGCAAAGCAAGTTAGTGCTGAGCTAGACAGCTAGACCAACACCAGACTTGTTAAATTATTCTTGATATAGGTGCTCTTTCAACTGTTTTCAGTAGCTGTAGATCTTTTGCACAACAGAAATGTAAACACTAGCAGCCCTCATACTTTCACTTATCTTAGGGATATTGTTTTCCCTTTTAACACAACACTTCGTTCACTGAGATGATGAATGAGCTGCCATCTTCCCGAAACAGGCAGACACCTCTGGCACCTACATTTTTCCCCAAAGAAATTCAGCTGTGGCAGCTTTTGGCAGGTATCTAAGAGATCTTTATCTTTAAGGCCTAGTGAAATATTGTGTTTTTAATGATGTGTCAGTTTTAACAAATGAATCCAGTCATTGCTCAGCGATTTTGAAGATATTATTTTAATTGCTATGCATATTTCACACTATGTCCTGTAAGAAACGTACTGAAGCTTAATTAATCTGCATTGAATTCTTTATACTTTTAAAAGCATTAATACAAATCACATTATTAATTCCATTCTCTAGCTTCATACCTAAAACTGCTTTACACTAACCAAAATCTGATACAAACAGGTCACTGTCATGTTCTGACAAGGAAAGGAAATACATCTCATGTTTAGGTGAACAGAAACTGCTGTGAAAATGCTAACATTGTGCAGCAAGGTTCACAAAACTCAAGTTGTAAGATGACAATGAAAAGCTTTTTTACATGTGCAGAACCTTTACAGGTAACAAGTGGAAGTGTGCTGTTTTCTTTACAGGTAACAAGTGGAAGTGTGCTGTTTTCTTTGTAGTAGCATCTTTAGAAGAGTTTAGAGATTAGTTATTACAGATCAGCAGTCATCAAGATGCAGTGGTCTAAAACTTATCTTCTTTTAAAGCTCTATTGCTAATTTGTGCACTTGTTCAACTTAATGAAATCAACATAGAATCATGATTGCATAGATTTACACAAACAAAATGCAAAATGAAAAACAATTTAATTGATAAAGACAGTTGCATTGAAAGCTTTTTTGTATAGCACTGTACGTGCACAATGGCAATTCAAAGTGCTTTAAACTGACAGTAGAATAAAATAATAACAGCTTATTACATCCCATGTTCTAACACCTCAGGAAGCTGTTTTGCAAAAGAAACAAAAGTGGACAATTTATCGTTCATTAAATAATCAGGTTCCTTGGAATTTGCCATGCAGTTGCTTGGTAATTCATTGACATAGAAGGTGAATGAAATTCTTGAAGCTGTGCTCATAATCAGAGGACTGGCTGGAAGGTTTTGCTCTGGTCCATCTCAGATATATTCCATGTCTGAGACTGATGGGAACATGAGTGGTACACAGGAATCTTCCATACCATTTCATAGACATAATTATTGGGGGAAAAATTCACAAAGAATTTGTTGGTGGCTTGACTGAAGTTGTGTAAACCATCACAGGTACTTTAGAATTACAAAGAAGCAAAGATAAATGCCATTAAGTCACATGAATAGCAACAATAATGATTGTTATTCAATATGTACCATTTAGGTTCAATTACTTCATTTAGAAAATATGTCTTCCTCATTAATGGACTGCAGAAACAATTTTGGATGACTTCACGTGTCTGGTCATTTGTTTTTTGGGGGTTCATATGTTCCATGAATCATGCAGCATGTCTGACAATAGCATTTCAAGGTCTCACTGCCACATTTTTAGAAAGAAAGTAGGGGAAAAAGTGGGTTGCCATTTTATATGTTTTGCCAACAAAGTAAATACTAAAGGAACGGAAGGGGAACCTTTCACTGACCGGGTGACGGGCGGTCATAAACCCTGGAGCTCTCCACTTTACAACGTGTAGAGCTGCCATCTCTCTGGGACGAGAGTTTCCAAATTATTGCCATAATTTGTCATCACATTAGTGGCTGGCTGTAGTCCTGGGAAGCAGCAGTTGATTTTTAGAACAGTACACTCTGAGCCCAAGACCAGCCCAGTCCAGTTGGCACTCACAGACCCAGCACAGGCCATGGTAGTGTGACCACAGCAGGATAGCAGGATACTGGGGCTCAATATAGACCCTCTTACCTCACAGGAAAATTAGTCCTGTGCTGTACTTCTATTGCAGGGGCCTTGTCTGTGGCCCTCTTGTGAATGCATTGGCTTTTGAATAGATGAATCAAGATCAGTTAATGTTAAATTTTCTGACCATGGTTACTAGGGGTAGCATTTGATTGTTTTTGAACTTTGGCTTCATTTGCTATTAAAGTGCTCTGCAATATTGCCTCATGGTTCAATGTGAGGCTCTTGGCAATATTAGGCCTCAAGTACAAATTAGTCTATTTATCAGTCAGGAGGCAATATGATAAAAATAGGCTTCTCAAATATAGCTTGGCTTTTAGGCATTGAACAACTTATATTATTTACTACAATAGTTTGTGTGTATTATCTGCACTGGTGGTCTTTACCACCTTGACCACCTGCAACCATAAAACACTATCTAAGTGATGACCAAAAAACAAGTCAAATTAAGGAAAATAAACCTGCATGATCCAATTCTGACTACAAGAAGAAGATACCAGATACCAAATCCACCTTGTTCACCCATCGTACAAATACCAAATAATAAAAAACCAAGTTGTCTTTCTTTTTTCTCCTAATAATTCTGATTCTGACTCTTAGTTGCAGTCAAGTTGTGAATAAGTATCTGATGAACACTTAGAGATCGACTACCACTAAGAGGCAGAATCAGAATTATTAGAAAAGGAAAAGGAAAAGCTTTGTCTTGTTTGTACCATGTATAGTGAATCACAAAAGCTGTTGTGCTTAAAGAGTAAAGTATAGAGAAACTCTGCCCTCCGGATCAGGGCATTCTCATTAAAGTATATCTACAGAGCCAACTGAATCACATCGAAATCACAGAAAAAAGGGAAGTTATGTAAATGGTAGGCCACGGGCACCTAAACCACCCACTTGGAAGTCATGTTTATGTGCTTTGGGGAGTACATTTTAAGATTAGTGTCAATCACTTTAGTGATTACTTATCACAAAGGTCAAGTCAGTCTAGTGATTATGAGAAACAATAAATTTGAAAGGTCAGGTTATCAAACCATGGACGTAATTTTGATTTCAAAAGTGGGGGGGACATGGATTCGTCGCTATTTAAATATTTGGTTTTAACCGTAAAAACTGGGGGGACCAAAACTGGCTTTTGAAAAAGTGGGGGGGACATGTCCCCCCCGTCCCCCCCCAAAATTACGTCCGTGTATCAAACAGTACATTTGAAGTACAGCATATGGTGTTTGACTAAAAATCAACCACCCTGATCTTATAATTTCATGACTATTAGTACCATTCTGCTTATAATAGTGTCACCCTCTGTATTCATATATAAGCCTCTCAGTTTCATCCTTGCTCTGGAGATGACCATGTATATGATCTTCTGTGGCCTACATTCTTGTTACCACATAGATGCCCAGGATTATGTTACTCTGGCTATTCCAATCCATGTCCACTATAGCCAAGATAGGCAGTCTCTTAGCACCTCCAATGAACCTTCTCTCAAGATCTACCTGTCACCTCTGTTCCAGAGGAGTGCCTGCTCTCAGCTGTCAGAATGCTGATTTTACAACTGTTGCAAACCCCCCTCCTGCTTGCCAGGGACCACTCTGTCTGCTCACATACAATGCTTCCCTGTTTCTGCTGGACTGCCCCTATAGTTTATCCCTCCTTTTATTGAAGCTCCTTTGTTCTTTTGAATTTTACCCTGTCAAGGCACCTCTTTTCTTTTCCCAGCATGATCTTGATTGCTTTAATTGCTAAGCCATCTTGACATCTTTGTGGTTTTTGTTTAGAAATCAAGTAAGCTGCAAGGCAGATTATGTCAGAGGAATCTTAGCTAAAGTCTTGTCTTCTTTTGTTAACTTATCGGCTGGATAAAGTTTCAAAGGAACGTGTTAAGCTGGAGGAATACCTCCGAGTCATTCATTGGCCCATGTGATCAGTTTATAAAGTCAGCTGAGGTATTTGTTTAGGGAGTGGATGTTAGTTTTTACTAAGTATCAGTTGAAAACCTAATCATGTTTTTTCAAGCAGGAAAATCTCCTACGGGGAGAAATTTTGGCATCAAACGCATTCATTTCCACATGTCTAAAAATGAGCATTCCTCCATGGATCACCACCTTATCATGGTGGAGGGGTATGCGTGCCTACATTGTTGGGGGCAATGCCCCTGGTAGGGTCTCCAAAGTCAAATTGGTCCTAGGTGATGGGTCAGACAAAGAGTGATCCAAAAATAAAAAATATCAGGACCCAGATACCCTCGCCCAGATCAGGGTTAACGGGGCCTCACCCTGGAGCCAGGCCAGGGAGAGGGGCTCCTTGGCGAGCACATGGTGGCCGGGTTTCTACCCATGGGGCCCAGCCGGACACAGCCCAAAGGAGACATGTGGGTTGACTCTCCCATGGGCCCACCACCTGTGGGAGAGGTAGTACTAGGGGTTCGGTGCATTGTGGATTGGGCGGAGGCCGAAGGGGGGGGCCTTGGCGTACCGATCCTTGGTTACTGAAGCTGGCTCTTGGGACATGGAACGTGACCTCTCTGGTTGGGAAGGAGCCTGAGCTGGTGTGCTGAGACATACCAGTTAGATATAGTTGGGTTCACCTCAACACTCAGTTTGGGTTCTGGAACCAATCCTCTCGAGAGAGGCTGGACTTTATTCTTTTCTGGATTTGCCCAGGGTGAAAGGTGGAGGGCTGGAGTGGGCTTACTTATAACTCCCCGGCTCACTGTATATGTGTTGGAGCAACAAGAGGTTGCTTCCCTGCACCTTTGGGCTTGGGGAATGGGCTTGTTACCTCAAGGCAGCAACATGCTATGAGGGTACTAAAATGCCAAGGTTTTCTGTAATTATCAAGTTGAATGAGGAACAAACAAGCATTAATCACATTACAAAAAGTTTTATTTCATAAATTCCACAAATCAATTTATCAATCAGTGGATTAGAAATTAGCGGCAATTTGTATGGTGTACAGATTGAATGTTTGTTTTTTACAAAGCACATTCTGGATTCTTCTGTATGAAACCTTAGGAAGCAGTTGCTGGTGGGTGTGAAAACAGAGGTGGATTTCACATTTTTGGCACTTGACATTAGATGTACCTTTGCATCCTGGTACCTTACATCTCCCTTTCTTTTTATCAATGACCATCCAGTGGGCTGTGGCATCCAGACACACATCAGGGACCGGAATGGGTGTAGTTGGTCCTCTTCTCCTCTTATGTTCATACTCCCCAGCAATTGTGGAACTGGGATGACCTCTCTTAAGCTCCAGATTCTTGCCACTTTTGCACAAACTTTCTGTGATATATGACTTGAAAGTATAAAGCTTCATCTGTTCCTCTTTTTCCATCTCAGTGCTTCTGCAATCTCTCTTGTAGAGCAGCCAGGCAGTCACAATGGCCATGTTGATAAAGTGGAACATCAGCCGGTGGTACCACTTCTTCGTCCTGATTTTGTTGTGGTACAGTGCAACGAGAGAATCCAGCAGATCGACCCGCCCATATTCTTATTGTAATCTCTCATTACAGCAGGACAGAGGACTTTGATCGTTTTCTTTTGCTTGCCATCCCACCTATCAACCTCGGTGACTGGGTGTGCTCCAATGTAGTTAGTGAGAAGACTGACTGAACGGTTATCGTACCACTTCGCAGCATGCAAGGTGGTTTCTCTAACCATGGCCGTGGATCTGTTCAAAAGATCCGCGTCCAGCATCACACACCAAGTTGACTCCTGGTAGTCTGTTGCTACGGACAGTACAAATGCAGGGAATTCCCTGGTAAGCAAGTGTGAGTACGAGAGGGACACTTGTAAACCAGTTGTCAAAGAATACCGTGAAGTTTAGCTGTTGGGGTATTGGCTGGGCCAGGTGGAGGACAACATTGCTCCTACATCTGGCAGCTCAGGGGGTTGCTCAACTCTCCCTGTGTAGATCTCAAAATTAGTGTAGACACCATCAGAGCCAGCCAAGATGAGCATCTTGTAGCCCAATTTCTTTGGTTTTGCTGGTAGGTACTGCTTGAGTCTATTTATTCCCTTGAAAGGGATTTCTCTCATCTCCAGCCAGTTTCTCACACATTGGGATTGCCTGCAGCTTTGAGGTGAAATGAGTGACCAGTGGTCGGATTTGTAGAGTGGATTAAAATTTTCTTCTTGTTCTTCATTGTTATTGAGGTGCAGTGATTTTTTTGATGAACTCCCATTTGTTTAGTGCCATGTTTGTCAGCTCCCTGGGACACTTGGGTGGCTTTGTTTCAAAAACATACTCAGTCAAATATGCTTTTTCACATATTTATGCACATCACAGATATTTTTAAATACAAATTTAATTACATATTTTATTTTTTACAAATATTTTTTTACATATTTAATTTAATATTAATTTAATTATGACTGCAGTATTACAGCAGTATTATGTGTAAATGTCTAGTTAGTGCTCAATGAACTAAGTTATAATCACTGTAACTCCCAAATATCATCTGTAGCGTCTTTATGCGTGTGCAAACGAGGGGGGTGGGAATTTGGCACAACACATGTTGGTTTGAAAAAAATTCGTCGTTGTGCCTGCTGCTTGCATATGCTAAATGAAATTGAGCACGTTCTTCTTTGATTTACAACTTTGACCTACCACCTGATTCACTGACGGTTGAAGAAAAATCTACAGAAAAGCCACACCTCCGTATAAGCCGCATCGTTCAAATCACGGGAAAAAAAGTAGTGGCTTATAGTCCAGAAAATACGGTATCTTACCTTCTGCTAGCAGTGTGTCCAAGCATGCTATGCTCCAAAAATGGACTTCTCCACCCCCAGGCGAAAGACACACCTACATCAATTTTCATTGGTTCTGGACTTATCAGCTGATTTAAAATGTGACATTTTACAATTATTTTTTAATTAATATTGCAAAAATAACCTTAGCCTGGCCAAGTTTAAGGCAAGTAAGCTTATTCTTTAAGTAAACTTATTCTGTTCTGGTAGAGCCCTATAATGCTATGTGTTGCATTTTAATGAATATTCTCTACAGTGGTTTGTGTATCAAGCTGAGTGCACTCACAATATGTACACATAACATGCTGCAGTGATAAAAAATGTATACATAAATATAAAATGGGCCTAAAATATATCTCTGTCAGTGGAAAATGTGAGCCTGCTATATGGAAACATGACCTACATCCACTTGAAATAAACTGAACAACTCTTCCTCCTTCACCAAGCAGAAGGCTTATCAGGTAACAGTACAATGTAACTCCAAGTCAACCACACTTGAAACCAACCAATTGTGAAACCAACCTGTTCAATTAGGAAGCAACACTGATTGTGAATCAATTTCACCTGCTGTTGTGCAGATGGAACGGACAACAGGTAGAAATGAAAGGTAATTAGCAAGACGACCCCTATAAAGGAGTGGTTCTGCAGGTGGAGACCACAGACCTTTTCTCTGTTCTCATCCTTTCTGGCTGATGTTTTGGTCACTTTTGCATTTTGTCAGTTCTCTCACCATAGAGGGAGCATGATGTGGTGTCTACAACCCACAGAAGTTGCTCAGGTAGTGCAGCTCATCCAGGATGGCACATCAATGCGAGTCAAGGTTTGCTGTGTCTGTCAGCTGTGTCCAGAGCATGGAGCAGATACCAGGAGACGTGGAGGAGGCCATAGGAGGGCAACAACCCAGCAGCAGGACCACTACCTCCCCCTTTGTGTAAGGAGGAACAGGAGGAGCAGTGCCAGAGCCCTGCAAAATGACCTCCAGCAGGCCACTAATACCCATGTTTCTGCTCAAACTATCAGAAACAGACTCCATGAGTGTGGTATGAGGACCTGACAGCCTGAAGTGTGGAATTGTGCTTACAGCCCAACACCAACCCAACACCATGGGGTTCAGCCCAATACCAAGATTGGCAGATTCACCATTGGTGCCCTGTGCTCTTCACGGATGAGAGCAGGTTTACACTGAGCACATGACAGAGTCTGGAGACATGACAGAGTCTGGAGATGCCGTGGAGAATGTTCTGCTGCTTGCAACATCCTCCAGCATGACTGGTTTGGCAGTGGGTCAGTAATGGTGTGGGGAGGCATTTCTTTGGAGGGCCGCACAGACCTCCATGTGCTAGCCAGAGGTACCCTGACTGCCGTTAGGTACCGGGATGAGATCCTCAGACCCATTGTGAGTCCATATGCGGGTGCAGTAGGCCCTGGGTTTTTTCTGATGCACGACAATGCTAGGCCTCATGTACCTGAAGTTTGTTAGCAGTTCCTGCATGATGAAGGCATTGATGCTATGGACTGGCCTGCCCGTTCCCCAGACCTGAATCCAATCGAGCACATCTGGGACATCATGTCTGTGCCGTCCACCAACGTTGCACCACAGACTGTCCAGGAGTTGACTGACGCTTTAATTCAGAGGGAGGAGATTCCTCAGGAGAACATCCGTCGCCTCTTCAGGTGCATCCCCAAGTGTTGTAGGGAGGTCTTTTGAGTATGATGCCAAATCCAGAGCTCTATGGGCTAATAATTTTGATTTACATTGAACATTTTTGGAAAATGTTTTTATTCATTGAGATCTAGGATGTGTTATTTATTTTTGTCTACAGTGGGATGACCTCTCTATTCCTTAATATCCAGAGAGTGATGCTTTGTACATAAAATTATTAGATAGTGTAACAGATCCAGACTTGATTCATATTGCAGAACTGTGTGTGGTTTTCAAAGGACTCATTATGAGGCATTAACATTTATTGTCAGGTCCATTTTTGTATAACATGCCAGTCAGTGTCACCTTGTGCACTTTTTTTTTTTTTTTTTTTTTTAACCTCCAGGTGCAAAGCTGCTGAGTACCAATCTAAGAGGAACTCTGTGGATAAAATAGCTTTCAGCTATGAATGATGTCACAGTTCTAGCACTCCTGCCTGGTTCTGTCCTGCCTCAACTCCGCCCTGGCCCCTCCCCCTCATCTGGTGCATGTGTGTCTTTTTTGTCGTCCTGTGCAGTTGTTTGTCGTTGCGTTGTTCTTGGTAGTGTTTTCCAGCTTACCTAGCCGATTTTCTTGTTTCCTTCTTCCTTGTATTTATCGTGATTTTTCCTGATGTTGCCTTTTGACCTTAGTGACCACCCAAGATAACACTGTTGTGTTATGTACTGATCCTGCTACTGCCTCTTTCAGTTATGACTCTCAGCAAAGCCAGGATAAACAAACACTTAAACACTTATACCGACCTACCTCTAACATTTAACAATTTAATAATTACATTTAATAAATCATAAGTATTCCACCAATCTTTTGAAGAAATTTAATAGATTATGCTAGTAATTTCAATGCCCCTTACAAAAAGATGAAAAATAAATGGCAGCATATGTCATGGCTGGCTCCATAGCTTTCAATGTCACACAATCCTCTTATATGCAGCACATAATTTGGGCTTTTGCCATGTCATGTTGTCCTTATGGTACAGCAGAGACACTTGTTTTCCGAGAAATGAAATAATACTTTTGTTTATACTCCAGGAAATCACTGAAGCAAAATCTTCCAGTCAACACTTGGAACAGATTTTCCAATGGGAGTTGTCCATTTTTACTTAGATAATAACAACTGGGTGTTCCCCTTAGTGTCTAACACAGAGCAGCATGGAATGCGCTTTTATTGGGCAGTATGACTGTTACTGATTTCTTGTAGACTTAACCACATCCCTAGACTAATTATTATATTGCTTGGCAGTCATAACTTACATTATGTTTTGCTGATGAAGGCCTATATCAAATATGGTTGCCCTGATTGCAGGGCCTTGATTGGTGAAGAGAACGCAAAATGTGTTCATTTTGAGTGAAATCTCATTAAGAATAATTTCATCTCAGTTTGGGAATTGTATCTATCAGATAGAATTATGTTACAGAAAATGATCAAGATCCATTTTGTCCTTTTCATGTGTTTAATGTTTTTATTAGTGCTGTCAATTCCATGTGCTGCGATTAAAAGTCCTCACCGGGATTTTGCTCAAGCTTGCTAGATTTTCTAATTAGCAATCCAGGTAAAATTAGTGGAATCAACACAATCCAGGAAGCCTGAGCAAAATCCTGGTGAGGACTTTTAATCGCGGCACCTGGAATTGACAGCACTAGTTTTTATGAATATTAGCGAATCTGTACTGAAAATAATAACTTGAATCTGAGTAAGGAAATATGGCTATGGAAATCACAGTACAGTTAATAACAGTACCATATTCACCCTGGTACCAGGAGCTCAATAAAGTTTTTGCTTATGTCATTGTAAAGTGTGTTTGGGGTTAAGAGAAGGCATTTTTGGGAAGTAGTCATCAGTATTGCATGGCAGTGAGGTATTGCCAGCAGATTCTGATTCATGGTAGCTATGATTTGATGATAAGAGTTATCAAGAGTTGCTTCATTGTGGATGTTGCCAGGTTGGTTGTTGTAAAAATGAATAGTTAGGCAACACGGTGGCTTGGTGATTAGCGTGTTTGCTTCTCAGCACTGGAGTCTTGGGTTTAAGTCCTTATCTGAGTGGAGTTTCCATGTTCTCCCCGTGTCTGCGTGGGTTTCCTCTGGGTTCTCCAGTTTCCTCCCACAGTTCAAAAACATGGAGGTTAGGTAAATTGGCAGTCCCTGACAAATTCTCCCTGAGTGTGTGTGTTGGTCTGTGTCTCCCTTTAAATAAAAAAGCAGTTGTACGATTGTCTGTGCAAGAATGTGTGTGTGCTTGTATGCCCAGTGGTGGATGGTGCTCTGTCACTAGGGTATGTCCTCTCTCCTCTTCCTGCACCCCAATCAGTCTGCTGTGTGCAATTGGCTGCTGCTTCTCACCGGCGTGTGATTGGTTATGTAAGACTTGTACCTGTGTTAAAATTGTAAAGTGACCTTGGTTATCTTGAGAGGCACTATAAATTGAACATTCATCCATTGCATATCACAAATCCAGTCAAAAACAGAATTTATTTCTGCACAAACCATCTAAAAGCTTAGTGTGTTTAAAGCATTTTTAAACTGACTGTCCATTTTGGAAGAGCATTAATTTTCAGAATAATCTGTAGAATACTGGTTCGATCATCAGAAAGCTGTATCTTCTCTAATTGAACATCTTGTTTGTTTGTTTTCAACAAAATATGAACTGAAAAATTGCCAGGCGATGGAAAAGTTATGCATACTACAGGTAACTGAACAACAACAGCAATATAATAACAAAAATTATAAATAATAAAAAATGATACTTTGCCCCCAGGTGTCCTGTCTCTGAACTGCCTTGAATATGATTAAGGTGGTAAAGAATGATGGTGTGTTGCAGTCAGCATGGGCAGTAGTGAGAGGAGAGGGGCTTCCCTGGGCGTCCTCCACCAGACACCCACTCAAATGGATGACGCAGACGAGCACTGCCTCCCCCATAATCTCCCAACAGCACCTTGCAGTGCAATCCCAAGCTGTTCGGCAGCGCTAGCCCTTTCTGCTATTCAGAAAGGGGCTTTGCCTGTGAGATAAGCCGTCACAGTCTGAACATTTGCCAAGTCATTGTGATGCAGGAAGTGGCATGCTAGAGAGAGAGATGGGGAGTGCTCAGAATACATATGAATGAGAGAGGCTCAGAGAGCCAACCTGCCTCACCAGTGGTCTCCAGGCCTGCTTGTTACTCTCTTCTCCAGATTATGTCAGCTAGCACTGACTTCAGCTGCAGCATCAAACTGAAGCTTTTGACTTTTATTTTTCTTACTGCTATTTTCAAATATCCAAGTAACCTTTTAGAATTAATTAATGAGCAGCCTTTATGGCAAAAAGGGATAGGACACATACACTTAGGTACACAGACTTTTACAAAAGTATGTAATGAAAAGAATGTAAGAGTCTTAGAGGTAGGCAAAGTAAATTGGAACACAGTGAGACAATACTATACAAAGTTCACAGCACATTAATTGGCAAAAGTCTAGTTAGTTCAAAAGACTGCTACTTCAAAGACCATGGCAGGAACATAAGCCTAAATGCACTTCTGGTGAGAATGAAAACATCCTGCAGAAAAGTATTAGAAAAGTATAGAAAGTATGGAAACATATCCATATTTCCAAAATGGCGGATTTCCTAAGAAAGTCATAGATGCTTTTAGTCATGTTTGACCTGTTCAGAGAACAGATGCATCTATAAATTATCTATAAACAATTTACTCTTAAGACATCAGAAATTCCTTTCGTAGTCACTTATCATCCTCCAAATGAAACTGTGGATAAATTTCATATGTTTCAAAATATTCCAGGATGATGCAGAGTGTAACGTGACATGCGCATCGTGAATAAGGAAGGGGAAGTTGAGAGAGTGGAGCAGACATTACAGGTGATCCCAGTGACAACGACTGATAACAGAGGGAGACATGGAGGTTTAAATACACTCACATTACTGAGGGGAAAACAAGAGACAGGAGAAACAAGCTAACAGAGGCTAACAATTGGGTGTGACAGCACAGTAACAACAGACGCACACACACAGCAGACCATGCCGAGAGCCTATATATGGGGGGGGGGGGGGGGGGGGGATCTTACTCCATACACAGAGTCTGAATCTCCAACAGATGAGTCTGAAACATCAAAGATTTGCAATCGTTCTTTGTTACATGTAAATTTACTGTCACTAAAATAACATGTGAAAGGATCAATTGTTATCAACCATTTCTCTTCATGCATTGCTGCTGGAGTTCTATATTGTTTCTTCATGAGATGTAATCATCTGTACTTTGGAGAAATTAAGAGAAGTATGGTTGATTCATACATTCACACCAACAGAAATAAGAATTTGTACATGTAAAGCATTTAGGAACTGAAATATCTTGTTTGCATTGTCAGTTGTAGCAATCACAGCAATAAAGTAAGGAAACATAAGAAATTATCTATACTCTTGTACTACATCTGAGATTATTCACTCCTTTACTCATTTCCATGTAGAACACTCTGTAGGTATAAGAGGGACAACAGACAGAATTCAGACAACATTAGCTTGTGCTGAAAAATCCATCCTTGTGACTGAAATGGGACAGAATCAGCAGGCGGTGAGAGTGGTAGTGGCACGTCTTTAATGTCCATAATGCCAGAACCAAAACAAAGGGCACAATAACGCTTCAATCACGTCTCAGAAACACTTGGAGGGGTCAGAAGTCTTAGGCTGGTCGTGGCTCTTTTGGTGATGCACAGCACTGGACAACAGGAAATATAGAGGGAGAGAAGTGAGGAACAGGTGTATGTGCAGATAAGAGGGCGTGTCAGTAGTTGGGGGACTGTGAGCAGGTGTATGTGCAGATAAGAGGGCGTGTCAGTAGTTGGGGGACTGTGAGCAGGTGTATGTGCAGATAAGAGGGCGTGTCAGTAGTTGGGGGACTGTGAGCAGGTGTATGTGCAGATAAGAGGGTGTGTCGGTAGTTGGGGGACTGTGAGCAGGTTTATGTGCAGATAAGAGGGCGTGTCAGTAGTTGGGGGACTGTGAGCAGGTGTATGTGCAGATAAGAGGGCGTGTCAGTAGTTGGGGGACTGTGAGCAGGTGTATGTGCAGATAAGAGGGTGTGTCAGTAGTTGGGGGACTGTGAGCAGGTGTATGTGCAGATAAGAGGGTGTGTCAGTAGTTGGGGGACTGTGAGCAGGTGTATGTGCAGATAAGAGGGCGTGTCAGTAGTTGGGGGACTGTGAGCAGGTGTATGTGCAGATAAGAGGGTGTGTCGGTAGTTGGGGGACTGTGAGCAGGTTTATGTGCAGATAAGAGGGCGTGTCAGTAGTTGGGGGACTGTGAGCAGGTGTATGTGCAGATAAGAGGGTGTGTCGGTAGTTGGGGGACTGTGAGCAGGTGTATGTGCAGATAAGAGGGTGTGTCAGTAGTTGGGGGACTGTGAGCAGGTGTATGTGCAGATAAGAGGGCGTGTCAGTAGTTGGGGGACTGTGAGCAGGTGTATGTGCAGAAAAGAGGGTGTGTCAGTAGTTGGGGGACTGTGAGCAGGTGTATGTGCAGATAAGAGGGCGTGTCAGTAGTTGGGGGACTGTGAGCAGGTGTATGTGCAGATAAGAGGGCGTGTCAGTAGTTGGGGGACTGTGAGCAGGTGTATGTGCAGATAAGAGGGTGTGTCAGTAGTTGGGGTACTGTGAGCAGGTGTATGTGCAGATAAGAGGGCGTGTCGGTAGTTGGGGGACTGTGAGCAGGTGTATGTGCAGATAAGAGGGCGTGTCAGTAGTTGGGGGACTGTGAGCAGGTGTATGTGCAGATAAGAGGGCGTGTCAGTAGTTGGGGGACTGTGAGCAGGTGTATGTGCAGATAAGAGGGTGTGTCGGTAGTTGGGGGACTGTGAGCAGGTGTATGTGCAGATAAGAGGGCGTGTCAGTAGTTGGGGGACTGTGAGCAGGTGTATGTGCAGATAAGAGGGCGTGTCAGTAGTTGGGGGACTGTGAGCAGGTGTATGTGCAGATAAGAGGGTGTGTCAGTAGTTGGGGTACTGTGAGCAGGTGTATGTGCAGATAAGAGGGTGCGTCAGTAGTTGGGGGACTGTGAGCAGGTGTGTCTGAGTGTGCATCTCCCCTGAGGACTGGGACTGGCTCACTGTGGCAGTGACCCTTTGTCATGCTCACTATTCAGTTATACACTAGTGGTACAATCACAACTAAGGCAATTTAGTTTTATAGCATGTGTTATTATCACCTTAAAAATATCTTGCTCTACAGCTCTACAACTCAACATTTTTATCAATAAAAGCTACTGAGTGAAATACTCTAATGCTTATTTCTTGAGCATTTTTAAAAACAGGTTATTATTATGGCTCACAATACATTTTCTGACTCTTACCCTGACTTTACGCTCACCTGAAATAGTGGTGCAAAACCTGTAAACATGTCTGTCATAATAGTAGTTAAATACAGCACTAACGTCTGCTGGAGGAAACCGCTTTGCATTGTAGTACCTTTGCTTATAAGCATTGTACATCAGTTATTCATTTAAATTTTATTTACTACATTGTTTCTTTAATACATTTACAATGATCTTTGGGTAACAATACATTTAGTTGTCACAATTTCATCCTCTAGTGTTGCCAAATCCATTGCATCAGCTTACACGTGTTTATGTCTTGGTTTCAGTTTTGTTCCCAGTTCCACCCTTTGTCCTGTTTCATCTCTTCCCTTTATTGTCCCTAAGTGTTCCTTATTTCTTTGTGATTCCAGTTAAACCCTGTTCCTTCCGTCGCTGTTTGTCGTTTAATGTGAACGTGTCATTGGTTGTATCTTTACATTATGTGCTTCCTGTTTGTACATTTAACTTTGCGTTAAATTTATGTTGTTTCTTTTCATGCACGCCCTTTTTGTTTAGCATTTTGGTTTTGTCTCATATGACTATTCTGGTTTCTTGACCTCTGACTATTTTGTGAATAATTATTACAGATTTGCCCACAATAAATGTTGCTGTACTCAGAATTAGCGTTTATCCTCCTTTCCCTCAATGCTCAATAATGACCAGCCACACATTGAGAGATGTACCGGTATGTGGTTGCACTGTTAGAATGAAATTCTGCCTATCTTGCCAAAAGAAGCCCAATCCCAAAGCTGCTAAGCCGGTAAGGGCAAATCCACTGGTTCTGTGGGAACAAGATTCTCAATATCATTCAAAGAAGTCCCACTCTAATATTTCCCCCACTGGACTTGCTGACTTACTTGGATGTACTTATGACAGGTAACTGCCCAATGTTTGCACTTCTGGGCCACTGCTTTCTCAAAGAGCACAGGAGGTAGCGGCTAGGGAGTGGTCAGAGACTGTATTTAACGATGAGGTTGCCAAAATATAATAGGTTACTACTCCTGCTTTGCCCCGGTATGAAAAGCAAGCTCCAGCTCAAGTTTAGCCAGCTGTGCCCTGCTGCCTGTGCTTCTGACCAACCTGCAGTCCTGGCAACAGTCCTGGTCCTGGTCCCAGGTATCTGGGGTCTTGGTCCTCTAAAGCAGAGGCATCCAACAATTTCTCTGGGGTTTTTTTGTGCCCCTGGATCTTGCTTTCATAGCCAACCAGTCCTCATATGTTCTTGATCTTAAATGGACACTTTGCCTAGCTGAGTCCCCAGGGACTTCTCTGTCTGTGGTTGTCTCTGCAGTTCCAACTCCAGCTCTTTGGTATGGAAGACGATACTACAAGTCCTGTTCTCTGCTCTCCAAAGGATGTTGCCGACACTGCATTATGCTTTTCAGACCCAGAGAGCTTCATGCTTCCAGACCTGCTGGACCAGCGACCTGCCATTGCTGGGCCTCTGGAACTGCCAGACCCACCTCACTAGCCTTCCTGTCTCCCGTGGTCTCCACTGTATGTTACAGCCACCATGTTTGTTTCCTTCTAGGTTTCTGTGTCCTTATCTGCTGCAATGCCAGTGAGTGGCTTTCCCTGTCCCAGTTGCAATTTTGTCGCTGTTTCCCTGTCTACATTTCTCCAGACTCTTGTGGTCCTGTTCTATCGATATATCTATATCTACACTTTTACAGAAGAGATCCTTCATCAGCTGTGCAACCAAAGTACATCTGAAGTAGTAGTAGAAGGAAGCAGTTTATATATGGAAAAAAAGATATTTGAATCATAACATTCACTCCATGGGGTTCTAAAGTTTCATTTTCCTTGAGTTTTCTAATTACATTGCTAAACTAGCAACAAATGGCAATGTAATCAGGCTATGTTAATACATTTACATGTAGCATATCTAGACTCACAAAAACAGTTACAGACTACAATGCCACAGTTATTATCTGAATGGTTATACTCTTGACGAGCATACAATCAATCAATCAATCAATCAAATTTTATTTATATAGCGCTTTTTACAACAGTTGTTGTCACAAAGCAGCTTTACAAGTGCCGAGTCCTAGCCCCCAGTGAGCAAGCCAAAGGCGACAGTGGCAAGGAAAAACTCCCTAGTTTTACCTTTGATAAAACAATCAAATAAACAATTGATAAAACAATTGAGTTTTATCATACCTTTGATAAAACAATACAACACCTGAACATATAAAATACAAGTTAAGACATCTATGACTTCCTTAAGAAAATTAAATGTTTTTTAAATATTCACACATTTTACTACTTTTCTGGAGAAAGTCACTGCAATGTTATCAAGAATGTGTTTATAGTTAAGAGTCTTTAAATGTCATACATAAACTGGGGTATAAGAGATAATTTTAAGAGACAATAGAAACAGCCACATTGTGGAATATCTACAATAGGATTCAATACAGATTCAGAGAGGTCTCCTGCTGCAATTGTATGACTGATTGAATGCATTGAAAGACTGCAATTGTGATGTCGGATCTGTTTTGCCTATAAAAACTAGTATCAAAGCTGCTTGATTGCTTCTTTCTTGTAAAAGTCTTTTCTCCAAATGACAACAGCATATATATATATATATATATATATATATATATATATATATATATATATATATATATATATATATATATATATACTCACTGGTTTTGTCACGGTGACAGCTCCGGACCCCTCCTTGTGGGCATGTCGTTATGTCGTCTGCGTGCAGTTATGTCCATGTTCGTAGTTCCGTGGGTGTGGCTCGTTTGTGAGCGTGTTCGTAGTCTCACCTGTGCCTTGTCTCGTGATCACTGGGGAATGTGTTATTCACCTATTTAATGTGCGTTCGCGCAATGTCTCGTGCTCGTCTTTGTCTACACTGAAAAAAATAAAGCATTGGCTCAAAGTAATAAAATTTAATTAATCAATCACACTAATTTTTTTTCATTGACTCAATCTAAAAAACTAAATTCATTTAGTCAAATAAAATAAAAAATATTTTAAAATAAATATATATAATATAATTTATCCAATTTTATTTTATCTACTTACAGTTTGACAATCGACATCTATACAATTACAAAAATATAAGCAAATAAATTATTCAACAGTGTCTATTCAATCTGTGTTGGAAGGTGAGGGGTTAAGTGGAAGCCTGTGAGCCTGTGTCTCCCCCTATCAGCACTGTGATGTCCGCTGTTCGTTTACAGAGGGCCTGGCAGTTATAATTCAGCTCAATACCAGTTTCAAATGACAGTAAAATTGACCATATCATATCTTCCCTCTTAGTGGGCGGGCTTAACTGTATGATAATTTCCGCCTGCTGTGGCGACGCTAGCTGTCGTTAGCGTACCACCGCTAGCTAGTTTCGATTCATTTCTTTGATGCCCTCGTGCGCGTTGTTTACATATTCCACTTCAGAGGAACACGGAGCTGTGAACCTTATTTTGTTGGAACCTTATTTTGCATAAGAAGTTATCTAGTACAGATATTATTGCTTATTGTGTTTTTAAAGCAGTACTGTCGTCTCAATTTTTTATTTTTTTTTATTGCAGTTAATTAGGAGAGGAAACAAATTTTTTTCGGGGGGGGGGGAGCGGGCCCAGGTTTAATGCTCACGGTTTGCTACTGCTCTCATCAGTCCATAAAATTGTGTTCCAGAACCTTTGTGGCTCATCTCTGTACTTCTGTGCAAATTCCAATCTGGCCTTCCGATTCTTACTGCTAATGAGTGGTTTGCATCTTGTGGTGTGGCCTCTATATGTCTGCTTTCTCAGTCTTCTTCGAACAGTGGATTGTAATACCTTCACCCCTGCACTGTGGAGGTCATTGGTGATGTCATTTACTGATGTTTTTGGGGTTTTCTTCACAGCTCTCACAATATTCCTATCATCAACTACAGTTGCTCTCCTTGCCCAACCTGTGCGACGTCTGTTGCTCAGTACACCAGTAGTTTCTTTCTTTTTCAGGACATTGCACATTGTTGTACTTGCTATGCCCAGTTTGTCCAATGGCTCTGATCAATTTTCCTTCTTTTCTCAGCAAAATGACTTGCTTTTCTCCCTTATACAGCTCTCTGGTCTTCATGTTAATTTATCCTCTTTAATAAGAAATGCAGTCTTTATAGGTTTAGACCCAGGCAAAAAACTTCTAAAAACAAGTCATCCAGAGCTATGTAATGTTTGAACAATCAACCTAAAGGGTAACACAAAACACCTTTCAGTCACCTGTTCCAATACTTTTGTTCACTTGAAAAATTGGTGGGTTCAAACAAAGGGTGTTATGTTTTAAGTTGTTTAACGCATTTAGATGTAAATACCAGAAAATAAAAGCTGCAATTCTGAACTCTTATTTAATACTCATCTTTTGATCTTAAATTTGCCTTGCCGTTCCAATACGTTTGGAGGGGATATATATATATATATATATATATATATATATATATATATATATATATATATATATATATATATATATATTAGGGGTGGGACGCGATTAAAAAAATTAATCGAATTAATCAGAAGCTTTGTAATTAATTAATCGAAATTAATCGCATTTTAATCGCATTTCAGTATTTAACATGAGAAATATTAATTTAAGTTTGAATGATGAATGAATCAATGAACATAATCAAACTTCAACATCTTGTTTATTTTTCCACCAGTCTACTACACAGACCAATATATGAGTGCAGAAAACAGTTCAGAACATTGGAAATTCTGACCAAAAATGTTGTTTAATTTTGGGAGTTTTGCTCAGGATATTGGAAGAATTGAAGTAAATCAGAAGATGTTTTTTAATACCATTTTAGATGGTATACTTTTCTTAAATTTCCCAGGCCTCTGCCACAGGCATCTCCATAGTGCCTAGAAGTGGTCTTCTGCATGTTCAAAGCAAATGACTGGATCTTCCATTCATCATCTATAATATGAGCTGTCACACAAAGATCATTCTTGTTGCTAACAGAGGTCCAGTGATCCCCAGTCAGAGCCACATTTGTGGCGCTCTTCACAATAACCTGTTTTACTTCCCTTTCACAATAACCTGTTTTTTTCCCCTCGTTCTTACGTACGAGGTTAAGAAGTACTTGGCGCTAAGAACGTTTTGGGAAACTCACCCCTGGACGGTAGTTCATAACTTGCATCAGTTGACGCAATGTGCAGCGCTTCTTGTAAGCCTTTATCTTCGACCACAGAGAGCGAACAACACAAATAATATGACGCGTCATGTATAAACGCGTGCGGAGTTGCGCGCTACGGTCACTCGCGAAAGTTTAATCCAGTCTTAATGGTCCAATGAAGGTACTTTAAAAACCAGGACATTTCCTCACTTTAAAAAAAACCGGGACGACCGGGACAAGATGTGAAATGCGGACGTTTAGGTCACCCTATCGTACTAGGAATACATTTAGCAGCTAAGTTATCATTACTGACCTGCGCGTTAAGCTGGGCGTACACTGTGCGATTTTTGGCCCATTTTCAGCCGATTTTTCACTCGTTTCGGCTCAATCGCGTGTCGTGCATCGTATAGTTTACACAGGTAAACGAGGAGCGATTCACACCTCACGACCAACTCCCGATCAGAAATCGCAGCATCGCAAGAATATCAAACATGTTTGAAATTCAAATCGCTCCTCGTGAGAGTATCGCACTGTTGAAGCAGCTCCACGAGCCGACTCTCCGCAACGAGTCGTACAGTTTGAGCTGGAGCTGAGTACACGATTTAAAATATCGTACAGTGTACGCCCAGCTTTAGCTGCAACATGTTTTGCGTTGAGGTGGTAACGAAGGGTAGAAGTGCTCCTGTGATAAGCGAACTCCTTCCTACATAAAGTGTAAATAACACTATTTTTGTTTGAACTTCCATCTGGAAGTTTCTTATATTTAAATTTCCCATCCACCAGCGTAGCCTCTTCAGTCATCTGCATCATGCTCATCTTATCGTGCGTCCATATAATCTGTATGCCTGGAACTCGTGCACTGAGAAACATTCCACGATGCAAAAGTGTATCGTGCGTTAAAATGCGTTAATTTTTTTAGTGCGTTAATTTTCCTGTAATTAATTAATCGAAATTAACGCGTTAAAGTCCCACCACTAATATATATATATATATATATATATATATATATATATATATATATATAGTTCATGCCCTTACCAAAAAGAAGTTTATTCAAGTGTACTATGAGTATACTTATTTTGTACTAAAACTGAGGAAGTATACTTGAAGTTTACTTTTTATAAACTATATTTTAGATACTTAAGAAAAGTATACTGAAGTATACTTGGCTTATACTGAAAAGTATAAACAGAAGTCTAAAACTAAGTACATTCATAGTATAGTCTTAGAATAGTATACTGAAGTATACTTGGCTTATACTGAAAAGTATAAACAGAAGTCTAAAACTAAGTACATTCATAGTTAGTCTTAGAATAGTATACTGAAGTATACTTGGCTTATACTGAAAAGTATAAACAGAAGTCTAAAACTAAGTACATTCATAGTTAGTCTTAGAATAGTATACTGAAGTATACTTGGCTTATACTGAAAAGTATAAACAGAAGTCTAAGACTAAGTACATTCATATTTATACTTGTACTTTACTTTTTACATCTTTTTGCCACAAAGTACTAATACTTACTATATCTTGCTCCAAGTGCATAATAAGATCAAGTCATTGAGTCATGCTTAACTTTTAATTTATATATTAATAGTATAATTCTGGAGTTTAAAATGTTATGTTTATGTTAACATTTTTACAAGCATATGCACAAGTTCTGCTTTACCTGTCACACTACAGCCCCTGACCCCTCCCCTTTGGGCGTGTGTTTATGTTGTCTATGTCTAGTCCTCTGTGGATCTTCATGAGTTTGGTTGTGTCTGAGTGTGTTAATTGGTCTCACCTGTGGCTCGTTTCGTGATCATTATGTGGTTTGTCTATTTAATGTGTGTTCGCGCAGTGTCCGTCGTTGTCTAAAAGCTATGATTCAGTGGATGGGGAGAAGCTAATTCTGTCACTGGCCTACAGCGTCAGAATAATCTCAGCAAAAGGAACTGAATGGTCTTTCACTGTGAGACCGGGGTGGGGGCACATTAAACATCTCATCTCTCCTTCTCCCTCAGATCTGCATCTTCATCGGAGAGACGCTGCTGTTTTTGAATTGGGCGATAAGCTAGAGATATACTACGCGTTCGCGTACGCATCATGGCTGCTTCGCGTATCCTGCATCGGTTTGGCGCGTAGATCTTGCACGTCCTCCAAAAGTTAACGCGGCGTAGCGAACAAGGCTGGAAACATACTTGCTGTTTGCCCATGCGTTTGTGTAGACAACGTTCGAGTACGCGTCGCGTTAACTTTTGTAGGACGTGCAAGACCTACGCGCCAAACCGACGCAGGACACGCGAAGCAGCCATGATGCGTACGCAAACGCGTAGTTAACAGCATGTATATCTCTAGCTTAAGTCTACACGTTTCTGTGTGCGTGTTTGGATGTTTATCGTGTCAATAAACTGAAAGTGACGTCAGTCAAGAGGGATTCTGTGTCTCATCCTTCACCACGACCCCATCGTCACAATAAGCTTACTTTTAGTATAGTTGTAGTACAAAATAAAACCTAAATGTAAACTAGTTGTGTACTCAAAGTTTACTATTCTTACACTTAAAGTATACTTAACAGTGTACTTTCATAAACTAAAAACTAGACTAGAAGTATATAACTAGTAAACTAACAGTATACCTGTAAGTTTACTTTTAGTATAGTTGTAGTACAAAATAAAACCTAAATGTAAACTAGTTGTGTACTCAAAGTTTACTATTCTTACACTTAAAGTATACTTAAAAGTATACTTTTATAAACTAAAAAGTGGGCCAATTTAGTCCCAAGAAGTATTGAATTAGTAAACTTACCAGTATACTATTAGTACATTGATATTAGTATACTTACTACATAAGTATATTTCCCAAGTATACTTTAAGTTTACTTAAAAAATAAACTTTAAGTATACTTTTTTTTGGTAAGGGTGTGTTTTATATGTTTGCCTTATATCATTAACCAAAGTGCTCACAGTTTTTCCAAAAGCTTCTACTGCCTCTTTTCTTGATGATCATGTAATGGGCTACAGGTTTGCCCTCCACTTTAATAAAAATATACCCTATGAACTCACTGCTAATGACTGTAATTGAAAGAAACATTGTGTTATTCAATCAAAATAACTCAGAAGCAACTGAATCCATGATGTGAGTGAAATTTTGTCTAACATTAAAATTGTTAAAAGCATGTTAACGGTAATTGAGAGTGGAAAACATAGCTGGATGTTTGTGGTCTCTGCTTAGTTATTAGGAACATGTCAGGTGAATGGTGTTGAAAGAGGACTTCATACCAAAATGTTTTCATGTAAGAGGTTCCAGTATCTGCACAGCAGTAATGAAACTCTTCTACATAGTGTGGTATGCCTTTTCTGCAGATATAATTCAACATTCCTCATGAGTGGTTTATTGACCAACATTGTGGTATTATTAAGGATACATCATAATGATGTCATCTCATGGGCAGTTCGTTAACAATAGGAAGGTCATATAATTCACCGGAGAGGCTTTTATAGGTCAGTGTTATAGTCTCAAATGGTCTCAAAAAGTCTAGTCCCAAATTAGAGTTCAGAAGGAAGGAAGAGGGGAAATAGGGGAGCAGTTGAGCTGGAGAGATGCTTTGCTTGTTTTGGCAGTGGGTTATTTCCTTTAGCAGCCTGCAGTTTGGTCATGTAGCCTGGTCCCAGGTGTGCTGGGTCTGACCTCACTGATGGATGCGAAAACATTTGTGGATCACCATAATGGGCACCAACACCGTTCAGGTTTGGTGATCTCTCATTATCACCTCTTTACTGGCTTTTTTTTTCTCTGTGTGAAGCTCCTGGTTAACCAATCCCCCAAATTCACCTTGGAAAATGGGAATTCCTCTGTTGAATTATAACGTTGAACAGTGGGTGAACAGTCAACCTTACATCTGCCATGCTTTTCCATTATAAATATATACAAATAAACATAAAATAAGCACCAATGATTATACAAGCAAAAATGATCAAAAAGTAAGAAGTTCTTAAATATTACTTATCAGTCCCTATGGGGGAATAGAGCATGTTCAATGAAAAGCTTCTGTGTAAAGTTCAGTCAAAGGGGTTTGTGATAAGTTCCCCAATATCTCCTGGATATGCTTTTCTACCTTCACAGAAATAAAACATCACCTTTCAGGAAGGACTGAGCTTTTTCTATCCTGATGCCACACACTCTTATCTGTTCCAAGAGATCCTTCTCAATTATCATGAAAGCGTTTTGTTCCAGTCTCAGACCTACAAGGTCATGGAGATCAGGTCCAAGGCAGACATGGAGGGATCTGTGCTTTACTAAAGAACCAGAACTATATGTACTGTACCAGGCATGAATTGGGCCTACTTTGGTGGGTTTCCATTAGTGCAACCACTGCCATGGTTTGTTACCAAAATCAAAAGACGTGTCATGTTGTAGCCCCTGGGGATCACCCCTTCAAATCTTGGTCAGAACCTTGAAGGAAGTCAAACCCATCATGCTTCTGTCAGTGCTTTGAGTGTCCCCATCCTGTGTCCTTCCCATCTGTCCAAAGGACAGGATATTCATTTCCCTTGTCAAACTAAGGAAAGGCCTCAGCTATATCAGCAGAGTCTTATCTGCAGTGAAGGTCTCATTATTGGCTGAATGAACAGGAGGTTCTAGAGCTCAAGAGAACCTCCACACATTGCCCTTTCTTACTCCCATAGCAATGATCCAGTGCTTTTACACAGCACCTAATGCCACTATGTTTCTCTTCGTCTTGCCAGTATGGCACTCTTCATCTTCTGTACGATATCATCATAATGTGTGTGATAAATAGCAGAGCTGTGAAAACACTGTAACAATTCAGTTCTTCAGTTCTCAGCTTTAAACAAACCTCATTTAACCCTCCCAGCTTTCTGTTTAACCTCAAACCAAATATTCAGAATCATTAAGTAGATAATTATTTTAAAATGCTTTTACTTTGAATATGATATTAGGCTTTTTCCGAGCACCATCATCCCCATAGTGGTCACACTGACAGGACATATTGAAATTTATGTTGAAATGGATGCCAAAGTGTTAAATCTGATTTATACGCGGGAACAAAGGTAAGCAGAGAAACAGATCAAAGAGCTGCATAAGCATAAGTATCTCACATGTATCAAGTCTGACCAAGCCATGCTCTCAGACTATCTGCTAGTCCATTCCAAAAATAATCTCTGATTCATCTGAAAATCTGTTTATTCTGAACACAGATACATTGGGAAAGGACTTCCTAAATGTATATGCCAGGTTTCACAGGTTAGATCTAACTGTCTATATGTATAAATAATATTACAGGCTTATAATTTACCACTGCATCATTATAACATGGCATTATTCTATATATAAACATATATTCTAACATACTATGGAGTATACGTAACTCATCTAAAGATATGTCTTTTAAAAGTGGCATGGTTATGTAAATGAATCAGTAAAACCCTTTTCTTTGTTCCAGTACTTTGTTGCATTGACCATTGTCAATAAAACTCCTCCAACTTCAGCTTTGTTCCTAAGTCTCACAGTCACCCCATAGTTTGTAGATGTGAGCCAGCTCATCAGCCTATAGCCCTTCATGAGCTGCATCAGGTGTGTTGTGGGAAAACCTGAGCAAACCAGCGGCAGGTGATGATTTATTGGAAGTGAAATTAATTGATGCTTGAACACATTTATTTCATGATGGGCTGTTATTCCCAAAAGCCTGATTAATTAAATTTAATAAAAAGATTCCTAATTAACATCCATTTTCCTACAGTAGAAATGAGTACCATAGCAACACAGACATGTAGTTACCAGAGGTCAAATGGGTTCAGAGCAGCTTTGCCAGCAGTCCGTCATGTGGCCGTTATTAAGCAAGGGTAATTTGCCATGGTTGGCTGTGTTTTGGCTTGGGAGATACTGACTTTGTTTACTTTTTTATATTCGGGACTTTTCATTTGTCAGCAGGGGCATCTTTCTTTCTCAACACTCCATTAAAAATTTTGTGAAACCAAAAAAAAAGAAAAAAAAAAACGAGTGGGAATATAGGTGTCGTTTGTGGTCTAAAGATAACAATCCTACCAGTGAATAAAAAGCAATTTCTTATGCACGTCATAATTACAAATTTTTTGATGCATTGGTTGCAGAACATTTTAGTGCAAATTATTTTGTAGTGCTATTTTTTTGTAGTTAAAATGCTCTAAGAAAAACATTCCAGAATGTCAGTGCTTTAAATCTGGATATAAACATACTGAAAGACATATCTTTGCAAACAGTAATAGAGCAATTATAAATATTGTTTATATGGTACCTTCTCACAAGATTTCAAAGTACTTTGAAATGGCTATAACAAGGATAAATTGAACAAAAAAAAATAAAAGTTGCAATAATAATCTCTTTGGCTTTGTCCCTTTGTGACATCACCTAACAAACATAATAATATGCAGTTAACTAATATCAGTAATTATGTCATCAGTTTATAATATTAAAATGCGTTTAAGATTACTGCTCTGCTATTGGGTTCCTTTGAGGTGGGACAATGCTGTTTTAAGTTTCTGAGTTGTCTACTGATCCAGTTCTTTTTTAGATGCACTTCTTCTCTTGGCTCAGCTGATTTGTTTATCCATCTTTGCGCGTGTGAGCGTTGCTGTCCTGAGTTCAAAACAAAGATTACATCTCATCACCGCCTTGCTGATAAGAGTCCTCAGAAGCCTTCAGAAGGTACTGTAAGCTTGATGCTTTTCAAAAGGCTGATAATTACTTCCATACCCTGTCTCAGTGTCTGCGCTGTCTATAGGCGACTCACAGCAAACAGGCACAGAGTTAAGGCCATATTACAGACAGAAAAAAACATCAGCAGCCATTTGGAGAACCTTTTCCCGTTGATTCTATCACACACTAAATAAGACCTCCCTCGCTCTGTGCTAGTTAGGCTTTTGTTCTTTAAGATTGAAGATGATTGGTCAAAATTGCACACTTTTAATGTTTGGTGAGCTTGTGTAGGACAGAGCATTTGGGCTATTGTTCTCTGCAGGCTCTGGGTGCTTTCATCCATACTTTTGCGACTTGCAGTGTAGTTCTGGTCAGTGTTTAGAGTTATTTTCCAAAGTTCTACATTAATGTTCTCATAATATTCATAATTTAGTCGTGCTGCATGTGTAAAGGTGGCCAGATTCAGTCTTTTGCTGACAGTGCATTTATATTTCTGCCTAAAGGTAGACTTCTGGTACTGTGCCAGAAGCAAAAGCAGCTGAACTGGATGTTATGGGGGAAGGTCTTGAAACAGTTCATACGCAAGTGGTCACCGCGCATTGTATTTCAGCCTGTACTGTACTGTTGCACTTGTATGTTGGTCTATTACTTCAGAGACGGGCAGACATAACATATGCATACAGGTATGCCTCTGGTTGGTTGGAGAAAGGAAGCAGTGTTTATTTACATGCCTCGGCCAGCTGGAGACCTGGAGATCTGTAGAGCTCAAAACACAGCAGCTATTTCAGAGTGATTCCAGTAGCCTCCCAACAGTAAACCTTTATTCACCCAGGGCTTTTGCTAAACTGTGCATGTGGTATACTCTTAGTATACTTTTACTCAAGACATCAGTTTGAACTAAATTGTGTTTATGCTCAAGTACACGCAAACTTTCTGGTTTGTGAAGGTTCAGCTTTCTGTGAACAACTTTTCATTGTTTTTTGAACATAATTGTGTCTATGGGTTTTACAGTGTCATAATTAAGAAAATGTGCCCATGCACTGATGGTTTTCGTACTTGGTACCTGCAGTAGATCATATGTCAAAACTGCACCAGTCAATACATTAGAGATGTATGTGTTTAATAACAGCTCAGGTCTAGTGCTTGTGGCATGTGGTCTTTTTGCAGCTATTGCTTGCTGGGACCTGTGGACCCCATTTCATCTCAGCTCAGAAAGTTGTTAATTACCTGATTAGCTGGAGCTGAGGTGTTAAAACAGGGAAAGTACAAAAGGTACAGAGTGCATAGGCTCCCCAGGACTGGACCAGAATCAGTGCAGTGGGCACTGTAAGAGAAAAGTGAGGAAATGTGTCCAGTGAAGAACAGGTCTATGCTGGCCACACCTGGCTCTGGGTCCACCTCGCACCTGATCCAACTCATCAGTGAATGTTTAAGCCCTTTGACAGGTCTATTAGGGCAGGTAGAGTACAAACATCATGGACATGAGCTCTTGCAGAACTTGCAACAGAAACCTCTGTGGTGAAGTATTTTATGAACATGGAAGACATCACTGTAGTGATACTTCACCTGAGACGACTGACAACAGAGTACAGTCAAATATCTTAAGCCTGTAAACTGTTTCAGGATTCATTTAAATTCAGTTCAATTTTGCAATTATACTAATTCTCAATGCAGTGCAATGAAAAGCTAAACTTCCTGGTGGTTCACTGATAAATGTAAATGCTGGATTTACAATGTAAATATTACACAAGGTGGTTAATGAGCATGTAATGACCTTAAAATTAGTTTAAATGAATAAAAACTAATGTATTAACAGCATGTGTGCAGAGAGAGGGGTAACCGACAAGCTAAGTATTATACACCTGAAAGAATGTGGAATAGAATTAAATGAAAATAGAATGGAATGGAAATTATTTAGAAAATTATTTAGATATGTGACCTAGGCATATGAATAGATTGAAAACTTGTCTGTGTAAAATACGATTTTTTGAATTTTGAAGGAAATGTCAAAAACCCTTCAGTGACTAAAAAGACTACAATAAAATATGAGAGAGATGTGCTTCAACCACAAAAACAATAGCTCTATAGACACTCTTAGACACAGTTTCTTGGTAAAATACCAAGACATTTTGCACTTATGCAGTATTTTAAGGCTTATTATTTTTAGCTAAAAAGTTTATCCAACTCCTGAAAACTGTAATAATATTGTAATAATTACATAGGTCTTTACACGAAGTGCACAAAATATTTAATTATAAAACTCACATTAGAGGCAGTGTGTGATCTTAAAGCTACAGCCAATGTGTGATCTTAAAGCTATAACCAGGTCCTGTTTCCCCCGCTGTCCTCTGGCCAGAAAGATCAATGCATCTACTAAAGGAGATAGAAACCTGTTTTCCATTCATGGAAGGATGTGACCTCAGAGTTTTTTGGAGTCATTTCCACCTTGCCTACTGCAGTGTAGGCCATTCAGTCATTTCTGACCTCTGCCCCCCCCACATGCATCCGCATGTGATTACATACAGTAATTGAAAAACCTATTTGTGATTGTCATATATTTCCCTGCTTGGTGTGGCGTGCCGCTTGCCCATTCAAGGGCTGCAGCTTCTTCCATTGTTTTTATTGCTTTTCAGTAAAGTGAACCCCCTCTGAACGAGGCCCCAAAACATACTGGCACCACAAGGCGGGACTTGAGGATTTCCACTTGAGGTGCCGAAAAACAGCATCCTGTTTCTGAAGGGTGGAGAGAAATGTTCTCCATTGTGAGAGAACCTCCAACCCGCCCCCAAGACCTTTCTGAGGTAGGAATACACTGGGATTGTGGTTGGTGTTTTTCCCCAGCTGTTCTCATTATCTTTTCCCCATTCTTAATTCCTTTTATTATCGATTTGCAAGCTATTCCATTTTAGACCACAGGTAGTTTTTGTTGAAGTGTGCTTACACTTCTCTACAAAGGTTCTATATTATGTCCACATGTGATTGCCTAGTCTTTGTGTTGAACGAATAAACATTTACATTATAATAAAAAGGGTTCATATTTTACCTTTTTTGTCAGCTTGTTCACTATTGGTCACTGACGTTCAGTAACGTCACTAAACCTATTGAAAACGTCTCTTATTATGAAGTTTGAAACTTTGAACCAGTGTTGTTATTATACAAAAGAGAATGTTTTGTATGTTTATTATAATGGTGAATAAAATTGTACTTCATTTAATTTTTGTTTCTTTTATGAGTCTATGGTGTGTTTAAATAAACTACTGCTTTACAAGTGAATCAAAACAAAAAAGTGATGTTTGACGGCACCAGTATACACAGTATGCTGTAATTACTCTTACATTCTGCCACTGTTGCTGGTTTTCATGCTTTATAGGAAGGTTTTCTTCATTTGAATCTCAGATTGCCAAATTTTTCTTAACAGGCTGAGTACATTTATCAATGTATGCTACTACAGTCCTAGGAAACACAGGTCATCCTATGTTTATTTCATATTCTGCAGCGATAGCATTAAGCAGACCTTTATTAAAATTACATCCTCCATAGAAAGAAAATAGTTGTATGTTTAATTCTGGTCATGTATCATAACATTTCACTTTCATGTCACACACCTGAAAAAAACCCTGCAAAGGTGAGAAGGTGAGAAAAGGTGAGAAATCTTTCCAACCAAGATTTATGACAGCTCTAAACTACTGAAAATGTTAAAATTTGTATTTAATTCAGGAGATAATACTTTTTTCTCATAAAATTTGAATTTTCTTCACTTTTTCTCACATACTTAAATTGCAGTGCATGGTTGGCCTCTTACCTATGAGTTGATATGCATCTGTGTTAGTTTTACCTTTTACACTCATAAATCATCTACAATGAAAAATAAAAGCCCCTTAATTATGAAACATTCTTAATAGTAGCAGATGGAGCCTGTGGCAGTGTAGTCTGCTGACATGCTGAACACCTAATTAGAATGATGACATGTTAACATAAGCAAAAAGAGCTATAAATTGTTTCATAATTTGACCATCTACCATCTACCTACATCTTTCTACATCTCACTTCTTACTATGTCATTTTCTACTTTAATTTACAACTAACCTAACAGCAAATATTTTACCCACACAGCAGCACAGAAATGATGGCATTAAAGCATATCTGAAGGGCTGCTACTAAGTGGATTAATATTTTTGTAAATTTTTTATGAGACTGAAAAGGTCAAACCACATTTTTCACTCCTGTCTGGTTTGGCTAGTATTATAATCAACTCTACACTGTCTGCAGTAATACAAGTCCAAATCCCGGAGCCACCAATTATGTGAAGCTAAAAATAAAAAATAAATTGACATTTAGATTTTAGTAACTATTACTAATGTATTTTGCTTTTAAATAATTCTGCATGCTGTATTTATGGATCAAAATCATTATAAATTTTCTGAATGAACTTTGTATATTATTTCTTAGCACTTCATATCCAAGAAATGTTAAAAACATGCTGAAAATCAAAACACATGTTGCAGTTATGCACTTGTGCAAATAATTCTAAAGCTTGACAATGCTGCACAATAAAGTGCCACATGTTCAATTAACTATCACAGACTCTCTTAGCTGAGCATCAAAGGCATTAGTTTAGCAGTGGTGAGGTCATTATGTAAGTGCAGGGTGTATAATGTACGATGTACCATCTCTCTGTGGGTATGCATATGCATAAGCAGAACAAAATATACATTGTGAAACAATGTTAAATTGTTGTATTTGGATTTGGCAAACGAAAAATAGCTATGGGCTATTAAAATTCTTAAAACATTTAAATGCGATCAAAGCCAGTTTCCTAGTAAGACCCATTTTTTTTTCTTGGCAAAACGAGAACCATTGTACTTTTGAAAAACTGAGCACTTTTGCTCATGTTGTATACAAACAAACGGGCATTACACGCTGGTCCACATATAAAAGGGAGTCCTCGAGTCGAGTTTCCAACAGCGACTGTATAATTTTCCATTGGAGTTCCTCAGGGCGTGTGTGTTTACAGCGGTGTTTCCCAGCCATCACGCAGTGCTACCGTAACACTGTGTTTGTTTTGCTTCTTTTCGGGTTGTAGGAAATAAGTGTGCTCCAAGGCAAGGCTCGCCAAAGGCCTTGATGATGCTTCACCTTACAAAACCACTCCCAGATGGTTTATTGCTTTTATTAATACTCTTTCCTCGTTATTTAATGCTTTATTTCTTAGAATGTATAATGAATGTTCTTTAGGGCACAAAAATGATCGACTGTAGTGAGATGTGGGAAATCTGTAACCTTATAATCACTTTTTGGACAAGATGCTGTTTTTGTGTTAAGTGTTTTGAATTCACTGATAGGATATTCCAGGCACATTCAAAACGTACCATTGCAATGGACACAATGAAATTATGATAACACGTGCAACGAGTGTAAGACTACTCATGGTGCCTCCTAGACAGAAGCCTCTTAGTGTGAAGACTAACAAGTGTTTAGAATAGTCTTCACAATTTAAAAAATGCTTATAGAAATGCTTTCTACTTATAGAGCTGCTGAAGCAGTTTTAAAGCATCATCCAGTGTCAAAGTGAACCACATTCGCCTTTTGGAGCCTGGCCCAGCATGGATGCAGTGTCACGTAGCAAGAACCTGGATGGTCCCATAAACAGGTGATTAGCATCAGGGGAAACAAATAGAGATTGAGCTGATCTGTTGATGCTGATCGGAAGATTGTTGGCATGTGGGGCCAATCGGTGAACAATGGGCCCAGCCGGCCTCTGAAGCAGATGATTGCTGACAGATGGAGTCCAAATAGGAGAAGAAAGCAATCAGGTGGAAGACGGTGATATGGTACCCATCAGGAGGATGCCGTGGTAGCATGATGTCAGAGTGAGTCAGTGGCTCCCCCAGGCTGGCTGAGCTAAAGGCTTCGCCATTGGGGGGTGTGGTGCAGTTCGGCAGCCTACAAAAGAACTTGGGACACTCTAAGTACTGACAGACGACGTTAAACGGCCTTAAACAGCTTTATACCGGAAAACACTGAGTAGGTTGTGCCGTACCTCTGAGAGACCTCTTCTCTAGCAACTATGGCAGATCAATTGAAAATAAACCTTAACAGACAAGAGTGTGAAGGCAGTGGTGTCAATTCACCTCTCATCTTAAAGGTTTTGCGATATCAGATTGTACTGCAAGAAGCAGACTATTCTGTAAATAGCAAAGGTGATGAAGGCCTAATCTCATTTTATGGGAAATGCAACATGAAAGTAAGGAAATTAGTGAATCAAATAGAGCTCTAATCAAAGTTTTATGAGACCCGGCACCTGGAATGTCTCTGAGTGGAAGTCACAGGGAGCTCTTAATCAGGGCAGTCATAATGATTTTAGCACTGAGCTTTATTCCGGCTGTAACCATAGCAGAGTCAGGAGTCATACAGCTGGCAATCATTTCACGGTCATGGGGAGAGACCGGAGACCTACCATATAGACTGGGCTAACAGTAGTCAGCCGTACTAAATTGGCCTAACAGTAGTCCTGATAGGCGCCACTCTTTGCTCCTCCACTGACACAGAATTGTGCTGCCACGCGTTTGGAGGGGGTTGTATTGTTTATGAGCGTTTGTCATGGATCCCGTTGGTTTAAATGCCCAGGAAATGTGTTGAGAATGCAATCTCTCCTTTGATCTTACAAATTACTTAGTACTACCAAGTGCCTGTTGGTGGTGGGGTTTGTATCTGCCTGTGTTGCTTTCAAAATGTTTTGACAGCAGTCTTGACGATCTGCTGTAGCAGTACTTGACGGGAGCTGAAGCGTGACTTCATTCTGTTTCAGGAGAATGAATAACTTTTCCATTTTCTCTCTGTGCATTTTCACATGATGAGTTCTTTAATACAGGGAAAAGGCCTTCATATTATGCTGATGAATATGTTTTTATTTTTCTGGAACATAGTGGATTTTGTCATAAATGACATAAGAACTACATTCTTTTGCTACATTCTATTTTGATTAGTTAGATCATTGTCAAACAGTTGGAGAATTTAGTGTCAGTGTCATGAGAGCTGAAACCCACACTCATTAAAGATTTTCCATGGAGGAAAAAAGGGAATTATGTATCACAAAAATACAGACAGTACTTGTGAGGCCATTGCAGCTTTCTGGTGCATGGTGCTTTGTCAAGGTTGGTCTGTAGCTGAGCAACATCCAAACAGACAAAGCTCATTAGCTGGATGAAGCTGGTTATATGATACCTTTCCCACTTAAGTTACTGTCTTAACCCCCTCATTTTAGCTCAGAATAGAGAGAGCAAGTGCTGCATTTTCATTCATTCATTCACTGTCTCCCCTCCATGACCAAAATGAGCTCCTCTTAAAAATAACACTTAAAATCTGCTTAAAATACATGGCAGTAGAACAGAAACTCTTTGCAGAAAATCATGTGACCATAGAAAAGTTGAAATGGTTTATGGAGGCTTAGACTAATGGAATCTACAAACTTTAGCTTCATTTTATGAGCTATGGGATGGGAAAAAAAGACAATAACATGACGGATAGTTCCCATATTATCCAGCCCCCTTTTAAAATGTTTTTAATTGCTTCCTCTTTGAATGCTGTCTTTGTCTGCCCAGGTGTACCTCTAACAGACATAGAACATAATTTCTCTCAGTCCAATAAAACACCTACGAAGGATAAATTGTAATGAACTCACTTATTTATAAAAATAAAAAAATAAAATAAAAACTTAAAATTTTAATTTATTTACAATTTAATAAAGTTGTGTTAATAGGGTTGTATTGAATTTTATTGGTAAATGCTTTCAGTGAGTTTCACATGACACCTGCACAGGTAAGCATACAGACAGCATGTCCTAGCGAATTTTTTGCCAGACTTGCTTTAGTAGACTAAACACACCTTGGAGAAAGTGTGACATGGGTAGAATAGGCTGGACCTTGTGGGGAGTTTACCCTGCCAAATGAGTTGGGTTAGTGAGGGAAATGTTAGCGTACCTGAACTGTGAGCACTGGAGGGATCTGGGGCCAAGCTGCTCCCACTCTTCAATTAGGCACATATTTAATATGAGCTCTTTATGTTCTGAGAGCAGGAAATGTTAACCCAGTCATTTCCAACAGAACAAACACAGACATTTGCAAGTGTTTATACATATATATTTCATTAAGCAAAGAAAAGTGGATGAAAAAAAAGGTCTCAGATGACCTAATATTTCAGTGATTGTGAAATCAGCTGGGTTTATTTTAAAGTATTCCTCTGTTTTTGTAGTAATTTGTGCTGTTCGTTTCAAAATGTTAGTCTTGGAGTCTCCTTTGTGAGAGCTCAGAGAGGCACTAGATTAGCTTGCTGCACAGAGTAAACACAGACCTGCTCTGATCTAAGAAAAGAACTACGAGGATGATATCTCACTCACACAGAGCATGATGGGGCCACGCAGCTCAACGTGAGCCAACACTACTCAGAGAGCTTCACTCAGAAAAACAACATAAGTAAGGTGGAGTAAGGGGTAATATGGAGTAAGGGGTAAGGGATTAAGGTGTAAGGTGGAGTAATGTGTAAAGGAGTAAGGTGGAGTAAGGGTTAAGGGATTAAGGTGTAAGGTGGAGTAAGGTGTAAAGGAGTAAGGTGGAGTAAGGGGTAAGGGAGTAAGGTGTAAGGTGTAAAGGAGTAAGGTGGAGTAAGGGGTAAGGTGTAAGGTGGAGTAAGGGGTAAGGAGTAAGGTGGAGTAAGGTGTAAAGGAGTAAAATGGAGTAAGGGGTAAGGTGTAAGGTGGAGTAAGGTGTAAGGTGGAGTAAGGTGTAAGGGAGTAAGGTGTAAGGTGGAGTAAGGTGTAAGGGAGTAAGGTGTAAGGTGGAGTAAGGTGTAAGGGAGTAAGGTGTAAGGTGGAGTAAGGGGTAAGGGGTAAGGTGTAAGGTGGAGTAAGGTGTAAGGGAGTAAGGTGTAAGGTGGAGTAAGGTGTAAGGGAGTAAGGTGTAAGGTGGAGTAAGGTGTAAGGGAGTAAGGTGTAAGGTGGAGTAAGGTGTAAGGTGGAGTAAGGTGTAAGGGAGTAAGGTGTAAGGTGGAGTAAGGTGTAAGGGAGTAAGGTGTAAGGTGGAGTAAGGGGTAAGGGAGTAAGGTGTAAGGTGGAGTAAGGTGTAAGGTGGAGTAAGGGGTAAGGGAGTAAGGTGTAAGGTGGAGTAAGGTGTAAGGTGGAGTAAGGTGTAAGGGAGTAAGGTGTAAGGTGGAGTAAGGGGTAAGGGAGTAAGGTGTAAGGTGGAGTAAGGTGTAAGGTGGAGTAAGGTGTAAGGGAGTAAGGTGTAAGGGAGTAAGGTGTAAGGTGGAGTAAGGTGTAAGGGAGTAAGGTGTAAGGTGGAGTAAGGTGTAAGGGAGCAAGGTGTAAGGTGGAGTAAGGTGTAAGGGAGTAAGGTGTAAGGTGGAGTAAGGTGTAAGGGAGTAAGGTGTAAGGAGGAGTAAGGTGTAAGGGAGTAAGGTGTAAGGTGGATTAAGGGGTAAGGGAGCAAGGGAATTGTCCCTCTTGTCTCTTTAAAAATCGCTGCCCTCCTACCTGAGAAATACTGAGACAAGGAGAGACTAACCTTTTTTGCTATTCACCCTGGGCCAGCTACCTCCTGCCTAACCAGCTATGATGAAGGATCAACCCACTGCCCTGGCCCCTCTCACCACGCCAAATTGTCCCTTGCTATGGTTGTATCTCCACGGCCCTGGACAACTATTACTGACCATCAAGAAACCTAGGAATAAGATTACATAGGGAACACCTGTATATAAATACACACAACGATGAGAATTACTTATCATTCCCATAACTTCTTTGTTTATGTATCTATCTAATTATTGTTGTCATGGTGACTGGCATCAGCCAGAAGAGGATGGGTTCCCTCCTGAGTCTTGGTTCCTCTCAAGGTTTCTTCCTCATGCTCACCCTTGTAAAACCTTACCTGGTCTGATGAGTCTCTCTCTGATTTCTGCTGGATCATTCAGATGGTTGGGTCAGAATTTGGCATCAACAACATGAAAGCATGGCTCCATCCTGCCTTGTATCAACGGTTCAGGCTGTTGGTGGTGGTGCAATGGTTTGGGGGATATTTTCCTGGCACACTTTGGGCCCATTAGTACTAATTGAGCACCATGTCAACACCACAGCCTACCTGAATATGGTTGCTGACCATGTCCATCCCTTTATGACCACAGTGTACCCATCTTCTGATGTTACTTCCAGCAGGATAGCGCACCATGTCATAAAGCACAAATCATCAGTTCACTGTACTCAAATGGCCTCCACAGCCACCAGATCTCAATCCAGTAGAGCACCTTTGAGATATGGTGGAACGGGAGATTCGTATCATGGGTGTGTAGCCGACAAATCTGCAGCAACTGCGTGATGCTATCATGTCAATATGGACCAGACTCTCTGAGGAATGTTTACAGTACCTTGTTGAATCTATGCCACAAAGCATTAAGTCAGTTCTGAAGGCAAAAAGGGGCCAACCCTATAAAAGTGTACCTAATGAAGTGGCCGGAATTGTAATGTAGAACACCTTCCCAGATAACCGGTAGACATTAGGCTATAGCTGATCTATTCCTGTATCCGGTTTTTTTTGTTGTACCATTTTCATGAGTAGCAACAAAATAATGGTCACAGTATCCAATTTCAATCAGAAATTCCACTTTGCATATTTATGACAATCATCCAATGATGTTCCTTGACTCAAATCCTGTAGTCCAGAACCCTTACTGTTGTGTTTGTGTAATGAAAGCTGAGTTTATGCACAGAGCACATGGCCTGGGTGTGTACTCTGCAGGCCAACCTGAGAGTCACAGAGCACATGCCGCATTTATTGAGAGGCTTTTTAGGTGGTCCAGCGGAAAGTCCACAACCTCAGCCCTCTTGGGGTCTGCTCAATGTTCACATTTTCCCCCAGTAAAGGCTAATGTTATTTCTTTCCCCCGACCACCCGACCACCCCCCTCAAAATGAGCTACACTGTGACTTTCAGCTCTCTCGTGTGATTATACAAGGTGCCGCTCAGTTACTGAAGTAATACAAATGTCTGTCACAGCTAGGCGTAAAGAAACAGTGCTTACCTACATTGTGTTAAAATGAGTATTTTTATCAGTAAAAATATACTACTTAATCATTTTTCCATTAATCTTTTCAGCTATCAAGGAATCTTTAAATAGTCCCTGATGACCCAAAACCCTCAAATAAGTCTAAATGGACCAGATAAGGTGCGTATCTGAGCAAGCGGGAGCAGTGAACGTTTCTCATGCAACCTGAGACACAAGGGCTGCCCAGAAAGGTTTTCATTTCCTCTGTCATCCCTTCACATTCAGGCAGCTTTGAAGTCGAAATTTATATCATTGAGATGTTTTCTTTTCTCTCTTTTTTTAAAGTTAGTGAAATGGAAAAGGTGCAGCTTTTTGATGTTGATGTTTCTGGACACTGGATTTCGACCCTCTTGCAGAATCTCATCGTTTGGCATGTTGTTGGATTACAGCTGAGTGTCAGCCTTAGAACTGGGTCATATGATCAAAAAGCAAAGAAGTAAATAAAATTTATTTAAATAAGGGAATTTGTCTGTATTGTCTGTATTGGAAATCCTTGTATACATGAAACAGGCACAAATGGGTTAACCATTCATTCACATACCCCACACTGTTAGACCCATTAAATCAGATTCAGTCCAAATCCTTTCAGGACATTTAGGCAGCTTATCAAAGAGTTTTACTGCTTGACATGGGGATAAACTGCATTACAGTTCATACAAATGCAGATCCTCAATGGGTTTCCAAGCACCTAGTGCTAAAAGCTTGTGGTTTCTGGTCTGGTTCCCAGTTCATATCTTTTATAGTGCAGGACAGGTTGCACTCTGCTGTGCTCGGAACAGTTTGCACTCTAAAGAGATGCTTGTAGATATGCTACCTCCCTCAGTGAAGCAAATGTGTCACATTTGTTTAGCGAACCAGTAAATGTAACATTGTACTTGCACTGATGACATCAAACCTTCATTCTGTCTATCATAAAGATTGACACACATATATTTCCAAAAGATGTTATATTTATTTACAAGTGATGAATGTCATAATGTACAAAAATGTATCACTTTGTTATTATTAGACATTTAAAGAATCACTGTGAAGTGGGGCTGAGACACATGTCTGTTCGTCTTGTTTAGCTAAACTATGGCTTGATTTTATAGCTGATGATCGCAGCAGTCAGTTGACTGTTTGCAGTCTAAAACCACTCTGTGGACAGTGCCCACTGAGAGTGTAATTTAGTTTCAACCGAATCTGTTTCCGCAACATGAAGTCCAATAAGATTTACATCTGGATGATGTGTTCTGGAAATTGCTGTGGTGTTGCTCTGTCATTGGTCTTTTCTGTCACATAAAGGCATTATGTCTTGTTTATGTTTTAATTTAAATTTTACATTCTCTGTTACTCTGATTAGAATGATTAAGGGGAATTGTTTCCCCTGGCGATGCTGTGCTTTACCAATGTGAACTCATCTACCAAATTCTCACCAATGCTCAAGCGTTTGTCATGCAATATACATTTTTGCAATCCATTAAAACGAATGTTTGGACAGACACAGGAGATAAAATGGTGTTAAGCCTTGTTGAAGAACCTTCTTTACCTCAGTTTGGAATGGCCAGAGAACTTACAGAATGATGACATTTAAACTGCTTTACAGACATTTTTTATTTATTTTTTTGCTAACGTTTTGACCAATTCATAATCATAAAGACGTCACATGATCAGTAGACAGGTATACCTGTACAATTGTACCTCACTAATGCTGATCAGCTTGTGCTGATTTCGTCACATTAAGAACATGCTTCTTTCAATGACCTCTGAACCCCAGTAAATATTTGACTGGCTCACTCTTATTGTCTGTGTGTCTCTGACCACTGCTCAAGCTCTCTGGATGTGCTTGAAGAGGGAAGTTTGTGGGCTCGGTTGGTGGCCAGCTAAAAGCTGAATATGAGAGTTTATATGTTTCCAAGTCGTGCTGAAGAACTGCTGAATCCCTTCAATAAATCATCTTAATTAATGTCTTTTGATGTGTAATTTATCGGTCTCACAATGTGTTAAGTAATCACTACTACCTGTAGTGAAACTGAGAGCTGGTATCCTTTGATGTAGCCATGCTGTGCTACATTGCATGGCTGGCTGTTGTGGATGGATAGCGTTGAGATGTCAAGCTTATGGTGGAGCAGGGGGGAAGGTGTGTCATTGTCCACTATCTCCTCCTGGTTGCAACATCTGAAAGGACCTGTGAGAAAATAAGAACCTGAGTACCTGACTCATATTCTAAGGAAATAGAGAAGTAAAGCAAATTTTTAAACCAATGTATCTGCAAGGCGTTTCAGTGAAGCACCTTACATGAAGACGGAGGAAACAAGTAGACGTGAGCTTCAGGACACTCCACCCCTGCTCACAATAAGAAGCATGCAGAGATTCAAGCGTCTTTGGCTCCTGTTATTTTTGCATCCATTTCTTCCTTTCTTTGTTTTCAGAGCCAGTCAAATATTGTCATGGTGACAAAAATGACATCTAACATCTTCTTTATTCATATTCCAAGCAATGTCATTAGCAAATGTCCAATTATTTTTGCCTTTTGCCAGACAATGCTAAGATTCTGAGTGCTTCGTTCAGGTCATAGAGGAGCTCTTCTCGTTGTACTGATAGGAGCAGTGTTGCTGCTGCCTGAATGCAGATAGCTTTACCTGCAGGTTTCTGATGTGTTTCTCTGTGTCCTCTGTCCTCCACTCACACTTTTCCAGATACTTATGCAAAGGTATCTAAAAACTTACAATTTTGGGCAAAATTGTAGGGGCTATTTATAGACAATATTGGGGCAAATATATCCTGAACCGTTGAAACTTCTGATTTTGCACAGGCTCATTTATAAATGTACAATATCCCCCATCACCCACTGCCCTTCCTTACATAGTTCCAGAGTTAAATAGTTCCTTCTATGTACAGAAGGCCATACAGAAGAGCATGCTGGTTCTTTCAGTCTGTGAAGTTTGTCATTGGCCTGTGGGATAAATGAGCAGATGACGTCTCAGGAGTGACTGCCAACATATGCACAACTGGGACTGCACACAAAGGGATACATTACTTCCCAAGAAAGCCATGTGCACAAATATGAGACCTGTAATGCAATGCCACTAACTTCACACAAGCAATTCACATCTATTATTCATTTCCTATTTTGTATTTTCATTTAGCTTTAACACTGTTTTACCCTCTATGCCATTTATAGATCAATCCTCTGCTTCCTGTGAAATGAGATTTGATGCCAGATGTGGTTTTATTGGAGATGATGTTTCAACATGGACTTTTCTTTAATCTCTTACTAAACCAGAGCATGTTTTCAAAACTAACCTCCTCACCCCAGGCTTAAACAGCAGTAAAAAATACAAAACAGTGCTGAATTGAATCCAGATGAGCCCATAGTGCATTTGATTATAAATCTTGCATGTACAATAATACATCTAATGGATCTTGGAATTTTTACACATTGTTTTGTCTGTAGGCCAGCGATGAAGGCTGGCACACTCTACTGTTCACATACTGAGTAGAACAACGTTCAGCCTTGTAGGCCATCATGCTCTTTCAGTGAGCATCTCAGTCCTCTCAAGACGCTGAGACATTCTGCTGTCTTACAGGCCTGTCAAGCCACCAGTGCATTCTATTACCTTACAGACAGATCCCTAATAGAAAAAAAAACAATATTTTGGGGGCACTTCATAAGAAAACAGACAGAAAATGATGCATGTAATTTGATCATCAACCCAGCCACCCTTGCAGTCACTCTAGTCATGGTGTTTTGTCTTTGGTGTTTTGTCTTGTATTAGGTTGTATTAGGTTTAAAGGAAACCTCTCGTTGTTTGTTGGTAGGCGTTTACTGCTCCAGTGTACTCATGTATGCATCTCTCCTCCACCCCTTTGTAATTGTTTTTCAAAGGCAGCTGTTTTGAGGGCTCTCTGTCTCTGTCTCCCATGCCTGGATCTGTCAGTGTTAGATGTGTACCCATTCACTGGTCACTTGGCTTGCATGTAAACAGGGAGTGAATGTGACGCAGTTTTCAATATCTGTGCATTTTCTGTGTTTATTTGTTGAGTATTTATTGTAGCATAAAACGTTTGAACATGTTTAATCTGTATGTGTGCTTGTCAGGTATGCTTGTTTAACAGAATACTGGAAATGCCAAGCTCAATTTGAATCTTTTTTAAGCAAGCTAAAACACGGTGTGCTCTGCACAGCTTTGGCAATAAATAACATGTTTCACACTTACTGTAAAAGTCTTTGTATATAGACAATGATGCTGGCAGTTGTTACTACAGTTTAGAAAGCATGGGGAGTACACAGTGCTCATTTAAGTGGGTACACATCATGCCTCAGTTACACAAGGCAGATGTCCATGAAAGGTTTAAACAGATCAGACCTGGAAGACTAGGCTGTGAGAACAGATCAAGGCTTGTACTGTACTGAAAGAGTGCTACGTCACAATCCTAAAGAAACCATAAGGTCTCACTGACAGCTATGCAGGTATTAAAATGCATCTCATACTTATTTTGCTCAATATATCATAAGCACTTCAGTAAATCATTCAAAATTTATTTATATAGCGCTTTTTACAACAGCTGTTGTCACAAAGCAGCTTTACAAGTGTCCGAGTCCAAGCCCCCAGTGAGCAAGCCAAGGGTGACAGTGGCAAGGAAAAACTCCCTAAGAGCATGAGGAAGAAACCTTGAGAGGAACCAAGACTCAGGGGGGGAACCCATCCTCCTCTGGCCGACACCGGTCACCATAACAGCAATTAAAGAGATACAAAAAAAAAAAAGTTGGGAAGGATAAATAAATCTCATCTTTGCATGTATTTATATACATGAGTTCTCTATGTAATTCCTATTCAGTCCTAAACTTCTTGAGGGTTGGTAATAATTCCAGGGCTGAATGTCTCCTGAGATCCACATATCAATGTTTCAATGGTTATTTTTTAATTATTATTATTTCTTACTGATAATAAACTGTCAGTACACTTATATACACTGTTCTCAGGCATCTAATTGGCTGCAAGTTTTGGTGAACTCATTCACACCGCTGTCAGGTGACTGAGCGGTTACTTGCTGTTTTCTTTATAAACTATTTCTCAGGCGTGTGTAGGCCTTTATGTCGCATTACAGTGCGTACAGTAACAAAGCACATGTGCAAGGATGTGATACAGCTGCATGAGAGCATAAAGTGACTGAGTCATCACAGCTTAGCACAGACTTTCTGCTGATAGTGTGATGTCATACATGTCGCTTTCAAATTCTGCAAAGCGCCGGGTTATGATTTGTTCCCTGTCCCTCCCACAGAGTTTTCCAGGGAGCTTCCTGTACATTTTTATCAACTTCCTCAAAAGCTTTGCTCAAACGTTTCCCAGGAAAGGGGATGGATAAGCGTTGGAGAGGGAAGCGGCCGGACCTACAGGCAGGATCAATCTAAGACCCATGAATCCCAGAGAAGGGCCTATGCTCAGTACAAAACATCTAAGTCAAATCTGCAACTATTTTAAATAAACTACGATTATTTATTCTATAGATAAAAGGGCCTCATTGTATTAGCTGTATAAGGATAGTGTGTGTTTGTATCCAGGCCTGGTGGACCTGAAGATAAGCTGTTTTCCTAGAAAAGCTTTAAAAGTGGTATATTTGTTGGTGCAATAGTAGCAGCATGTCTGTGCGCTGAGGGATGAAATCGTTACAGCACCTTGTCTGGGGTGAGGGAGTCAAGCACCACTTAGAAACCCTGACGAAAGCAGACATCAGGATGACCCTATTACTGCAAAAGCATTAGGAACCTCCAGAACACTTCAATTAGCTACTGTAACTTACACACAATCCCCCTCGTCTTGTACATGCACTACTGTAATAACAGTTTGCCCTTCTTAACGCCTGGAAAAGGTAAAATGATGTATCCCGACACAGGAACCTTGCTCAGCACAAAGAGGAAAGTGTGTGTGTGTTGGGGGGGTGGGTGGGTAGTGTTGCTTGATTTGCTAAAGAAAACTTATTCTGCAGGTCATACATGTTGAGACAAATGGTTGACTCACTGATTGTGTCTGAACTGCATGATGGCGCCCTGGTGGGCAGGGCTGGTTGCAGAGGAAGGGAGGGCCACAGAACTGCCTTTGATGCCCTCTTATCTCGGTGGGAGAGGTGTCTCTAAAGGCAAGCTGTAGCTGACAGAGGAAGGTGCCTTATCACATCCATTTACTCTTTTTTTTGTTTGCTGAGGCTCCATCCAGGAAGTCTTTCCCGAAATAAGAGTCCTGCATCAGTCTTGGTGATCTACAGAAGAGGAACTTTAAAATGAACTAAAATTAAATTTAGTTTTTTTTTTTTTTTTTTATGAACTGAACCTTCATGGCATTTGTACTGCCATCACACTGACTAGTAGCTCGCTCTGCCGTGACTCCACACAGAGGCGAAGAATGAAAACCGTGATGCCGTAGATTTGCTGCAGTGTCGACATCTCCATGCCCTTCTGGAGATGAATGATATGAGGCTACTGGTTGAAGCTATTTTACGCACACAGGCATGACGTATTCTTTGGGAGTGATGTCATTAGTTGGGGAGAGAACAATTAGCAAGGGCAATTAACCTTTAAAGAGACACCAATCTGCAGGGTGAAAAATTGTCCAACCAATGATATAAATCTCATACACTGTTCTTCAGACTCACTCAAGATAAGCTGGTTGAAGTGACAGCAAGGGTGATACTGGGTGAGTCACAAGTAAAAAACTCAACAAACTACTGAAACCACAAGACAAATTAAGTTTAGTCTCTTTTGAGTTGCTTTAATTTGAAGAGAGAGCATTATTTCTCAGGAGATTTAAATACTTGCTTTTACCTAAAGTAAATCCACTTCACAAACGAAATCCAGGGCAAATGAATTAGCTAGACCATCAGCTAGATATGTATTAGCTAAAATCTATAATAATAATAATAATTATTATTATTATTATTATCTTCATCATCTGGCATGTGAATTAGTATGAGGTTATTTGCATGGTTAAATGAAAATGTAAGATTGCTAGACATTGTGTTAAATGTTCTTTTGTTTTTTTTATGCATGTTACTCATTCCAAGTAATAAATGAATGTAATTGTTTCTGAATCACTGTAAAGTTTGAAAAAAAAACATATTAATACTTATTCTGTTTCTATCCCTATTAAATGTTTTTTTTTTCTTTCCTATTTGGGCAGTTTCACTATTTCAGGCTACCCATTGTGATATTTTAATGTCTCAGACTGAAGCTTAAGGTTGATGAGTTTATCTCTGTTTAGCATTGGTGGTTCCCCAGACACTGGCCATTCATCACTCCCACGCACTGCCACAGCATAGACAGGCACAAGGGTGTGACAGCCCCAGGGCCAGGACCTCCGGCAGGGCTGCCTACAGCTGCTGTGTGTGGCCTTTGTGATAACACACACTGGTTCTCAGTCTTTTTGTCCCTCCACAACAGCCATCTCCAGTCAGCATCCACCTCTCTTCGCCCAGGAGAGCAAGTGTTAGTGAACCATGCGTTTTGTGCTCCAGTGATCTTTAATCGATATTGTATTGCTGTTTGATAACAATGTCAGTGAGGAAAAGGATAATAATCACACTCCTCTTTGTCTGAAGTAGATTTTGAAGAGATGGGGAAAGTGACTCAGTGATGGAGAATTCTAGGACTTTTGATTTACATTATATGCCTGCAGATAACTATGTTCAACTTCAAGACTAAGCTTAAGATCCACATGCTCTCATCAACCCTGTGGGTTAAATAAAGCTGAATTTACTAAATGCTTTACATATAGAGGCATAAAGAATGGTCTAGGGACCAAAAAATGGCCTTTTCACATACAGTATATTGCCAAAAGTATTCGCTCACCTTCCTTGACTCACATATTAGCTTAAGTGATATCCCACTCCTAATACATAGGGTTCAATATGACGTTGGTCCACCCTTTGCAGCTAGAACAGCTTCAACTTTTCTGGGAAGGCTGTCCAAAAGGTTTTGGAGTGTGTTTATGGGGATTTTTGACCATTCTTCCAGAAGTGCATTTGTGAGGTCACATACTGATGTTGGGTGAGAGGGCCTGGCTCTCAGTTCATCCACACCAGACTCTGCCATCCATGTCTTTATGGACCTTGCTTTGTGCACTGGTGCACAGTCATGTTGGAAGAGGATGGGGCCAGCTCCAAACCGTTCCCATAAAATTGGTAGCATGGAATTGTCCAAAATGTCTTGGTATACTGAAGCATTCAGAGTTCCTTTCACTGGAACTAAGGGGCCAAGCCCAGCTCCTGAAAAACAACCTCACACCATAAACCCCCCTCCACCAAACTTTACACTTAGCACAATGCAGTCAGACAAGTATCGTTCTCCTGGCCGCTAAAACTAGACTCATCCATCAGATTGCCAGATGGAGAAGCACGATTCATCACTCCAGAGAATGCGCCTCCACTGCTCTAGAGTCCAGTTGAGAAAGTTGCTTCCTAGATTTGGTGTGTAATGTGTCACACATGAAAAAGAAAACCCACGGCTTCACCACACTTACCATTTCACTAATAATACTAAGAAGAAGAAGAATATTTGCTGCCAGATTAATAATTTTCTATAAGGTATGTTCACAGTTATAGATATAACTATAAAGCAAATGTGCATTTAATAAGAAGTAAGTGTAAGTATATTGATTTTGAGCAATCAATTCTGTTGCAGAGGTAAACGTTGGAGTAGAGTAGAACACCTATGTCCTATAAAGTGCAGTGCACTTGATGTATTGACAACAAGGGAAATGTGAGCAGATCATGGCAAGAACTTTGCTCTAGCTCACTGTCACAGAAGTGATCAGAAGAAGGACCCTTCAACCCAGAAGACTCCAGTACTAGAGAGATATGCTTAGACCCCACCCAGGTGTTAAACCAGGCCCTATTCAGCCATTGTGGCTTCACTATGTAAACTGTATCATTCAGGTTTGTTGCAGAAGGCAAGGCCAATTTAAATAGTGATCGTTCTTGTGTTGTATTTCTAAGGTACATAACAGAAATTTGTCTGATTTTATTGCATTTCACTGTATTGTATTTTCACCTCCATATTGCTGTGGTTCAAGTTTAGCTTATACAACTGTGGTCTGTCAAAACACTAAGAGGTGCCAAAATGGTTGCCTGACTGAGCACATTCATTTAAACATACAATTCTTATCTCCCTATAATATCAACAGCTTTCAACTCTTGCCACAGTGTTTGGTTTTGATCCAATTGACATGAAATCATTCCTGTATTATGCCAATGTTACCAGCCTAGAACACTGATCAAGAGGTTCAGGTTTACAGCATAATCTTGGGATTTAACATTAGGCTTTTATTGCCTTAAAGGATTTTATTGTGTGAAACAATGTATGACATATATAGAGCCATACATATTTACCTGTAAGGATTAGAGAACAGAACCTTAGTCTTCCAACAGCCAGCTAATAGTTCTCCTTGCCAGATCCAGTGGGGAACCGTCAGGGCCCTCTACGCCCTCTCAGAGGGCCTAAAATATTCTTAAACCATAAATATATATAATATAATTTATCCAATTTTATTTTATCTACTTACAGTTTTTCAATCGACATCTAAACAATTACAAATATATAAGCAAATAAATTATTCACCCGTGTCTATTCAATCTGTGTTGGAAGGTGAGGGGTTAAGTGGAAGCCTGTGAGCCTGTGTCTCCCCCTTTCAGGACTGTGATGCCCGCTGTTCGTTTGCAGAGGGCCTGGCAGTTATAATTCAGCGCAATACCAGTTTCAAATGACAGCAAAATTGACCAACAATATCTTCCCTCTTAGTGGGCTCAAGTTTTGGATTCATGTCAGAGTGTGAGAGTTGTTGACGGGGGGTGGCGAACGAGAGTTGTTGAGCGGGGGGGGCTGGCTAACGTAAGTTGTTGGGGGGGGGGGGGGGGGGTTGGGGGCGAACGTGAGTTGTTGAGCGTGGTTTGTATATCGCGATCGATCGCCAGTGGAGGGCGACATAGATATGGATTGGAGGTAAATAAACTAGATTGTTTTTTTCTCGCCGTGTGAAATCGGAAGTGTGGCGTGTGAGCGTGTGAAGACGGTCAAATGCGTGTGTCACACGCTCAATGCGTGAGACTTGAGAGCCCTGCCGCCCGCTGTGGCAACGCTAGCGTACCACCGCTAGCTAGTTTCGATTCAGTCCTTTGATGCCCTTGTGTGCGTTGTTTACATATTCCGCTCCCGAGGAACACGGAGCTGTGAACCTTATTTTGTTGAAACCTTTTTTTGCTTAAGAACTTATCTAGTACATATGTTATTGTTTATTGCGTTTTTAAAGCTGTACTGTCGTCTGGATTTTTAATCTGTTTTTTAAATGCAGTGGGGGGGGGGGGGGGGGGGGTCACAGTTCACTACTGGCCAGATCTGATGTACTATGAGTAGATTAGTTCAGTAAGGTCTTAATATAATCTTGTTAAATGTCTGCTCTCTGATAAGTTATCATAAGGCTCTTGAAATCTGGTGATAAATTGAGTGCCTATTTTATGTTGAGATTGAAAGTAAAATTCCCTAGGTTACATGCCCTAAATCAGGGGCGTCCAAACTACAGCCTGCGGGCCAACTGCGGCCCAATGTCCAGTTTTCATTGGCCCGCAGCAAATTATGAAAATACAATTGAATTTGACCCGCACAAGAGGCTTGAGCTCAACTCTCTGTTACATTTCTCAGTTTCAACACTAGAAATAGCCAGTCATGGAAACGGTGCTTCTCCACTAAACAAAATTCGTACACCAGTGACGAACGAATACAGAGAAAGTCTTGCAAATGGCAGCTAGCCTGCAAGCTCGACAACAGTTTTTTTTTACATACTAACAAAATACAGGAAAACGCCACAACAGCAAGCTATGAAGTCGCTAAACTTATAGCCCAGGACAGCAAACCGTTCTTAGACGGTGATTTAGAAGTAGTGCTTCATTAGTCACAGAAATAATGTGCCCGGAAAAAGTGCGTAAGCATAGCAGCATTTTATATTTCACCAGGAGATGGCAGTAGACTCCAAAAAAGATATTTTACATTTTACCAGTAGATGGCAGTGTAAACTATACTATACTATACTATACTATACTATACTATACTATATACTGTATTATACTATACTATTGTGGCAGATGGCAGTGTATGCTATACTCTACCCCCTCCTCCCGAAATGCTAGGCTGAATGGTTGGACATCCTTCCCTCTCCCCAGAATGCCAGGCTGAATGTTCTGTCCCCACACATGTTCACCTCTCCAAATCTGGCCCTCACTGCAAAACGTTTGGACACCCCTGCCCTAAAGGATCCCTGCCCCCAACAGACACAATTGCAAACATTGTACTAAATGGGCACAGGCAAAAAAGGGCAGAAAGTGGAAGTAGTCAAGCAAGGAATGTGACAGTAATATCTGCCCCAAGAGTGGTTTCAGTCACTACTGTCTTTCCAGGGAACAAACCCTCAAATATGACTTCTAGCTATGTGACCTCAAGCTCAGCAAGGAATCCCATTTGCAGCCTTAAGATGAAGTGGGGTCTGCAGTCTGAAATGTCAGTGCAAAGCATTATAACACCTGGTTGAATTTGGTCTATAACTGGAAGTCATTCACTAGACTGGGGAAAGAAATTAATTAATTACCATTAAACATCTTCTAACAGTGTATAATGACCCTCAGATTCTGGTAAGTTGGTAATAAGCTTGGGTAGTGATCTAGTAAGATGGCATCAATGATCCATCCAGGCATTATCTTTACCACTTCATCCCACTAGTCTGGGTCACAGGGGGGTCTGGAGCCAGCATCATTGGGCTAAGGCAGTGTACACCACAGACAGGTTGCCAGTCTACCACATGACCAACACGCATGCACACAGATGACCAATCAACCCAACATGTCTTTGGACTGGAGTACTTGGTGAAAACCCATGCACAAGGAGAACATGCAAGCTCCACACAGAATGACAAGGAGACAGGGAATCGAACCCCAACCCGCTTGCTGCTTAGGATGGTAGTCTCATCTTCCGTGCATCAGCTTTGTAACCTGAACTAATGAGAAACTGAAATCTAGAGGAGAAAACGGCCCATCCGTATCGATGGTAGTCTTCCTTTGGCCTTGATACACTCTAGATTTTTGCTGTCAGTAGGGACCAGGAAAGGCTCACCTGAACCCTCTAGCTAACAGAGTGAGCTTTGCTGCTAGGGATAATTTCTTTACTTTGGAGAAATATAGCTTCTACTCATACTTCAGATGAGTCAACCCCTACACTAAACTTTCATTGGTCTGGTTTGTTTGTTGGGTTTGGAGGTTTATTTTTGTCTGAACCATGCTAAGCTTACCTCATTTTGGAATATCTTTTGATTGTTGAGGGTGGTGTGAAGTGAAGTGAATGTTAGAGCCTTGTTTGGTAATTTAAAAAGATATAATGAATTAAAATGTTTGAAAGAATGAAGAGCTTTGCCTTTAGCACTGTCCATCTTCACTCCTGTACAGGTGGTCACGTATGCTACAGCCTCTGAGTCCTCTCTCCAGGCCTGTGTGTGACTACGTGTGTACGTTTGTCTTAGTGTATGTGTGTGTGTTCATCTGTGTTATTCACATCACCTGTCTCATCACGTCGACGAGAAGACCTGCACTTGTGTCTTGTTATTGTCAGTGTATTTAGGAATGTGTGTTGTCTGCATACTTAGTCGCTGTCGTAGTTTATCCACGTTTGTCTGACCCAGTCTTGTCAGTGTTCATCTCAGAAGATTATTAAATAAAAGTTGTGTGTTAACCTGCTCTTGCCTCGTCATCCTGCCTCAAACTTTGCACATCACAACATACTCTAGGAAAGAAACAGTCCTGATCAAATAGGCATTTCTAAGCTTTGGTCTATAGTTTGTTCTCATGTAGGCTGTCATTCAGCAAGGCTATAAACACCCCAACTCCCAGAATGCACAGCACAGGCTTACTCAATCCGCATCCTCTGATTTCTGAGCACACCTGCACCTCATTTCACACAGTATAAATTACCCAGCATCCCTAGATTCATTGCCAAACTGCCATGTAGTACAGCATACCAAACGTTTTCCTCTGATTGGCATTATTTGTTACTGTTACGACCTGTTTTTATATTGTTACCAGGAACCGATCAGGAACCGATCGTGCTCAAAATAACCAACAATAACCATTAAATACAAAAAACAAAACTGCAAACAAAAGAGCCTCGATTTCCCTACTCACCCAAGCCACATTTGTCAATATACTGTATATATATATATATATATATATATATATATATATATACAATAATTACAATAAACGAGTTATATACAACTATGTACAATTAACCAAGCAACCAATCCAAAATGGGGCAAACCAGAATCCTTATCCAAAAACCATAAAAAATCAGTACACACTAATTCAATCGAATTTACAGAACACCCACAAAATCACACCAACACACTATTGCTTGCTCTCACTCTCGCTCTCTCTCTCTCTAATCTCCCGCGTCTCCCTCGTCGTCCTGCCGGGTCTGTGCGGTTTTTATCCCCGCGTTGGGGTGCACGTCACGTCCAGTCCACGTCACGTCCAGTCCACCAATCGACGAAGTATCCGGAGGCAAGGCCTGGCGAAGTAGTTAGTGACGAGAATGGGTGGCAGAATCCTGAAGACGACAGCAGAGCCGACGGAAACAACAACAACAACAACAACAACAACAACAACAACAACACCACCACGCAGGGGCGTAAGAATATATTTTGATTTACTCTTATGTGCCATTGCCTTAATATTCTGATTGTTAGTATTTAATCTGGACTATTAGTCATTCTGTTCTTGGATCATGTCTCGGTACTTTTGCTCTCCTTGCATTATTCTCTGGACATCTCTAGTCTCGTTCCAGAATTAAAGACATTTTTCTATAGCTTGGCTGGTAGGCGGGGCCAGCCACACAGGGGAGCCACCCACTCCACTTCACTTCACCTCCCATTCACTCCCACAGTCTAACTCCCACAAAACTCTAACTTTGTTATGTCACATGCCGTTTGCTTGCTGTGCTCCTTTGTTTTCTTATTGTTTAATTTAATGTGCCATATTTTGTCAACTGTGATTTTTCACCGCAATCGAAATTTGTCCTCTGCATTTACCCATCTGTGCAATTAGAACACACACAAACACACACACTAGTGATTACTAGGGGGCTGTGGATCACACGTGCCCAGAGAGGTGGGCAGCCCTAGCCCGGCGCCCAGGGAGCAGTTGGTGTTAGGTGCCTTGATCAAGGGCACTTCAGTCATGGCCTCAGGTCTGGGAATCAAACCCACGACCCTCCGGTCACAAGACCAGTTCCCTACCACCAGACCATGACTGCCCATCGATTGTATTGTGCTGTGTAATGGATATTAAAGAAACAACGGCACCATGTCCCATGTCTGCTGCTGCATCTGTCACCCCGTCACAGCGTCATTATGCTGCAACCGTCACATAGGCAAAAACAGAACCATCCTGATTATTTAATCTTTCTGTGGAGGGAAGGGGAGCTGACTAAAATGTCATCCGTATAGATAATAAAGAACTGGACTTCATTAACTAAAGCATGATAAAAAAGCAACAAGGTCGTACGGTATATCTAAATGCTTAAAGTGGCCCAGAGTGGTACTAAATGCAGTATACGTCTAGTTTAAAACTGCTCCAAGGCCAGTGGACCCCAAGGGAGAGGGTAATGGAACTTAACAGCCATTCAGCTATAATCAATAATTGATCATCAATAAATGCTCTAAAACCACTGTCCTTCTTCTCGACAAAAAATAAACCTGCAGATAATGGAAAGTGGGTACAAGGATAAAGTCTTTTGAAGGTCTTCATCTTTATTATCATCCAAAGACTTAGGTATTGATAGACCTAAATGTGGGGGGAAAGCATACCCTAACGAGTTACGAGGTTGTCCTAGTACATTAATATAATTAATATAATCATCTCTCATCACTCTCCTTGACCTCAAATTAAAAAAAAAACACCTTAAACAAAGAGACAAATAAATTATAATTGGCATTATCATCTCCACCGTTCAGCTGTAACAATCTAAAACAGCAGTAGATAAAACAGTAGATCAGTAGAAACAGTAGAGCAGTAGATAAAACAGTAGAGCAGTAGAAACAGTAGAGCAGTAGATAAAACAGTAGAGCAGTAGAAACAGTAGAGCAGTAGAAACAGTAGAGCAGTAGATAAAACAGTAGAGCAGTAGAAACAGAAGAGCAGTAGAAACGGTAGAGCAGTAGAAACAGTAGAGCAGTAGATAAAACAGTAGAGCAGTAGAAACAGTAGAGCAGTAGAAACTATATTAATACAAAGTAAGATAAACAAACAGGCAAAAACCTATGAACTCTTGAGTTGGCTCAAGACACTTGACAAACACAACAAGGAGAAATGGAACATAAATAAAGGGGTAAACACAGAAGAAGTGGAGGGGTGTGGTGATGGATGAGGAAGTCACATACCCAGGTTCATTTTTGGTTGTTTCATAGGATGCTGAGTATTGTTATAACTTGCATAACTGGCACCAAATGAATGAAATAACAACCATAAAACTGTCTTACCATCATAATTATCCAAACCCTTCCGTCTACTCACCCCCTAAAACTACCTACGCTGCTCTAACCTGCACCAAAACACAAGTACAGGAAGTGGTTTCCATCCCTTTCCTAATGTGTCTGAACATCAAACAACTATATGTTGTGAGATGCGTGACGTACCCAACTTGCCTTCCCAGAACCCATCGTAATCAGGATATTACCAAATAGGTGCGTGTCAAGAGCCAAGCCAAAATAACGTTCATTCACAGTAGAACTCACTGGGTGTTTGGACTCTAGCCAAGGACAACAATGTACAAGACTGGCAATATCAAAACACAAATGCTGTGGTTAATAGCAGAGCCCACAAAATCTCCACTCACTTCAGGGTCTCAAATTGATAGATACTCAAATGTTTGGACTCATGTCTTTCTTTCTGAGATGCAGGGAATCTACCAAACCTGAGATGTTTGTTGCTTTTTGCTATGTTGCTTAACTGCTCATTATACATTAGCTGTTAAGTTATAACTTAGTTGATCGCCAATTTATAGATTGTTTACTCATTAACTATATACTAAAAACCACTAATTTCACAGTTAATGAACAGATATGTGTTTTTACTCATTTAGAAAGTAACATAATTACCTAGTAGTTACACATTAGTTCCATTAAATATATGTTAATTATCATCTGATTTAATTTTCACCATTATGGAAATGCTTACCTCCTCATATTCAACTACATCAACATTAATTACTCTTTATTTCCTACTATTGAATTAATAATTATTCCTTAAATAATTTTACTTAACCGTTATTTATGCCTTACTTATCGTTACTTAACCATTAATTTCTGATTTATGTGTCCCCCCAAGCAAAGTGTCGATCTTTATCACAAAATAAATTCATGATTAAGAAAGTAATTACTGCTACTCTATATTCATTGCTATTTACTGATTTTTCTTGCATGCTCAATTGAAAGAAATATGCATTCTTAATAGTGCTGTCAATTCCAGGTGCCGCGATTAAAAGTCCTCACCAGGATTTTGCTCAAGCTTGCTAGATTTTCTAATTAGCAATCCAGGTAAAATTAGTGGAATCAACACAATCCAGGAAGCCTGAGCAAAATCCTGGTGAGGACCTGGAATTGACAGCACTAATTCTTAATGATTATATTTATTCTAAATGAGTGCATATAATACACCAAACAGGGATAATTCAAATTTTATAAAAAAAAAACCCCATTATTCACGGTAGTGCAGGAGTAGCCTTGAAAACAGCCAACAGAGACATCATTGGGGTAATATTCTATCTTACTAGTTTACTGTTAAAGTAGTAAGTGATGACTGCTGTGGGCTTGCACACAGATTTATAAAGTGAAAGTATGTTAATGTGTTTAACCCTTCGCTAACCTTTCCTGATGGGCCTCTTTGAAAATAAGTATGTTTTGTTAATATTACTGTATTTGAATTATTTGCATTTATTTGCATTACAGTATTGATGAATGTGTGGAAACAAAGTGATTAGATTCCAAAGACTGTATAGTACTATAGTTCAGAAATACTCTACCATGAATAACAAAATCAGATGTTAATTAATAGATAATTAACAGGACTAATGCATAAGTACTAGAACGTTTTCATGTTGCTTCGTTATGTGAGTAAATGCACATACCAGTTCATTGGTGACAGTTAGTACACAACAGCATACTTAATTCCTCATTTCTATATACTTAATCATTTATTACATAACAGTACAAACCTGAAGTTGTCTGAGAAGGCAACATTTTTCCAGTCCTCCAGTGCTCAATTACATTAATTGAATATCTGTGCATACTGGAATCTCTATGCAAACTGGAAACAATTTTGATGACCTTTGTTAACATTGGCACCTTAATTAGGCATATGCTTTGCAGGCCCAGGCATAACAGCGTTTACTCAGTGGTGATCTCTGATACTTTAGCTGTTCCTGCTGATTAACTGGTCCACCATGGCACACTGATTGCTCTTTACAACTCTCTGGAGTCATTGTTGCCTTCTGGCATCAATGGTTGTAGAGCAGCGCTGTTATGCCATTGTGTACGAGATGTCCGTGCTCTCCGTTGGCCCCTCCTACTCATTTGGCCCCGCCTACTCATCCCACCTTCTGTATAATTGTCACCTGTTCCCGGTTTTTTTCCTCGTTAACTCCTTTGTACTTATACCCCATGTTTAGTTCAGTACCTTGCTGGTTATTGTTTGAACACATCCCATGTTTTCCAGCCTATTTGCCTGTCTGCCTCCTTACTGGTCAGTACTGAAACTATTGTTAGTTACATGTGTGTTTTGTCTCTGTTCTAGGCTATTCCCAAAGTCATTTTGGTCTCTGTACTTAAACTATGGTTAATTTACATGTATGTTTGGTCTCATGTCCAAGCTTTCCCCAAAGTCATGTTGATCTCTGCGATGTCCACACATAGTATGTTTTCATGTTCCCCGTCTTGGATTCTGAGGAGAAGGGGTCAGAGAAATTTGTGGATAGTGACTTTGGGCCTAGGCATCAGGCCCTTAAGGCTAACCAAGCCGACACCATCAGATATGTGGGGTGGGGGGGTAAGAGTCTAAGGGACCATGCAGGGGTTGTTCCTTTGTCATCTCCAGACCTGCAGCCAGCACCTGCAGCACTGCACGGCATTTAAATAACTTTTCCTTCTGCTCAATTATGTTAAAGTAACAATACATGTATTTGAGTTCAGTTCTAGGCTGTTCTATTTGCCTCTAGTTGTGTAACCCGTCCTTTTTGATAAACTGTGGGCCGTTTTTGCTAGCATCTAACACTACACAATCCAATATCACAAGAAACATTAATGACAAACATTTAGGCCTCTATTAACTTAATCACCTCAACACCCACAATGGCCAGTTTTCTGAAATCAAGGATCATGTACATTATAAATACAGAGCACTGTAGTCTTTGGTCCCCATTATTGAATGCCGGTGAGGTCCCATCCAGCAGGTGCCACAATTGGTTTTTATTTCAACAACTCTGCTCAAACATGTGTTTGCCATTATAGGGGTTCAGTTCAGACTCATGTAATTGCTCATTACAATAATGGCAGATGAAGAGATGGTGATGCACATGGCTCGGCAGAGAAAGGTGGGCGGGAAAACAGCAAGTGGGGATCACCCACCACATCTCTCTCCATGTAAGAGTGCACGTACTCAGCAAACATGAGACATCGATTACTTTCTTATGACACATTTAGAACTGCAAAAATCCAGCCGCATGGCATAATTCTGTTCTTCCCCCGATTTTTGTCATTGATGTTTCATTGGATTAGTCATGTATTTTGAGAGAGTGACATTTCACACCCCTGAATCACTGCTAACTAAGTGAGGAGGAACTCGTGATGTGAAATCTGTATTGTGAGAACTGAGCCATTATTGTTGCTCTACATCCTCACTAGTTTCCTTAATCTCAGATTGTTGTATATGAAAATGATTATAAATCAGTGAAAATGATGACACTGGACCTTATATGAGTACAAATAACAAGACAAGAACAGTAAATTCTAAAGTTAAGAAAAGTTATTTCCCAATTTCAGTGGAAAATGCACTCCCACATTCTGGAAGAGCCTTTGGTTTTAATCAACAAGTAACAAGATACAGAAAACGTAATAGTGATATTGTAATTGTTAAATAAATAGTGAAACATAAGTTATACAGTAAAAAATAATTAAATTAAATGTTTAATTAAATTTAATGTTTAAATGAATTAAATGTGGATTCTGTATAGATTTTCCCCTTCAGTAAGAGAGACAGGTGGAATGAGACACCAAAGTACACACCTACAAATCAGTCACTCGGCACTCGGCTTTGCTCCCTGTTGTCTTTTCCAGGCTTTCCAGGTTTAGACCATGAGTCAAATGAGTGAAAATGAACCTTGAGGCAAAGAGGTGCACCTGACCGAGAGCTCTTCAGGATTCGGATGCAGCGCTAACATGCCCTCTACCATCATGTCCTAATGCGTTTTTTTTTTTTTAAACAGGATATAGGATGTACGCTGGAAATCTAGATCATCTAATGAGGGATATCCTTGTCTGGAAAACCTTGATATGATTGTTACAGTTCTCCAATGGAAAAGACACTGTTGACTCTAAAACACACCATCACATCTCAGGAGATGTCTGAACTGTTTGAAAGCAGGGTGGGACAGTGTGTCTGATGTGCTGATTCTGATATCTGATATTAATTCAGGGCTGTGAAACCATGGCTACACCTCCAGCTGTGGTGGTGGTTTCCGAGGCAAATATTTATGTGGGCAGGTCTTTCAGGTATAATGAAGGGGGAAGGGTGTGGAAAGAAAGCTTCGGGTTACCGTGCTGAAGAGTGGCGTCGGTCTCTCAGATCTCGGCCAGAGGAAAAAACCTTTTGTCAGCCTCCAACCGGCAGTGCAGATGTTCAGTGAGAGCTGGGATCTAAAGCACTCTGTCAGGTGCATGTGGAGGGAGCCGGTCTCTGACGGGGTCACTTCCTACGAAAGTTGAAAAGTCATGATGGTCAAGTCCATTTGCCCATGATTCGTAATGAAGATATAATGAAAGATACATTTAGAAGAAAGTGTCAGTAAAACACGCCTGCCTACTAGCCTTGGCTTTGGACTGAGTGTCTTAGTTATTGTGAAAGACCCCAAAGGTTTGTATTAGGAGAACATGAATATGAACCTCTTCTAGCAGAAGAATATGAACCTTTATATAAGCTCTCTTATGACCATGCCCTCATTATGCCACACTTCAGGATAACTGTTTTCTTAAGATGAAATATTAACAGACATTGGCAATAGATTAGATTAGGTCCAATCCACTACTCTTATTGAAGAACTGAATTACCTGAACATGCCTGGTGAATTGTGTGTGTGTGTGTGTGTGTGTGTGTGTGTGTGTGTGTGTGTGTGTGTGTGTGTGTGTGTGTGTGTGTGTGTGTGTGTGTGTGTGTGTGTGTGTGTGTGTGTGTGTGACACTGCTCGCACAGCTTTTGAAGAACTTCTGTCTGATGGAAAGTTTTTTTTTTTCTTTTTTACTTCACTACAATTTATACTTTCTCTCTCTCTCTCTCATATATATATATATATATATATATATATATATATATATATATACTAAAGAGAATTTTGAATTTCACAGAGTTCTCCAGCTTAGTTCTTGGTGTTTGTTTAATTGGTGCATTAATCTTTATTTGAATTCTTTTTGGTGTATGTCTGTTTTTTGCTTTCTTGACATCACACAAAACATTGCCACGAACAGCGAACAGTTAAAACTCCTTAATTCCAGTTATTTTTCATCATCCTCAGCATTTAATAGCTTTTGTTTCTTCTTTTTCTTCTAGTTTTATCTTAGAGGCTTCACAAGCATCAAAAGCAGTGTGTGTAGCCTGTGGACTCCAAGATGAAACATCCCAGCATACAGTTAGGGATAGTCTGTCACGCTCACATTATATGCAATTAATTTAGAAGGAATGCTTAAAACATTTAAAACACTTCACATAAAAATTTACTTTGTTTTTTGGATAAATCATACAAAGTAATCATCAAACACATTTAAACATTTTCACAACAGTTTCTCTAGCAGTGATGAGTCTGATATGCAGCAACCCAGTGTCCAGGAGTCTCAGATAACCAGCATTTTAAACATGTCCGACAATGTCTAGTACTGTACCACGATTTAGGATTCGTTTTGCAGATAACCACTTTAACACTTTAGTATCGTTGATTTATCTAGTTTTAGTGCCAAATGTGATCTGTAAGGTATGCAGGTATAGCCTTGTGAAAGATTTCAATTTCTTCTCTCTACTACAACTTTAACTATAGATATTAAGACTATTAGAGGGGACAGTTATAATCCCTTTAATACCTTTGGAAATATGAACCTCGGGGTTTGAAGTGACTGGTATTGTGGTTACTATGTGGAGGTGTGGCAGTAGGACAGAGGCAATGTATTCCTGGAAACAGAGCAGTGGGTGACTGAACGAAATCACAGCCGAGATTCCTGACAGAGATATCAGACAGAGATAGACATTAAGAGTCTGATCTCCCTGACCCCTGGCTGAGCTCTGCTGGTCTCATTTGTGCTGATCCAGAAGAGAGTTGAGCTCCAGAAAACGAAATGAGACCACACCACACAGAACGATTATGAGGTCGAGTTGCTGTATTACCCTGGCAAACATGCTGGATCTTAAACACTGCGAGCACTGAGAAAAGTTCCTGCAGGAAAGTCCTTCCTAAATGGATTTAAAAAGAGGATTAGGGAATGCTACCCAGTATTTTAGGTGGTGTTTCACTTTAGTAAAAGCAGCAAATCCCAGAGGAAGAAAGGGATGCCTCCTGGTCAAAATCCTGTCAGCATATTACAAAAAAGATGGAAAGTATTAGACTCTGAATGAATACCCCCATTTCTCAAATTCAATTATGACATGAATATCTTTTCCATGAGTTCCTAACATGTGTCTCTTGACCTGCCCAATTAGCATGGTCTCTTATGGACTTGGCCTTAGACATACTCCTCCAGTAAAATCACTTTCTGAGTCAGTACATTTATCTGATTGTTACTGAATCTGTCTGTCTACATCACATATGGAATATGTGTGGTACATTGAGCCATTATGAAAATATGGTACATGGTTTATTATCAAGAAAACATTTAAATATTTATGGTTGTAAATATGTATATATTATCAACAATGATACATTTGAATCCTGCAACTGAATACTAGTACTGGACATATGACGTGAGTTTTTGGTAAAATTACAGCGATTGAAGAATAATACTGTTGTATTTGGCTCATTATTGTAAACCAAATCATTTGTACTATCTTACAAGAGCAGGCTTCAATGCTCACAGGCCAGAGCTTTGGGATCCAGGTTCCAGTTTCTGCGGTTGTAATAGCAGTAGAAAACTGGAACTGTGTGAAAGCTCATATGTTCTCAGGGGCAATATTTGTGGGCTTGCATACACCCAGGTCCTATGCGTGTAAGTGACATACACATAACAATGCGAAAGCCCGTCATATACTTGCACACTTCTTTGTGACTGTGGGAGCACACCATAAGAGGCTTTGTGTGCTGGCCCGGAGGCCCTCAGCCACCTACAACAGGGGACCTGTAGAGCAGTGGGTCTTATCCAACTGGTCTAACATTTATGCGGTGTGGAAATTTTACAATTCACTCCACACAAAAAAAAAAAAACTCATACTTTGTAGATTTTCTAGAGAATTTTACGACAAAGTTAAACTGTAACTGTTTAACTTTCATATGAAATTCATATGAAGCTTGAACTGTCAAATTCCAAACTATAGCTCTATCATTGGGGCGAAATCCCAGTGTTTGCACACCCGCAATGTTGCCTCACCAGGAAGGGGCAATTCTTGATGCCCTGTGCCCAATGTTTCTTTGTTGGGGATCCCCCTGCTGGATTTCTCCTAGTTCACAGGTCAAGGTAGTGAAGAGGTGGGGCGCTGGTGCTGTCATCCTGTCACTGCGTGTGGTCACTCAAGCCTGTCGACAGTTTAGTGGATGGATGCCAACGTCTCAGGATGCTCCCAAGTCTGTGTTTCCTTCTGGTTCTGCACTTTTAGCTGGGCTGTAATAATTTAATGCTGGAGTTGCTGCCAAACTCCAGAAATGTAAAAATTTCCTCTGCCCCACATATGATCCCATATAGAGCTAATTGTTCCTCTTTTCTCTTTTCAAGCGGTTGCCCTCCTACCTGAGAGAAATACTGAGATAAGGAGAGATGAGCCTTCCCTGTTATCCACCCTGGGCTTGCCACCTCCTGCCTAACCAGCTATGGATGAAGGATCCCCCCCCACCGAGTCTTGGTTCCTCTCAAGGTTTCTTCTTCATGCTCTTAGGGAGTTTTTCCCTGTCATTGTCACCCTTGGCTTGCTCACTGGGGGACTGGGACTCGGACACTTGTAAAGCTGCTTTGTGACAACTGCTGTAAAATGCACTATATAAATTAATTTTGATTGATTGAAGGTAAGTATGTTGTGTGTTCTCCTTGGTGCCAGCATTATTTTAAAGGGTGTGTTTCAGATCTGTGCTTTTAGAATGAGAAATAATATAGGTAGCCAATTTTAGAACACAGCTCATTTATGAAGGAACTGCAGTAACTGAAACAGACTGTTTTATTCTAAGCGATAAAGAGGCATTGGAAAACACGAAATAATTGCTACTCTTTTTGCACCCAGTGGCACAAGAGATGTGTTTATATCTGATTAAAGGAATGCTGAATGAAATTGTGCTGGGGGGCAAGTTGGCAGAGAGCTGGCAGTGTTTACAGTTCAGGGTGCTGGTTTCTTTGATTTAAAAGGGGGGGGGGGGGCAGCCTAAGTTCAACCACTGTAGCACTACTGCTCATGGCCTTCCCAAACCTGCTGCTGATAGTATTAGCCATCCATGCCCTGCTGCCTGCATTTCCAGCCTCACTTGCTTAGTTCCTTGCATGCTGCACCAGAGGTCATCAATCCCACATCCTGCATGTTGGAGGTTCTGGCACCTAGACATGGAGTAAGCATGGCTGCCTTTAATTACATGCACATGCTAGATCCTGGACCCACCTGCTGCCTTTGCAGGCTTCCCAAAGTGCTTTACAACCCACTGTTCTTTGATCTGCTGGACCTGCCTTCTGCCTTTCCAGATAATCCCTGTCATGGACAGTGTCCCGTTTCCAGCTCCTGTTACAATATAATTCAGTATTGTCAGAAACTTGTGAAATTTGTCCAGCATACTACAGCAGCTCCTCACACAAATTCACACACTCACGAGAACACCTTTCAACATGCCACACAACAAGATACACACAAACACCATTTTTGCAACAGCAATTCACGTACACATCCCACGGTATACGTTTACACATTGTTAAAACTACAACATGTTTATATCTTCCACTTTTTTTTTTTTTTTACATTTTTCAGCACATTACACATTCCAAAATTACAAGTTGTTCCAACCTGTTTCTGTCCTTGGTCCAAGCACGGCTACAGTCCTGGTTCTCTGCTTGCTCCTGATGTGCTTTGACCTTCAGCCACTGCTCCAGTTCCTGCACCTGTCCTGCTCCAGAGAGCAGGTCTAACTCTTGTTCCTGCCCTTGACACAGTGAAGGCTCTCTAACAAACATCTTCCATGTCCCAACCCAGCTCCTGGTCTAGCTCCTCTCCTGACCTCTGACCCAGTTCCTGCTCCTACTCCCAACATGGCCTTTGGTCTGGTCTATATGGGTTCTGATCCAGTTCTACATCCTGGTCTTAGCTCCAACACTCTCAGGTGCCTGGCTCCTGTACCAAGTTCTGATATGTTGCCAGTTTTTCTGCTGGCAGAATCCACCCAACACCAGGCCTTGTTTGGTTTTGAGTTTTCCCAATATTTGTTTTAACCTTTTTGAGTTTTCTTTCCCCAGTGACCTTGTGTACTGAAAAAAATAAAGCATTGGCTCAATGTAATAAAATTTAATTAATCAATCACACGAATTTTTTTTCATTGAATCAATCCAAAAATCTAAATTCATTTAGTCATGAATTAAGTTTTTTGGATTGAGTCAATGAAAAAAAATTTGTGTGATTGTTTAATTCAATTTTATTACATTGAGCCAATGCTTTATTTTTTTCAGTGTATATGTACCCATCACCTTCCCATCTTCATGGAATCATTTCCATTTCCGTTTTGCTCTTAGTGGTTTTGTTCTAGTCTTTGTTCAAGTCAACATGTATGGCTGTGTGTACCAGCCTGTAATCACCATGTTTGTGTCAATCCTCTCATCTCTCACCTAGATCCATACAAGTGATTGTAATTCCCATTATATTTGACTGGAGGTAGGGTGTAATTATTCAACTCCATATGCGTTGCTTTATCTGTTTTGTATTTAGTAAATAAAAATGCTCATTTAATTATTTCTTATTTTGTTATTAAGATAAAGAAATAGATTAATTTAACACATCAGTAACAAGTGATCTTATTCAAAAGTTGGATTTAAATGAAATTATTATTATTATTATTATTATTTAATAATAATATAATTTAACAGTTTTTGTTACGATTATATATATATATAAATATATTGGTATGTATATTGGAATTGCAGTTCTGTTCTTCCAGTCTGCTAATCTAGTCTAATATAAAAGCATTTTCTTATCGGTTATCACGTTTTCATTTTCATGTTATGAATACATTGTTGTTAATTATGAATGATCAATTAAAAACCAACAAGTATGTTTACTAATGAAGTAAAGGAGTTTTTAAAATGATGTTTTTAGTGGATGCTGTTTTCAAATATTCAAAATAGCTCATATCCTGTGAATATTACAGTGTTACCCAAAAGAGAGTGGAAAACACCCTGTGAAAACATGGAGTGCGGAAGCAGAAAGGAAACGCTTTGAGTTAATGATCGATGAGGTAGCTTTCTTTGACTTCAAAGCCCTTGAGGACTGCTGGTGAGGGTGCTATTTTCCCCCATGTAACCTTGGGCAGCATATGACCTGACCTGGTCGTCATCAGTAGGCACTGGGGAGGTTCTCCCTGCTGCTGCCTTTAAACAGCCTGACAATACTACTTTCACTTCATCCAGCCTTTCACTGCCCCCCCCTCCCCCCTCCCATTCTTCAGGATTTTCTTGGCATCTGATTTTATTGGTCTCTGTTCTAAGGTAGGTTCCCAGTTGCTTCTCTCCTGACTTGGTACTGTCACGGACTGCAGATTAGGAAAGGGGGGAGGGGGGGGGGGGGGGGGGGGCATGGTGGTCTTTTTTGGAGGAGTGTGCGGTGAATTTCTATGGTCACTTTGCCCAGACTTCACCCCCACTGTGTTTGGCACTTGGATTTTGTGTGTTGCCTGAGTGATGTGCCATATTGTGGTGCGCTCATGCAGTGACTAATGTAATTTAGCTTCCTCTGAGGGCCCTCAGAAAAGGTGCGGGAAAATGCCCCTCTGTGCCCTCTGAGGCAGGCAATACAAACCCCACCCCTGCAATCGGAAGTCAACTGTTTTCACTTTTAAGTTTTAAGAAACATTATCTAGATTCTAAGCCTTTTTTCATTATTTTGTCATTAATAATTATTATTAATAATTATCATTATTTAATCATTATCTTTTTTATTTTTACTTAAGCCTTTATTTATCTATTTATTTGCACCACCAGAGCAATCTTTAATCTTATTCTTCTAAGAAAACGTTTAGTAAAATCAACAAATAAATGTAGTGGAACGGGGGGATCCCCCCAGTGGACACACTTGATATTTGTAAGAAGGAAGTATAATTTTTTTTAACATGATTCATAACCCAAACTTAAACTGGCAGTGTAGATCCAAAACTAGAACTAAGAAAAAAAACAGTCCCACATAGACAGTGATGAAATAACAAGATACAAGTGATTAAAATGATTAAGCAAATTACATTTTTATTTCAAATTTAATTAATTTATAGAGATAATGGTTTGTGAAGGAAATTACAAAACAAAATACATATCCTAATTGCTGTTTGCATAAGTATTCAACTACTGGGCTTCATAAGCTTGAAGTTTAAACAACGGAAATATATTGTCCTAACAGAGGTCACAGTTGTGTTACCTGTCAATCAAAGATCAATCACCTCTTTGGGTGAAATAATTCAAGTGCCAATGGTCAAAGGGGCCATAGGCAAATGGCACTCTGAGGAAAATATAGATAAAGTTATAAATAGTTATATTATGCACAAGACTGGAAGAGGCTTTAGACATATGTGTTTGTATATTAGTGTGGGCACTGTAGGATCAATTGAAATGAAATGGAAGCTGCCATGATCAACCCAGGCACTGCCTAGACAAAGCCAGCACCTCGAATATCAGCATCAGAACAGTAAGGGGTCTTGTGAGAGAAGCCACACATGAAGATTAGCAAGCACTCAAATGGAGCTGCGTAGTGGTTGAGAACAACACCACTGTACAAGACACACCATTACTGAAGAAAAAACATCAAAACACATCTGGAGTTTGATTAAATAAATGATTACTCCTCTATTCATTAAATTCTCTGTAAAGCCCTTTGTAAGAAAGTGTTACTTTTTTCTAAATTGTATGTTGTATGAGCTAAAATGTAATGATTTAGATCTCTGTATTTACATGCTGTGTATGTTAGTAATATTTATAAGCACCTGAGCATTCTGTGTAAGAAACATGTACAGATCATATTTTCCTAACTTTATTATTGGTATATTGGTTATTTCATATATCAAAATATGTGGTCAATTGAGAAGTGTTCAAAAGTTATTCGGCTTAAAAGCATTTCTCGTACAAATCAAGCTGCAAGGAAAATCTAAAGGATTTTGTCCTTTAATATATTTGTGTTCAATCAACGTTTTATCTAACAGTGAAAAATATGCCTGTGTGTTTCAGCTTTTTGAAATGAACTCAGATTTGCCTTGTGTGATATGTTCTGTCTCTGTCTCTGCAAGACTCTGTGACTGAGGCAGGTTGATGCAGACCACCACAGCTGCACATGCAGAGATGCTTGTTGCAGTCCTGTCAGGGAGAGACTGGTCTGTCTGTCTGCCTCACCAGTCTCACCACATCGTCTGTGACTGAAGCGACTCTGACAGCCAAGACGGATTCCTCCATTACAATAACTGCCATTGGCATCCAACAAGGCAGTTCAATTCAGGCTTTCAGGTTTAGTTTTCAAAGAACTTTACAATGACACCTGTGGTGCTCACATGGTATGGCTGATCCAAACATCCAAATGCCATAAAGATGGTTCCTATGATATACAATTTACATTCTGTAAAATCACACTGTTAATTGTTGATTTGTAAACATGAGGAAGATTAACTTTCCTGACAATTCAACCATATTATACTATTACCTTTAAATGATACCTAATATGTTTCCTAGAAATTACACATTATAACCCAATTTACCTTTAAATGATACCTAATATGTTTCCTAGAAATTACACATTATAACTCAACAGTAAATTTCTTTGAATGAAATGTGATGTGTGACAGTCACAGACTACAAAATGCTAATCTTTAGCTTCTTTTCCCACACACTTCCTGAGGGCACATACATCACTTGGTAGATGACCAGCAAGCTGTACATGTGACATACATTCTGTTATTATTGGTCTGAGTGCTTTGTGCTGAAATATAAAAAATACAGGACTTTAGACCAATGTATCAGTTTACCGTACTTAGTGCCAAGGCTTTTATTTTATTTCCTCTCTTGTCTTGTGAAACAAGTTCAGCGTGTTTAATTAATTAATTAATTGTTCTGGCACCCCAGGTATTCAAAAGCAAAGAGAGACACCAGAAGGACTGTAAAACAGCCTAAATCTATACCTGCCCCCTCCCACACACAGAAAGAGCTTTAGGAATATATGTCTAAAAATAAGTGTAATGGTGAATTTCTCACCTTCAAGCACTTGGAGTATTCCTAATGTTTTGGAAGCCGACCCCAAAGGCAATGAAGTGAAGTCCTCTTCCTTGTGTGGGCATTTACATGTTGATGATTTTATTGGGTCTGACATTCTGGGGAATGACATTGCCCAGAAAGCAAAGTCCACATCCTGTGGGGTGGCACGTCACGTGTGCTTATTGGTATTTTAACAGACATTGACAAATGATGTCATGTCACTACTACTCCGAATATTAGTTCAGTAATCTGTATCAAGTATCATCTGTATCATGATTTTCAATGCCATGCTAGTAAATGTGTCCTCTCTAAGCATATATTACTGCTTCATCATTACATTGGGTAATTTTAAGATATTTAAGAGGTTAACTGCATAAATATAAATGCTGATACCTAAAAAAGAGACCCAATCTTACTTTTCACAGAGAGAATTTGAGTATTTGACTATTTGACTTCTCCTCTGTCTCTGATCCCATGTGACTCCTTCTCCTCCCTCTCTCTCCATGTCACTCCCTCCTCCATCTCTCTCTCCATGTCACTCCCTCTCCTCCCTCTGTCTCCCTCTCTCTTCCTCTCTCTTTCACTCCTTCTCATTCTCCCTCTCTTTATCCTGCTCTCTGTCATACTCTTTCACTCTCTCCTTTATGTCTCTCTCCCTCTTTTTCTCTTTCAGTCCTCCTCACTGTCTCCCTTTCTTTCTCCTCTCCTTTTCTTCCTCTGTTACCTCTCTTTCTCCCACTATCTTACCCTCACCTTTAAGTTTCCCCAGCTCACTATGGCTCCTCCTTGGTTTGAGGACTCCAATAAAAAGCATCCACTTGCTTCCACTTGAAAGGCCCAAAAAATCACATAAACTGACTTGCAGATCTTTTATATTTTTTCATTAAACATTTGAATCTTTCCTAAGTATTTCTTAAATATTTATTTTGACTGTGAACACTTGTATGCTGAAAATGGGCAGAGCTCTCTTACCGAGTACACAAAGCAGAGGAAAGACTCCAGTACTGGTTTACTTGATGGCAGACCCGTTGGCACTGCTGTTTCTCAGTCATATGAAAGAACGTTTTGCAAGTTCACTGATTTCTAAATAATTCCACGAGTATATTTAATGAAGCAAATCCAAGTGTGGATCCCGTGTCCTTGTTCTGGAGATGTTGTTTGTAGTCACAGTGATTTCAAACCATTTTTATGACGTTTGATAGCAAGTGAAGGCAGGCCTGATGACGACAGCTCTTGAATTACTTTTCAGACATGGAGCAAAAGCAGCATCTCCACCACGCCATGCTGATCACGCTGAAGTAAATCATTATCACCTCTAATCAAGCCTTCATTTAACCTGTCTAAAGCAGATTAAACAGATCACATACACTCATCCATGCCTTCTGGCTGAGGACAATTTACAATGAGACGTTTGTGTCGGTGATCTGGAAAACTCTGCTGTGAGTGAGTGAATGAAGGGCTGGAAGAGTTCTACTCAGGCATCATGGGAAAACAAACATGAGAGGGCATCATGGATGGGAATGTGAGTAGCTGCCTAACCTCACCTGCTCTGTCCCACATCCTCCTCATAAAATGGACTATAATGACAATAAAGAGATTTTATTATGATTTAAGCTGTTCCAACACACCTAAATTTCATTTGCATATATATCGGTGGATCTTGGTACAGGGTTTGTTTTTGGTTTAAAAACTATTGCTACGCTTTGAAAATATTGAAGTTATTTTCTGAACAAGTGTTCTTAGGTAATCACACTTACCTGATGACTAAACCATGCATGTTAGATTCGGCTGACAGGTGCAATATGTTCAATTGGAGATGGAGGATGTCCAGTCCAGAGCAGCAAGCCTTTCGCTCCATAAACAAGATCACAAGCTCAGCAGTCATTGCCATGTGATGAGTTTCTCGAGCACAAGTGGAAAATTAGCACTTCTAAATGAAAAAGAGACCACACATGAGCTATTAAGGCATTAAACCCTCCCCCTAAAACTTTATTGGGCTATTTTTTGCTCCAAGTTCTCATGCCCATCCTAGGTTGGCCCCCTAAAATTAGAGTTATGGTAGTTTGTTCAAATGGGGCTCCCATTGTAAAGGCTCGGCTGGGGTGTGTACAGGGTGGAGGACCAGATCCTGGGGACGGTCCAATGCTTTGGGTTTCCCACTGCTCGAGCAACACAGGTCCTCAGGGGGACTCGCCTATTGTGCCCTGAATCTCTACATTGTACCATAGCTGAACAAACCCCCTGCCCAGTGTTCCAGCCCTGCTTTATATAAACGCAATTTTTTTCCCCTGAATTATTGCAGTTCAGTTCAGAGTTAGGCCCTTTACTCTAAGATTTATTGGCAAGGTCTTTGGTTTGAGTGCAGCTGTTCTGAGCTGGAAGAACTACTGTGGATGCACCAACAGTTGCACCTCTGTCTTGGGAAATGAACTGGGATCTGGTGTCTGCTGTGCACTTTTTTGCAGCAGGGGATTTATGTCTCACTGTGGCCTCCTTCCGGTTGTTTTCTCTCAGGGACATGCCCAGCTTCTCACTCATGACAGACAGACTGCTAATAGAGAGCCATAATTAGCCAATGAACCCCGTCAGCCAGAGTATCATGGCAGAATCTGTCATTAGCGCTACATTCTCTTTCTGAACCCAGGTCAGTGCCTAGAGCATCAGGCTCACACATCACTGACTTCAGAGCTCAACACTCTCAATGTCAAATCTATGCATGTTAAAAATCCCATAGATACAGGTCTTTCCTAAACTGCTGTGGAATAGTAAGCAGTACAGTCTTAGAACCACTACTTAAGACTTAATACTACTTAAGAGTAAGAAATTGATCTGGATGGCAATATCAGATCTTCCTTCCTACACAATAGCTTTGAATGATATCCCAGAATGAAGAGTTAAAAGCCCATCCACTAGATGGAAGACCAAGGCAAATTATGGATACTTCACAAAGATTATTTTTGAATAGAAGTACCTCAGTAAGAATATAAAGCTATTTCAATTAAACTATTATTCAATTCAATTATTATTACCCCAGTAACAGCATGGCTGCATTCTTTATGAAGCAGTGACAATTTTGTTTAGTTATTCAGAGAGCAGGAATCATCATTTACAATGTTACTACTAATCCATGGGAGTCTCCAAATTATTAATTCTTCAATTAATTTGCATATGTAAAGTGAATGTTCACAAAATGTATCAGTAAAAATATATTTAGAAGAAATAAACAAAAGTAAATCAAAACAAAATATAATTTAAATTGTTGTGAAGTATTTGAAAAAAAGCTTTTAATAGATCCATGAAATACCTACTGCCATGAACAGGTTGTTGTCCATCACTGCATACAACCAACCCAACATTCTAGCAAAAAATTCTCAGTCCAAATAATAATCAAACAAAGATAGAGAAAATTAGAAAACAATCTGAGGAAATATTTGTGTAAGAGATGAATACAAGCTACTAGCACACTAGCTTTGCCAGATGAGTTATTACTGGAAATAAGTGGGAATGGAATTAGGTATATATCCAAACATTTTCTGACTAGGTATGAAAGCAGAGAAAATAAATAGCAACCCTGTAAACCCTGATTAGATTCTGAATAAACCTTACCAGAAAAATTACAAAAACATTGTGTTTCATGTTGTAAAAGGGAAAAGCCCTTTTGTTTTGGATGCTAAAGTGTGTGTGTGTGTGTGTGTGTGTGTGTGTGTGTGTGTGTGTGTGTGTGTGTGTGTGTGTGTGTGATTGTTAAACCCATTCAGCTTGCAGCAAGCACCAGAAGAATCTGTCTTTATTACAAGGACACATGTAGAAATTTCAATTCTACTTTACTGCACTTTTGCCTCATTTTGTCCTTCACCATATGCCCCTATGTAGGATGGATTATGACACCAACTGAGACGTCCACAGATTGAAGCTCATTAGTCATACAGTATACAGTCAATAAGAAGCTTGCAAGCCACCTAGAGCTAAATAGTTTACAGACCCAAATAATCTAGAGCTTTGGCATCATCCTACTATTTATGTTCTACTCAATAAAAGCACCTCTTCCCCAACAGATCTTTTCCCCCATAGAGTTTTGGTTATTTAAATGTATTCATAAGGTCACGTATCTATATATACATATACATTGCCTATATATTTGTGTATATATGCTACACACAAAAAATAAGTAGGTGGAGATGGGCATTGGTTATTTAGTAATATTTACATTTTCAGCATTGAGGAGTCACTCTTATCCAGACCAGAAGTGGTTTGTCATACACTAATAGAATGTATCCTTGTGAGTACAGTAAGGTAGAGTGATACACTTAAACTAGAATATAGTTTAATCCAGGAATCAATACTGAAATTGAGGAGAAATGTAAATTACCAAAAGCACTAAATCAAACAACAGTAACTTCACTACCAAATAATGTGTACAAGATATGTTTAGTTTATCAGTAGTATAAATCGTCCTTAGGTTGGAGATTAGTGGCCTTTTAAATACTCAACAGTCATATCGCAGAACAAAGAGGACCACAACACCCAGAATCCCATTCGTCATCTGCCTCGTTCCTTCTCCCTTCTGGTACCTGTACGTCCATGGAGACACATGGCCAAAGATTTTGTGATGGACCTGCCTAAGTCACAGGGTTATATAACTATTTTGACCATTATGGACAGTTTCTCTCACGGGGTCCATGTTTGCCCACCACTTATCAGACTGCAGAAGCCTTGTTCATACATGTCTTAATGAATTTTGGGCTGCTGGGGGAGATCGTGGTCCTTTTGGATTGGAGTCTTCAATTCACCTCTTCAGGTGTGTCCACCTTGAGAGACTAGGTGTAGCGGTCAGTCTTACTTCAGGATAGTCAGATTAGCCTTTTAATTTTGTCAAAATTATTATTTTTTAATGTATAGCACTTTGTGTCAACTGTTGTTGTTTGAAAGTGCTCTATAAATAAAGATGATGATGATGATGATGATGATGATGATGATGATGATGATGACCCCCAATCTAACGGGCAGTGCAAGAGAGTTCATCAGGAATTGGGGAAATACCTATGCGTATTCTGCTACAATAATCCCAACGACTTTCCTTTCCTGGGCAGAGATGGCCCAGCACTCACTCACTACAGCTTTTGCACCCTTTGTATGTTTGAATGTTGCTTAGGTTATCAGCCTAACTTGGCGCCCTGGACCACTGAGAGTTCTGACGTGCCGGCAGTGGGGGACTGGACAAGGCGGACCGTCGGAGAGGACCTAACCCAGAGTATGCAGTAGGAGACTGGTCACCAACAAAGTGTGTAACAAAGGTATATTGGTCCGTTCACCAAATATATAAATGTATATGTAACGCATATGCAACCTATTGCCTACTTCCTCACTACCTGACATCCAGTTCGTTCCACGTATCCCTTCTCAAACCTGTTGTTCCAGGTCCCCTGGATGAGGCTACTCCCGAGACCACTCCTCACACGTTTATGCCGAGATGGAGGTCCGATCAATTCTACCTGGTGGATTGGGAGGGGTACAGCCCAAAAGAGCAGCATTGGCAGGGCTCTCAAATCTCACGCATTTGACCGTCTTCACACGCTCACACGCCACACCTCCGATTTCACACGGCGAGAAAAAAAATCTAGTTTATTTACCTCCGATCCATATCTATGTCGCCCTCCACTGGCGATCGATCGCGATATACAACGTATACAACCCCCCCCCCCCCCCCCCGTTATTAACGAATTAACGTTCGCCACACCCCGTCAACAACTCTCACACTCTGGCATGAATCCAAAACTTGAGAGCCCTGAGCATTGGGATCCCATACACAAAGTCCTGGATAAGGGTCTCCGTGTGGACTTACATCGGCAATTCCCACATCGCCCAGCCCCTCACCCCAGGGGGCGTCCTCATGCATCTCTGTGACTGTCTCCAGAGGGTGCCGAGCTGTCCTTGATCCTCACCCGTGGCAGACACCTCAGTGGAGGATACTGTCATACAGCAGAACCAATAGGACCACAGCAGCCAGAATTTGTCATCTGCCTCGTTCCTCCTCCTCTCACTACTAACGGGCACACCTGTTTTCAATTTAGTCTCTCCCATATATACTCCACCCTTCCATAATCTCTTCGTGAAATATTACCAAAACTCCTAATAGTAAGCATACTGAGTGCATAACCACTTGGGTAGCTTTCTGTGAGAGAAAGTGCCGAATACTTTGAAAATAAAAAAATATTGATCTGTATGACAAAGGTCAGGTTTGAAGCATGAGGCAAGAACAATAACTGGTTGTTCAATGTTATGATGCAGTTTCAGACAGTAAGACCAGGGAGTGCTCAAAAGAAATGGAGAGGCCATGGTGAGGATATGGAGTTCCTGGGATGTGCAGCTGCTCAGTCTTCCTGGAGAGGAGTTTTAGGTGGTAGACTGTTATCCATGAAGCAATGTCAGATGAGCATGAGAAGTGTCAGCAGCATAGCAGTGGTTGGAGAAGCCGTGAGAAGATCACCAAGAGTAACTCGTACAAACAGATCGCATAGATAGCATTTACATCTGGGAGAGTAAGCACGTCTCATACTATGTGATTATGTATGATTAGTGCTGATCTGAAGACATTTAGAAATGCTGACAGACTGTGGTTCCGTTGCTGTAAGCTCATTTAGACCCATTCTCAGCCATCTCTTTTTTATTTGGTAAAGACGGTCACTGAGGTTTTTCAGCCAATTATCGGAGGTAATGAGGTAGGAAGTGGCATACACCTTGATTTCAAAACAAGGTCATTAGGACTCTCAAACTCCACCTGCCTTTGTTTGTACCTACCCAGCGTCTGACATGACATCGGCAGGGTTTTGCATCCAAAAATGGTCATGCTTTGAACATTGTGTTCTTCTGAACTCTAGTGTTGAGGTCTTTATGTCCCAATTCCTGCATTTCACAAACCACTCTTTCCTGGTGTCCCAGGGCTACAAGCATAATCCAAGAAAAAAAAAGAAAACAGTCAATCAAAAGTTATACATGACCTCATTCTAATCTTTTGTAAGCCAACTTCTTATTTTTTCATGTTAAACAGGAGAAAGGCAGAGCAGAGGAATAGCTCCTGAGTAGTTTTTGTCTCTTATGATGTATTATCTCTGTATGTCACTGTATATTTGTACATTGAGTTTGTAATGTGGGTATAACCACCATGTCAAGTACCAGACTGAATTCTGGGAGATGGGTTCTCTAATGCACTTTGCCTGGTCCCCATAAACGGGAATGGTCTTACATTTGCATCAGCTGCCTATGCTCAGATTTCCGTCTGGATGATTGTCTTCATCATGTCCCACTCGAGAACATCTTTGTCTCAAGCACCATAATGCCAGCTCCTGTATATACATGTTTTTTCCCGACACTCCTAAATGAGAACCCCTGGGACACAAAATTAAATCATATGAGCCAGACATTAGTGCACAAATGTCAGCAAATACCTTTGTCATGATCCGATTGTGTCCACCGGTGCAACTTGTGTGTGGTGCGACCCTGACCTCAACAGAGATGTTTTCAGTGGGGAGACAGATACAAACACAAAGAGTCTGCGTCAGTTCACCCAGGGCTCCCGTTCCTGATTGCCTAGAATAAGTGACCTTTCAAGACGTCAGCCACAGCTCGATACATGCCTCAGACCCTGCTGCATATTTGGATAAAAGGCTCAAGAGGGAGTCCATTTTGTCACTACTTCTTCTTTGGGGATTTTATTTAGGGCATCCCTAAAAGGGCAAGCCTCAAGCTGTTGGGGGGAATGTGCGGGAAGACCGGGGGGATGTGGCCCTAGTCCCAGCCAGCACGATCGGTACCGTGTGGGGCTGCACAATACCCACACAGCAGGCCTGCACACAGCACTCTGAGCCACTCGAAGAAGCCACAATGAATGTTCACCCCTATCTTTGCCTCTGCTAATCCATTATCCCCCCCCACCCACTTTCTCACACTTTCTTTTCACTTTTTTTGATCAGAATATGAATGAGAGAAAAGAGGGAAAGGTTTGCTTGTGTGATAAAGAATGGGCAAAGATCTTGAAGACATCATGGGAGCACAGTGGATGAAAAACTATAGTTAATATTGATCAGAATATCTTGGAGGTATGGAACCATTAAGCAGTTATATTTTGAGGAGTGAGACCTTGAGCTGCAGTTCAGGGTGAATTGAGCTCCGTCTTTGAAACTTTGAAATCTCTTTTTATCTGCAAGAGAGTTGGGTGCAGGCACCATGCCGAAGCAGGGAAGAGAAGACAATGTGGTGGGAGAAAGCTTTGTCATGAAGATCAGAAGGAATGTTGGGAATATATACTGGAAGCTAGTTAGGAGGGAGGAGTTTCAGGCACAGTCTTTTGTTCCAAACTTCAGTTATTAACCAACTCCACAGTAACAATGTAGATGAGATCAGAGATCGGTGCAGGTCTTCCTGAAATATGGCCTCTTCCTGTTTTCCTTACCAGTGCTCCTTGTTGGACCTGCGTACTGAATAATGTCTATGTCTGGATTTAGAACGACAGGGAGGTGTTACATTCAGGTCTGTGATGACTGTACTGTATGATAACCACACGTGAGGAACAGGACTTTTAGCCGTTTAAAATCACTTGTCTAATTTCAATAGTACATGCAGTCCCTCATTAACATTCCCAGGGAAAGAAACTCACTTACCAAAAGGTGAATGATGTAATAGGCTGTGGACCACCCCTCCTCCTCCAGTCCAGGCTGTGACCAATCACCAGAAGAGATCAATCAACCCAGCAGAAAAGAGCAGTCTATGCCTGCTGGAGTTGGGTAGCCCTGAATAGAGCAATGGGCTTCCTTCCACACCTCTCCACGTCAGCAAGAACCCATTACAAACAGACACACATGGCCCTTTACACCCACATCACATCAAGAAGCCCCAGGGCAACACCCACTGCAAGCCCACCACTTTTCAGCAAATGTTGACAATAAACACGAAACATCTCCTCTGGACTTTGTAGCAACATATTCAAAGTCTGTAGACTTGTTCTACCTTTTACCAATCATTGACAACTAATAGCTGGTGAGAGCAAACAGGATGACAGGGTTTTTTTATTCACGGTTTAGCTTCCCTTAAAATGATATACTTTAGCTTTTTATTCGAAATTTCCTGACAGGTGGAGAGATAAGAGCCCAGAGCTTTTATTTGAAAGGTTTTTGGGCTCAGCTCAACTCTCAGAAGATTTTATTAAATCACCTTGAGGAAAAAGGTTTGACAGAGCAGTGTAATTAATTTTTAAAGGAGTGTCCACTGACTGGATTCCAGCTCTCACAACCCAAGAACGAGGCTTTGAATTGACACTGCACATAGTTAGCCAGCTGCCCCGTAGCTGTCCGTCAGAGAGAAAAAAATGACACTTGTATAGGTTGTATTAATGATTCTTTTCCTACTCATAAGCACTTTATCAGTCAGTCACGCAAATAAAGGTATGACATCCACATAATGGATTTTATATGAGCTTCCTGAAAGTCACGAAAGGTCAGTTTTTGAATATTTGCTTTACAATAAGCCAAAGTCAAATGAGACCTGTTAATAAGCAACAGTGCAGATTGAGAAGGAATGCCATGCTGATTTAGAGCCGCGGGGTTAATATAGCTGTACTTAGCAGTACAGTGAAGCTTACACTCAACCATGTATAAAGCATGCCTGTATAAGAAAGCACAGGGCAGACCTGAAACCAGAAACATTTTTATTAAACGGCTACATTTCCTCGTCATCTTTTCCCCATTTTCCTTCTTTTTGGGGCTTTGTAATAATGCTCTTTTCCTGTGGTTTTGTGGCTTTGAATAAAGTTATAATATTGCATTAGGAACATAATTATCCTGTTTTAGAAAGGGAAAATGTTGGGTTTCATCCTGACCACCTTGGCAACTTTTTAAAACCAAAATCTGTTATCACTGTGTGGTCTCTGCTGAGACTCACAAACATCCTGATTTGAAAGATCACCTTGGTACCCTACAGTAAGTGAAAGAAATATGTAGGCAAACACGTTAGATCAAGAGCGCTACATTTGAACAAATATCACATGTCCTTGTACTTCAAAAGGTTGTGTGAAACTTTAACACAAAGGTCAGCATTCTTATCTGTTCATGTTGACCCCATAATCCTTTAAATGTGATTTGCATGCAGTATTCAGCTAATTTAACCAAATCTACATGCGCTGAATAATTTTATTTCTCTTCCCATTGCAGTGCATGCAGGGCTGTGCAGACCTGGGCACTGTTTTTAGATTATAAATTCTTCCTCTTACAGAACTAGATGCAGAAGAGCCAAAGTGTTTGGATTAGTAGATTAGTGGCCGTTCTGCACATGAGTGCACACAGCAGCAGGCCATCGATCGGCCCTCTGCAGTAAGAAAGAAGAAGCACAATTACTTTTAAAGGGTTCAAATCTCTTTTTAAAGGGAGTCTATTTCATTTGCATCTAAGAAGTGCTCCATTTGTTTCGGTCTGCTATAAACCTCATCTTAATGTATGTGCACCACATGGGAATGGTTGGTAATGTGATTTCCAAGGGACAAAATAACTTTCCAAAAGATTTGTTTTCCAGTTCCTTAATTGCACCCCCTCTCCCTGCTCTCTCTCTCTCTCTCTCTCTCTCTCTCTCTCTCTATCTCTCTCTATCTATCTCTCCTTGTCTCTCTCTCTATTTGGTACTTTGTGTAATGTGGATCTAAAATGAAAACCAACGAATCAATACCAAAAACCATCCCATTTGATCAAACTATTTTCCTCGATCTATAACCCCTTAGAGGCACAATTTGCCTGATCTTATTGCTCTGGGCACGTTCATCTGAACATCCGTTTTTCCTCAATAAAACAAAAAAAGAAGGTTGAAGTCATTTGACCATATGTCTGGGTGTGTAGGAAGAACATCCATGGCCTAGTCTCCAAAACCATAACCAAAAACACAGGAATGTACTAACTTACATCAGGTAAACGAATCACGTCTAATTGACTACTTCACTTTTGCAAAAGTCATATAGAGAAAAAAAGGATTTCTATAGCGTTCAGCTTCTGCTCAGCTTCTGTTGGTGTGTATTTCAGTCTAATTGTACAGTAAACATTTGTGAACTGTGTGTGTGTGTGTGTGTGTGTGTGTGTGTGTGTGTGTGTGTGTGTGTGTGTGTGTGTGTGTGTGTGTGTGTGTGTGTGCATAGATGTACACATGTAAGTGAATTAATGGCTTCAATTCACAGTTATACATCATAATTTAGGATTTAATATAAAGTGTTCTGAACTGTGTCTGCTTCTGAGGCAGTGGGTGTATTTATAGTGAATTTCTATGACCATAGTGGTGTGGCTTCATACTAGACTGTGACTATTATTATTATTATTATTATTATTATTATTACTGTTACTAGTGTGGTTTACTATCATTTGCTATTTATTTTTGTGTACATGTGGGTTAATGATTAAGCATGATTATATTCAAATCAAGCACAGACTGTTTGCTGATAATCTAGCATATATATTATCATAAACTACCATATACTATCTCTGGCAGCTGTAAGTACATGTTGACTCTTGTGAAATCAAGTAAACTAACTTGGAAAATATAATTCATGTTGACATCTGAGTGTATGTACTGAGGAAAGAAAACCTTACCAAATGACAACAAAGGAATTGTCAGCAAAGCAACCAGTAAAAGCCAGTAGTGTGTCAGGCCTGTGTTCTCCAGACAGCAGACAGCAGTCTGTCTTCTCCAGACAGCAGGCCTCAGCCTGGTCTCAGCAAGCCACAAAGTATTTCTGTGTGTTTCATCTAAGGTGAGCATGACCCACAACACTTCAATCTTACTTATCCAGCTCTGAGAAGAGTACAGTGCGGTAAGGTGAACCAAAGGTTGAACTACAGTGAAAACATCTCTGGTTACCTCCAGCTCTGCTGACATGCTTCTCACCAACTTTTACAACTGAAACGTTTCAAGTTGTGAATGAAAAATGGCGATACACTATGTATGACCCAAAAGGGCTGTGAGAGATTTCACATGGAATTACAAACCACATAAAAATATGAAAACATTTGGGCAGTGGGGGCCAAAATTCCCCAGTTAGTGTAGTACTGAAGAGGTAATGTTCAAATCTAACAGTAGGTTGCTATTTTTTTTTCAGTCATTAAGGGCAATTATAATTTGTTTCTGTAAAATTCACTTACCTCCAACAATAATGAGTCTACAGCACTATTTGAGATAGAACTATTTGTGCGGCTTTTTCTTGTTTCCTGCCATTAAAGCCATTCATAACTCCAAGTGCTTGAAGCCGTGTCTGCTCTGAGTAACCTGGCGACGAGCGATAAAGCGTTCCGTACGTTTGCTGACAGCCTCGTCTCTTCTCCTCCCAAGCTGCAATTATGAAATCGCTGCGCACAATAGAAAACGACGCATCCCACAGCACAACAGGGCTTATGAGAGTCTACAGGCCAATTAGTCGCTTGTTTTCATATACGCTGAATTAGTTTTTCGGGGATTAAAATCAAAGAGTCCCGTTGCTGATGTTCACACCACCACAGACCGGTGTGTAGGCTTTTACTGGACTTCCCAAGAGTTCTAGACACTTTACAACGTACATTTTACACTTCAAAAAAGGACATCTTCTGCTTCTCAGTAAAAAAATAATAAAAAAAAAACTTCTGTTTGATTTGTATTGTATGCGCTTCCCAAGGACATTGCATAGAGCTGATATGTGGAGTCATACCCATGACCAGAAGTGTATGACTTAAGGTTACAAAACAATGTATCAATATGAGCATCTATCTTTGTTTGTATTTGCATATGCATGAGCAGGGCGTATGCTTGCTTAGTCGTCTGTGATCATCCTCTTTACCCTGGAGCTGAGATTTTTCCATCTGTTCTCCCTTGCTGTTGTGGAATTCTTCGACTAATTGTATTACACCATCACAACAGCATACATTTGCACATCCATAAAACCTATGGATCGAGAATAATTAGCCTGCAGCCTTCTGCGCATAAAAGATTTGAATCCAGTACATAATTGCCGTACCGCAAACTCACTCATAAAGCCAAGGAACATTAGTCCAGTTAGTGGCAACTGCAATGCCATTAAATGGCACAGCAAACAGGAACAATATGAATAAATTGTGCAATATGGTTTGGGGTGGTATTACTGCACATATGTAGCAGCTGGGTATTTGGTATTTCACTCTGACAGAAATTATCCAGTACAACTTATTCAGTATTCAGTAAATTCAGTGGAATTTTAGTTCCAGTTTAGCATGTGCAAAATAACATATTTGTAGGTCTAACTTTAAATTTCTTGTCACAAGAATATGCCATAAGCTACTGCAATCATTCTAATATCGGTCCCAAACCTGTTACTAACATCATGTAGACTGCCACACTGACTGCTAAAAAGCTTACTTTTGCAGTGTACACTAACTAATTAACATAAGCAGTGTACGCTAATAAGATGACATGATGCTCCTTTCATGGGAATGACAGCATGTTTTGCATTTCTGCGGCAGCACATATCATCTTTATGGCTTTATGGCCACCAATCTGCGAATGTCTTTTGCCAGGCAAAAAGCAACTTGAAGCGAAGCGTCCCGACGGATCCTTACCCCAGCACGAGATGGTTTTGCCATCAGTTCCTTGTGCAAAGCAATGTCTGCCATCTTCTGGAGCACCTGAGAAAGGCGCGTCAAGGCTTTTCAGCGGCGTCTCGTCTTCGGCACGCGACGAGACAGAGGGCTCTTCCTGGACCAGTTCCAGTGCTGTGACCTTTGGGGTCACGGCCCTGTCATGGAGTTGTTTGCTGCCACTGTGGAAGAGCCGTCGGGATGTGGTGTGTGAGCAGCACAGTGTCTACGCTTGGTGGGAGGGAAACTTGGCTGGGTGTCTGAAGAGCCCAGACGCCAGCCGCGTGCCATCCAGAGTCGCAAAGTCAAGACCACAATTGCATTCATGACGGCAGCTGTTGAGGGTGCTCTTAGAGCGTGAGGAGGTGGTGAAAGTATTTGTTTAGATCATGGTTTAAAATATTTTGTGAGGTGACAGGACTGAAGGCCATTTAAAAGTTGCTGTTGTTTCATTGCTGCTGTTGTACTTATAAAGGGTCTGTGAAAACAGTAAAAGAAAAAGACACAATAGCCTCATTCATTTGTTATTGGTCCTTAGAATAGAGCACTATTTCGCAGACGATAACTATTCAGTATCAGTAAGCTCACTGCAGAGGAAAGGAATAAATATCTCGTTCATATACCATTATGAAGCAGCTAAGAGGTCGGTGTTGCTCTGATCAATGGAAGTGCATTTCAGTTCTTACGAGGCCTCATCCACTACAAATTCTGCTGTCCTGTGGGTCTCCTGGTAAGCGGCCATCTTGTCCTCTCGCTAATCCCCAGGCGATGCCACCCAGTCGGCCGAACAAGCCCTAAAACCTCAGCGTTTGTGTGAACAGGCTCCATTTTGAATGACGATCCAGAAAACATCTTGCTAATAACAGGCCTCTCTGACAGTTCAGTAGAACACAGCGAGCAGTTCAAAGAGCACTCGAGAGAGACCCCGCCCTCGGCCTGCCCTTTTTTTTCTTTCCTGCAGGTTTTGTGAAAACACAGAGCATCATTTATTTACTACCTCTTGTGGTTTTATTATCAGGGTCATGCGGCCCAGCGAGTGTTTATCTTGGAGGTCATTCCACTGGGCATGAACTTGTTTGGGGAACAGGAAGGAAAGGAGGTGAAATATCAGACACTGGAGCTACATCAGTAATGTATAGCCTTTGGCCTGCCCTGCTAGGCTCGTGAGTTTGAGGTGAGCATCGCGATCCAAGATGCTCGGACTGCCTCCTTTGAAATAATATTTGAGTAGCGGTTCTGGACACGGATGCGCCTCTTCTCCGGCCGTTCCCATGAAAATCGCAGAGCTGGCTTTTCCTAGTAGGAGATAGCACGCAGAGCCCTCCAGTGCAGTGGGAGTCCACGTCTCCTCGCTGAGCACAGAGGAACAGTGTTTTTGCTGAGGAAGTAGAGATTATCTTCATTTTAACAGTTGTAGTGATACAGTGGTGGTGCTTTTGAACACTTCACCAATTTTTCATCACTTTATGCATCCATACAATTTGAAAATAAAGCTTATGTTGCTTTAAAATGCACATTATGTTTCACTATTATCTTTCCACAATGCAAAATTAGCATAATGGTTTCCATTTCTTCCGTTTTCTTTTCTCACTCCTTCTGCACTGCAGTTTCTTTTGTTGAACCGTGACAATAATAGCAATGCTGGGATTTCTTTTTTGCTTGTTCATTTATTTTCCCAGATTTTCTTTATTAGTGTGCCACTAAAGTGCCTTATCTGTGAAATTAGAAGCACACTGCCCTCTAGCACTATTGTGTCATGTATCAATATATCTGATCAAATCAAATAAATACTTCTGCATCAAAACTATAAATATCTGTTACTGTAATGGCTGGTAGCACTTCAGTGTCTCATGAAGTTGACTGTGCCTGCATGGTGTGTATCTATGTACCTGCATGGTGTGTATCTATGTACCTGCATGGTGTGTATCTACATGCCTGCATGGTGTGTATCTATGTACCTGCATGGTGTGTATCTATGTACCTGCATGGTGTGTATCTACGTACCTGCATGGTGTGTATCTACGTACCTGCATGGTGTGTATCTACGTACTTGCATGGTGTGTATCTATGTACCTGCATGGTGTGTATCTACGTACCTGCATGGTGTGTATCTACGTACCTGCATGGTGTGTATCTATGTACCTGCATGGTGTGTATCTATGTACCTGCATGGTGTGTATCTACGTGCCTGCATGGTGTGTATCTATGTACCTGCATGGTGTGTATCTATGTACCTGCATGGTGTGTATCTACGTACCTGCATGGTGTGTATCTACGTACCTGCATGGTGTGTATCTATGTACCTGCATGGTGTGTATCTATGTACCTGCATGGTGTGTATCTACGTACCTGCATGGTGTGTATCTACGTACTTGCATGGTGTGTATCTATGTACCTGCATGGTGTGTATCTATGTACCTGCATGGTGTGTATCTACGTACTTGCATGGCGTGTATCTATGTACCTGCATGGTGTGTATCTAGGTACCTACATGGTGTGTATCTACGTACCTGCATGGTGTGTATCTATGTACCTGCATGGCGTGTATCTACGTACCTGCATGGCGTGTATCTATGTACCTGCATGGTGTGTATCTACGTACCTGCATGGTGTGTATCTACGTACCTGCATGGTGTGTATCTACGTGCCTGCATGGTGTGTATCTATGTACCTGCATGGTGTGTATCTATGTACCTGCATGGTGTGTATCTACGTACCTGCATGGTGTGTATCTAGGTACCTGCATGGTGTGTATCTACGTACCTGCATGGTGTGTATCTAGGTACCTGCATGGAGTGTATCTATGTACCTGCATGGCGTGTAGCTGTGGGTCTGTGTAATTGCATACACATGTGGCTTTTACTTCTTTAGTTGTGTGTTTATGTATTTGTGTAGCTTTCTACAGTTGAGCTAGTTATGAAGCGCTGTTGTATATATTGGGTGTATAGTGGTGTATAATTGGCACTTGTGTAGTTCTGTAATTGTGTAGTTGTCTACCTGTGTTTCTCTGTGTATGTGGTTCCACAGCCTTTATGAATGGAGTATTAGATTCATTCAAAAAAGGAGTGTCTTGTCATAACTCAGCATGGTAGCCAGCTGTCCTGAATCCCCCTCTTAAGATGAACACCACTTTGTTCTATCATATCCTCTCTATAGCCTCACGGGCACAAAATGATCAGCCCAGTGTAAACAGCTGTCAGAGTGCTTATCTCCTCCTTAGCAGCTGGGTCCTTCAAAAGTCCTTAAGGTGGTTACAATCAGTGCTAGCCTTCATTCCGATAGGTTACCTGAGCATTTTAGCTCTTGCAGTGGTGCAATCTGTGCAGTGCGGCTCATGCGATGTGATGGGGTAATTAGGTTGAAGTCTTTTCATTTCTCATACCAGCCCTCGGCATGTGCTGTGTGCTGGCCTGTCGGGTCTTGCCCAGGCTACAAGCTGCCGTGGTCCTGACGGAGGTGGGGGGCTGGTTCTCGGGCTCAGGGCCAGCTGGAGTGAAGAATGGGGAGTCAGTTACTGACTACATGTTGGCTTGAGAGCTTGTATCTGTCTGCTTACAGTAGCCCGCAGTTTGATATGTGTTGGGGTGAATGCGGGTGTGTTTTTTGTGAGTGCTTTCATGCAGGTAAGCTTGTATACATAATGCTGTGCATGTGTGCATGTGTGCATGTGTGCATGTATGCGTGTGTCCATATTCGATTGTGTGTGTGTGTGTGTGTGTGTGTGTGTGTGTGTGTGTGTGTGTGTGTGTGTGTGTATGTGCTTGCATTCATGTGTTCATGCATGTGTGTGTATGGTGTATGATAATGGAAACGTCTGGAGATGTAACATGTCAATGTGTTTTGTACATTCCAAAGGAGATTTGTTAACTAAAACTGACTTCTTACAACCTGAAATCATACTGAAATTCACAACTCAACATCTGTTGAACACTTTCAGCTTATTTGCTAATTCACTGCAACATCCCGCATTTTTTAGATCAGTCTATATCAGCTACAATATACTACAGTATACACAAAAACAACAATAAAAAATATGTGACAGTTTTCTGCTGTGTGGCCCTGTGGCCCCATCCCGCTGTTGACTTCCCCATCAACAGACGCACATGACTCGTAATTACATGTATTCACCACTAGAGTGTGCAGCAACCTCTTAAATAGCTTAAAATCAGCCAGCGCTGAGAAAGACCAGGGCTGCTACAGGGGCCCTGTCCCATCCGGCTGCGCTCCACGAGTGGGGACAGTGGCGTGCAGTTTAACTGGAAACAGACCTGTGCTGTCAGTGGCACGTTAAGCCTGTCTGTGACTTTTATGGTTCTCAGTTGGGTGTCACATCTGGTTCTTCAGCGATTACAACAACATCAAAGTGCTCACAATTCCAATTTTATCATTAAAAAAGATGAAAGGAGGAAGCAGAGAGTGATTTGCCACAGCCCTTATTGTTTTCTCTGCCCCACTTTCCTCTGGGAATTAACCTGTGACAGGTGTCAGTCTACACGTACCAGGTATCAGGATGCAGTGGCCTCGGTCCGAGTGTGATGGGAGATGTTTTCATATTTTTTTTCCTCCTTCATTGCCATGTAAAATAGGTGTCAGAGTCGAGTCAAGTCAAATTTATTTATATAGCGCTTTTCACAACACATGTTGTCACAAAGCAGCTTTACAATCGTAAGGGTCCAGATCCCTAATGAGCAAGCCAAAGGCGACAGTGGCGAGGAAAAACTCCCTATGATGGTGGGGAATAGGAAGAAACCTCGGGAGGACCAAGACTCAAAAGGGAACCCATCCTCCATTGGGCGGCCCGTTAGCACAAGTCTGTGGTGCGCAGGGTGGTTCTACAGTTCTACAGTAATAGTTAAGGTTCTTGTTCCCTGGCCAAGTAATCACAGTCCCTTCGGTGCAGGTGGTGAGCCTCAGGTAGGAGCGAACATCAGCACGACCTCTTGTGGAAATGGCACATCCAACCCCGGCATCAGCACATCCACCAGCAACCCAGACCATCTCCCAGGTGCCTGCAGGTGCCTGTATCCATTCGTCTTGGGTAGAAGCATGTAAAAAGATAGACAATACAGACTAAGTGTACATCAATTTAAACCACCATTGATTTAAACATACATAGCTCACGTGCCAGTGATGAGCATGTGGCTCCGACATGTGGCTAATCTATAGCAGCATAACTAAAGGGAGGGGTTCAGAGGTGACCACAGGCATGAGGGCTCACTGAGACATTGCTTTCCAGTCAAGTCATTATCACAACCAGAGTGATGCCATGACACAGCTGGATACAGCATCAACATCTCAGATTACCAGAAATCTCAACGTCTGGAGCCCCCCGAGCCCCTAAACATTACAAGGGGAATATTAGCTGAAGGCTTGATTAAATAGGTGAGTCTTAAGTCTAGATTTAAAGATTGGAACTGTGTCAGAATCTCGGATTGGAGCTGGAAGGCTATTCCATAATTGAGGGGCTTTAAAAGAGAAAGCTCTGCCTCCGGCTGTAGTCTTACAAATTTTTGGAACTAGGAGAAATCCAGCATTTTGGGAGCGCAAAGGGGCGAGATGGGTTGTAGTAAGCAATGAGTTCACTCAGATATTGTAGGGCAAGACCAATTAACGCCTTATAGGTTAACAGAAGAACTTTAAATTCAATGCGATACATACAGTGACATACTCCTTAGATGCAAGACTCCCTGAAGAAGAGCTGCAAAGCACACTGCTTATGTAGCCTCATAATCCATCCGTTATGACACTTTTTGCTTAGTCAGTGGACTTGTTCGATTAAGACTGTGAATCCATGTTACAGCCTTGTAGACGTGAGTGGGGAGGTTCATTATTAGCCCATCTGTTGACAAAATCCTATTCACATGTATACTTAAATACACTTACAAATACAAGGTGATCATTTCGTTAGTGAACAGTGAACAAAATCACTATTTACAGTAGACTAACATTTTTTGAGATTTTTCAAATTAAAAGGTGTAAAGTTAAATATTAATCACTGTGTTCAGAGAAACTAAGGGCTGTTTGAATCTTAGAAACACCTTTAACCCCACATTACAGCACCAGAGCACTTCATTCCGACAGGGACTTTACTCAGTCACCTCAAACAGTTTTTATGTTTCCCATAAAAAGATCATAAAAGCATACCAAAGGAGACTTTATGCACTGGGAATATTAAAAGAAGTCTAATGTGCAGTGCAGCACTCCCTTAGAATTTTACTAATAATAAAAGACAAAAATAAAATATGAGGTCAGGAAAAGACAGACCAAACAAGAAACCAAACAAAAAATAAGGATAAAAGCTTCTGATCCCGGCTATGGTAACTTATGTCAAGGTTTTTGGCTGAGACTGTGGTGAAAATAGAAGCTGACTCAGATGCTAAACATAAACAGCAACCCAGCAGGCTTCATGTGTAACTGTTAGATCTCCGTCTCCAAATCTTAATCCTAATCCGGTAATAGTAGGATTGCAATGCGTCTGTGTTTAAAAGACAAACATCATGCCATTAAGGGTAAAGGTTGTGGATGATGGGGCAGGAATATAAAGGTATATATAGGGCTGATTTTCCTTTCCCATCAGTCATGTTATTTCTTCCGTCCTTCCCACTCATGAAACAGCCTGAGGTCAAAGGAGACTCGGTGTGCCATGAAAGAATCTGTGCCTGCCTCCTTCTGTCTGCTTTGATTAGTCACTGTAGCAGAGTTCATGCTGCAGGTTCAAGAATTCAGAGAATCTACTCAACATGTCCTGACCACTACAGTTGTAGTGTAACTTCTAACTTTGCTAAAGTGAACAGTTATAATTTTACTGAGGATAACATCAATATGTGATCAGTGGGTTTCACCTTTATACATTTGATTCTCATAAATATTAAAGCCTTTCTTGATGTTAGAATCTGACTTCTTACCACTGCAAATGTGTAGGGCATGAAGTAAAATATATTCTTCTTGGAATCAGGTTAAGAGAACCAATCATGGGCGTACAGGCCTAATGGTTTGTAAACGCTTTTGAACGTCTTTCTGGTGCCGTGACAGAATTGGACGGGTGAGTCACCATGTGAGGCCCCTCCCACTCCCCCAAATCTCCCACATGTACCAGCTGAAGGAATAGTGGGAAGTGAAGCCCTCCACGCACCATTGACACACAGTGAGGTGTGTCGGAAAGAAGGTACAAGGTTATGCTTATGTTACCCCTACAAACAGGAGATTCCCAAAAGCCTCAGTTTACGCACACAGACTGAGCACACAGGCGTGCTTGGAGAAACAGCTCAGACGTTGTTCTCCATATTGTGGTTTTTCTTCCTGTGCCTCAGTCATTCATGGTCCCCCCTGCTAAATAAAAATGGTAAACTAACGGAATTTCATGTTATTTAAGCACAATCTAAACAGTGTCTCCCCTTGGTTTGTTTGGGTATGACTGTGCTGTAAGAAGCCCACTGGAACAAAAGGAGTTTTCTTGTCTGTTTCCTATTTCCCATTTCTCTGTGATGTTCCCAGATGTATTTGCAACAAAGACAGACAATTGTATTAAACATGAAGCTGAGGCTATCACCAAATTTAATCTAATTCAGTCCGAGCTTACTAGATTCATGCCTGATGCACATATGACACGTTTGGTGTTTAAAAAGACCAGAAAGTCCAGAAAGACGTTAAGGCCACACAGCATATTCATCAGAGGCGGTCTTTGCATAGAGGCGTTGCTAGGCAATTGCCTTGGGCCCCTCCCACTGTAGGGCCCCCTTGTCTAGCTAAAGCCAGGTTCACACTACACGACTTTTCAGTCATCAGGTTTTTGTGCCGTTCGCACTACACGACTGGTTGTGCTGTAATCGCGAGTCTCTCAGTTGTTGTGGCTTTCACACTACATGACTGATCGGCGACGCGGGCTCACGAATTACACGACTGGGGAATCGCCGACTCATCTGGCTGCCGTCCAAAAACGCGAGAATACGAAACGAAACTCTCGCGAGAACCAGCAACACCACGAAGAAGATAAAAACAATGTACATGTACTCCACATTTTCGTTATTATTATTATTTTTTGTACCGTTTAACCACTCCATAGTCCCAAATTGCCAGAATTATTTCATCTCTCCGTTGCAGTGAACACAGATATAGTCAATCGCACTATTTCTCCAGTGCTGTCACAGTAACTTAAACACAGTGTTGTAGTAAAGTTGTATGAAGCTAGACGCTGCTGTTGACTCTCAGTCGCCGACTGGGCTACATATTAAACATGCTAGATATCTGCCGGTCGTCTGCGATGAGTTGGCGACCACTCGGCGACGGCTCGGCGAGCGTCTTTCAGCAGTTCACACCACGACTGAGCGAGCGCCGAATGATCCCCGATTTGCCTCCGACCACAGTTTCTGTCGGCGATCTACAAAAACAGTCGGCGACTGAAAAACCAGCCTAAAATCGTGTAGTGTGAACCTGAACTTATATCTCGCATATTAATGTTGATGGGCCCCCTAGCTAAATTCGCCTTGAGCCCCCAAATAGCTAAGTCCGCCACTGATATTCATGGCCATTTTATGATCATTGGAGAAGATGCTGATTCCGGTGATCCAAATGGTGACCATGACACAGATGTTTTGTGAAGAGAACTCATTGTTCTGGGGATGAATCCCCCTAAAGTTGCCCGTGTTCTCCTGCTGTCTTTACGGGCTTTATTAACATGTGTGGAAAGGTCAGCTCCATGCCTCTTCTACCTTTGAAGCCTTCTTTAAATATCTTTCACCTTTGTTCATTTGTGTGTATCATGTTACAGAAGCAGCTTTGCAGCAGATAGTGTACTTCATCTTTAACAGTGAGTTTGAGATCATCTGATGGTATTAAAAACCCCGACATTCAGCTCACTTGTTTGCTTCTTTTCATTACCCAGAGTCACTTCTGACACATGCTGTGTACCTCCAGCTGCTTGAACTAGCTCTGTGAATGTGTTTGTCTTGATTTATATTATAAATCATTAAATCATATATTATATTTGTCTTGAATTATAGTTGATACTAAATGTGGAGATGCTTTGCATTGAGTACCTGTATCTAACCCAGACTGGTGTGCTGTTCATGAAAGCTTCTGAACTAGTTAAAGTATCTAGCCAGCAACCTTAGAAACAAACAGACCCCTGGGCTTGATGTGCTCAAGTGGCACCATCCTGGTTTACTGGATTATGACTCAACTCCTCTTACATGTGTATTTAGAGACTCTCTTTCTCACACTGATTCTCTCACGCTCTCTCTTTCCCCTCTCTTTCTTTCTCGAGTCTTCTTGGATTGTTCAACAGATTTTCTTCACATTTCAAAGTATTCTCCAGTCAGCCCTTACTGTGGCCTTCTGTGATCTGCCAGGATGTTTGCCATTTCAACATTTGCTTTTAAACAATGTCAAACAATGTTTAAACAGTCAGTGCTGGCACACCCAGTCATGGTCATGTTTCTGATTTGCGTCAGCTTTTTGCTTGCTATTGACAGCTCTTTGGTCCTTATGTTGAGAGACAATGGCAATAATAGCTTCAGATGCAAATGCCACAAGTAAATTCCAGACATTTGCTGTCTTTGTGAATTAACCGATCAGATAATGATGGAATAACACCAAGAAACCATGAAACAATCGCCTACTTACCAGAGGTGGCAATTCCAGGTTCAGAAAATAAAAGTCCTCACCAGGATTTTGCTCAAGCTTGCTAGATTTTCTAATTAGTGCAATCCAGGTAAAATTGGTGGAATCAGCACAATCCAGGAAGCCTGAGCAAAATCCTGGTGAGGACTTTTACTTTCTGAACCTGGAATTACCACCTCTGCTACTTACTAATGACTGTGTACAAACATCACATGCATCCAACACTGTTGGACATACATACCTTTAAAATACTTTAAATTGAAGTGTAAATTAAATAAATTTTGTTGTCATTGTTTCAGTAACAACAGAAATAAAGTGCTGAAGAGTTCAGTACAAATGCTGGAGTTCAGAGACTGAGAAGGTGGCCTGCCAATCATTCATTAAGAGGCTTCTCTTCTGTGTTTTACATGTCAAATGAGGCATCTAATCAGACATCTAATAAGAGGCATCTGACAATGCAAAAAAAAAGTCCAGATCAGGAACAATGGAACTCTGAATCCCAGAAGTTAAACCCCATAAGCACTTGCTCCAGGAAGGGAGCGTGCCTTAGAGTATAAAAGATTATAGTAGGCCATTTTTATTGTGCACACCAAAGCAAGTAAGAGGGCAGGAGGTTTGATCCCATTCCATATGCAGAATTATAAAAACATCCTCTGTTACCACATTCATCCATCATCAAATATCCATCAGCCTCTGCTACCATCAAACATCTATCAGCCATATGCCTCCATTTTCCACCCCTGGTTTTCCATGTGGCAGGAGGAAATACTGTCGATGATCCAAATTATGAGAGAACATTTAAAGAATATATAGACTTGTTACAGAAGATGTACTTCTGTGTGTGTGTACTTTTGAGTGTGTTTCTACCCACACAGTCGCCTATACAATTAACAAATTCTCTCACATCCTTTTTGACCATAATGTGCCCCTGTGTGCTCCTCTCCCTGTCCAGTCCCATGAAGATGGCCCAGAAAAACAGATCATCCAGAGTCCACAAAGAATCCAGAGAATCTGTGAGCCAGTTCAAAAGGAGCTCAGTGATAAACTACAGCGTATAGATATGCAGTGGGAGAGTTCTAGTCAGGAGGGTAGAAACTGATGAAGAGATCTCCTAGTCAAAAGGCAGTAACTCAAGGAGAGATCTCCTTTTCAGAAGGGTAGTAACTGAGAGACATCTGTCCTGCTGGTTTCTCCAGGTGGCCATGGACAACCAAGGGGAAGGGCTTGTGTATTTTTAACTTTTTAGATATTTTCTAATACCGATGAGGTGGAAATATGTAAACCGTTTCCTTTTTTCACTCTCCCTGTATTTTTCTCTCTCTTTCTTTACTCTTATAAAAGACACAGCTGAAGTTCACTAGAGAAACACACACCATCATCACTCCATTGCCTAATCACTCCCCAGAGGTGAAAAACTTTGCCAACCACTCTTGTTTGACTTTTTCTAGCCAGAGGGAGAAGGAGGAGATACAAGGGGCTCACAGCAGGGGTGTGAATTAGGGTCAGACAGAAAAAGACAGAAGACCCCCCACAGATCACCATGAAGCTGGGACTATATGTTTTATTGCTGTGTGGTTGTACCCATACTTGCTCTAAAGCTGGAGGTAAGAGTGTCCTCCTGCCGGTATCTGCCATACCTTGCATGAACATTTGACATATTAAACTAATCTTAATAGTATCACCGTTTCAGTAGGCACTGTGCATAAATTGGATCAAAGATGGACCTCTTTATAATTCTTATAATGCTTGGTACTGAGAAAACATATTAAAGAAGTGCAGTGGTGACGTGTTTAGGCCATGGGAAACAGCCGTGGTCTTGTATGTGGAATTTGATGGAGTGGGATAAAAGCTATGGTCACTCTGTGTTTCTTTATTTGATCAGAAACTCTTTACTTTATTACTAGTTTTCCTCCAGATAATCCCTCTGGCAGCTGCAGAAAGTTCTGTTTGCAAGCAACCAACGTTTGCTCTCAGAAATCTGACTGTCAGAAAATTTCTGGTGTTGGTTATGACTCACATATTGTTGCTTACTGGTATGAGTTTATGGTCCATGTCTGTATGTTTGAGATTATGACACCACAGTTCTGAATATCACTGAATGGACTGGTCAAAAGCTCAGTTCAGGCATATCAGTTTCTTCTTAATCTATCTCTCTCTCTCTCTCTCTCATTCATACGTTTAACTCCTTGGTCATGAATACTCTAAAAACATGCTCCATTAACTTTACATGCAAATATTTTATTCCTTAAATTACTTTCAATATTAGATACATTATTAAAAATAAAAATAAAAATAACTTTATTCACTATGTCCTCATAATTCAGGTTCCTTATCTTATCAACACAGTGTTAAAAGAGAACAAGCTAAGTCCATGAAAGTCTAGTGAGTAGTGGGACTCTCTGGCTGTCGTACACCACATCTCATCATTAGCACACACACTTGGTTTTCTCCCTCAAATCCATCCTTCAAGAAGAGGAGACCAGATAAATAATCGCGTGACATGCCTGCGCTAGCTGGGTGTTAGGTTTCTCTGTGTCTACATGAGTACGTTTGGTGTGGACACATCATGTGTGGCCTCAGAACGGCAGAAGATCGGATTTCTCCCTTTATTTACCATTGGATTTACCCCATACGGGCAAGTGTGCTGCGCTGCTATCTTCAAGCACTGCCTTGGACTTCATGTGCAGGATCAAATGATCAGCAGATCCCTCAGCACTGTGTAGTGAGATCTAATTACCCATGTGTCATGGGGTCCAGCACTGACTGAAGTTTCCTGATGCTGTTTGAACCTCTGTGTTTATCCCCATTTTTCCCCTTCTGCCCCCCCCCACCCCCATTTTTACGATGCGTTCAATCTCCACTACCTCATGGAGGAAAAATGCAATTCACTTTTATTTCCCACAGAGAACACACCGTTTTGCTGAGTTAGTCTGCACATTATCTTTCTCCTGATGCTCCCACATGAGAGAGAGAGAAAGGAGGCATTTATGTATTACTCTGTCTAATCGGCGTAAAACGCAGGCCGTCTATCACGTGTAACAGTCATTCCAGAGGAGGTAATAAAAAACGTGCAACATAATGATATGAGTGACGCCGGAGGCCAACACAAACGGCTCTGCCATTACCCCCGCTGAATCAACGAGTGCATAATAACACACAGTAGAGCAATTCACCACATCAGAGCGCCATTTCAGTTCCAATAATGTGCGTACGGAGAGGGCAAAGCAGCCGTTTGGGAGTGAGCAGGAGTAAGGGGCTCGTCGGTCCTGCGTGGTCTACCCCCGTCGGTCCTGCGTGGTCTACCCCCGTCGGTCCTGCGTGGTCTACCCGTTTCTCCCGTTCCCACTGCCTGTGGGCTGGCTGGGGTGTCGGTACGCTGATTAGCCTGGCTTTAAAAAGCAGGGGCTGGAGGTTTGAGGAGACACTCCTCTTCAGCGTCGGGCTGGGTTCAGACTGGTTCTCTCCCTCTCTCTCTCTCTCTCCCTCCCTCTCTCTCTCTCTTTCTCTCTGTGTCTCAGGTTCAGGATGTGTTTGGCTCACTGCCAGGCCCCCATCCTGCTGCTCCTCCTGCTGACTCCTCTTCTCCGGGGCACCGGCTGTAGTCCGCGCGTCTTCTCCGGTGAGGCTACATAGCTACTATTGTCCTCACACGTCCTCGCATGGGCCACCAGGTGCCCACAACCACACCCTCCCCTCGATGGCAGGCTCACGGGTTACTGCGTGTAGGCGAGGGCTTAACCTGAAGCCGCGTGCCCCACAAGCGTAGCGTGGGCTTGGATCGGGAGACGGAGCCACTCTTGTTGGAGTGTTTTAGGTAAATGAGTGGCCAGCGTTGCTTTGGAGTTCACGCAGGGTTCACTAACCGCAGCTTGTGTGTTAGTGTGGGTCGCTGGGGTCAGGTCACTGGGGTCGTGTCAGGTCGTTGTCGATACAAACCAGGTTGGAGCTGGAGTCTCTTCCTCCCTTGTGGCTCTACATATAGCTGCTGTTTCTGGAGCAGGAACAATCATACCTAACTTTTTTTTTGGGGGGGGGGGTGCAATTGTCATTAGCAGCTGGGGGAGAAGCAGAACCTTTTTACTGGAACGCGCAAGCTAAGAAGTCACTGGACGATGCTCTCAGCCTACAACCACGTGTCTATCGTGCCAAGAACATCGTCCTCTTCGTTGGTGATGGTGAGTTGCAGCCATGAAGTGGCCCGTCTGCTTGCTCATTTCAGTGGCTATTTTAATAGATCCTGCTGCCCTGCTTGGAAATTAGATTTAAATTTAGTTTAAATTTAAGTAAAATTATACCTTGGAAAATTGGCCATCGTGATGTATGTTTTGTTGTTGTTTTGATGCTGATTAAAATTTGGTAATCAAATGGGCTTAATTTTGGTAAATTATGTCTATCATATGGGCATAAGTCCAGTGATGTTATAGTACCACCTCTCTGTCCTGCAGGGATGGGCGTGTCCACGGTGTCCGCTGCCCGTATCCTGCGAGGGCAGACGGAGGGACACCAGGGGGAGGAGACCATTCTGGCCATGGACAGGTTCCCTTATCTCGCCTTGTCCAAGGTCTGAAGCGCCACCATCTCCACCCTTCCACCCCATACATCTCCATCTCCCTGGAGGTGACACACTGTCACAGTTCAGCCCGAAACCTCTGACAGTTCAGCCCGAAACCTCTGACAGTTCAGCCCGAAACCCCTGACAGTTCAGCCCGAAACCTCTGCTTCCACCAGACGTGTGTGACGTTTCACACCGTACGAGTGCAGAATTGCGTGTGTATGATCGAGCAGTGCCTAAGAGTATAAATATGAAAAAAATCATGTGTGTTGTCAATTTTTACTCAGTCTGGAGTGAAAACAGGAAACTCTGCATTTAGTCTCATGCAAACCAGTAGCCAAAGAAAACCTCGGTATTACTTCCTTTTTTTGAGTAATGGACTTTGAGACCAATATTAGAACCTTTGGGCATTTAACTAAAGGTTGTATTTCACTACATCAGATAATGACATTTAAACCAAAGAAATGGGTTGTACTGTTTATCTTGTTAACTTATTTGTTACTGCTCAGGATCCAGGTCAAAGAGGCATTCAGTTTTGTATTTCTCGAAAATAAAGTCATGTGAGAACTATGCATTTGGCCAAAGCGTACTGTATCTCGGGGTTGGATGGTGGTATATCTGTGCTTCATCAAATCACACAGTGTTTTAAATGCTTGTTTTCCAGGGCATGCCTAAAGAAAAGGTGGTGCTGGTGTAGACATGCGTGCCCATCAGCTGACCCGGCAGGCCGCTGTGTTTGTGTGCAGACATACAGCGTGGACAGGCAGGTGGCAGACAGTGCGAGCACGGCTACTGCGTATCACTGTGGGGTCAAGGCAAACTCCAAGACGGTCGGAGTGAGTGCTAACGCCATGGCCTATGAATGCAACACCACCTTTGGCAACGAAGTGTACTCCGTCCTGCACCGTGCCAAAGCTCAAGGTATGACTTGGCTTACAGTAAGGTTTACACTAACATCATTACAGTTATTAGTGCTAGTAACAGTAGAGCAATGGGAGTGGAGGTGCTGACATTATACCCTGTATTTATGTTCCATCTCGTTGTCATTGGTATTTATGGGTCATTATCTCCAGCACAGACAATTCAGCAGATCAGTGATCATTTTTCATATTATTTTTATTATTTTATTTATTACTTTATTATAACACTTTATTATATCCTCAGCAAAAGCAAGATAATGATATCGAACGTTAATGTGTGCGATTTAGTCATTCATCTGAGCTTTGAGACAAAATCAGCATGTCTGACCTGTGAAAAATGCAGATTTAAAGCACTTACTATATATTCTTATTTTTTTGTTTCTGTGCATGGCTATCTGTTTCTGTTCCTGTTCTGATACATGACTGGGAAGTCTTGAGACGCTCTAATTATAGGCAGACAAACAGAGATCACTAAAGCTAAAACACTTTCCTACTATTAGGCCATTAAACAAGCACAAACCTGTCCAAGACCTCAGCACTGCAGCGTATTCCTTCTTCACAGCTCTTTCCATCCCTCCATGTGGAAAATATCCACAAATAGTACGTGTGAGGTCTGCGCATGCATAGAGCTGCTCAACCTGAATTTGGGATGTATGTGTATTTGAAGAAGTGCAAAACTATGTGTGTACTTAAAAAGGGGTAAAACCTTTTGAAACATGTGCAAACATGTAATTTCCTCACTGAATGTAGTTGCTTAAAGAGGCACAGCGTGTGTGTGTGTGTGTGTGTGTGTGTGTGTGTGTGTATATATATATATGTGTGTGTGTGTGTTTGTTTGTTTGAGTAGGGATGTCCGTGGGCATCGTGACCACCACCCGTGTCCAGCACGCTTCCCCTGCTGCAGCCTATGCCCACTCGGTGAGCCGCAGCTGGTACAGTGACTCTGATCTGCCCCCTGCTGCCCGCAGAGAGGGCTGCACCGACATTGCCACCCAGCTCGTCACCAACACGGACATTGACGTAAGCGTTTACCCATTGCAAACTCTCGTTATAAACTGCCACAAGTTGAGTTTTTAAACCACAGCCTATCCAAGCTCCCTTAGGAGCTAAATGGGCTTGGTTAAAAACAAACATTTTCTTATGTTTTAAAAAGAGAAACTTTAAACAGTTAAAACAGTAAAATTAACAGCTGTACACATTCATCAGGTAGCCTAGATTTAGTGTTCAATCACCTGATCTCCCGCAGATCTCCAGTTTAACATGGTGTCACCGCTGTAGGTTATTCTTGGTGGCGGGCGCATGTATATGACGCCGAAAGGCACCCCTGATCCCGAATACCCCTCCTCATCCTCACGTAAAGGAGATCGCAAGGACAGGAGGAATCTCATCGATGTCTGGCTGAACGCGAGGAAGGTGTGTTCCCTGTAGGCTACGCCATGTGTTTGTATGGGTCAGCTTGAGGATCACTGAACACCCTTTTATCCTGGGGCGTCTCTTGCTCCTTCTCAGGACAGAAATGCTCAGTATGTTTGGAACAAGGAGCAGTTCAATGCAGTGGATGTGAAAACCACAGACTGTCTGCTGGGTAATATCATTTCACCTTTGATGTGTCACTACCGTTTCTATCTTTTAATGTGAGCACAGTGCTGGTTTGATTAATAAATGTTAGATGTTGCATGAACTTCTAGCTGTTTTTGTTGTTTATTTTTTGTTGTTTGTCAGCAGTTGCTTTGGGAGATTCTGAAATTTCTCTAATTCTAGGTCTGTTTGAACCCAAGGACATGAGGTTTGAGGTGTTCAGAAACCGCACGCGTGATCCTTCCCTTGTGGACATGACTGAGAAGGCTCTTAAGATCTTGAGCAAGAACCCTAAAGGCTTTTTCCTCTTTGTGGAAGATAAGAATGAATCATTTATATACTATTTACATGATAATGATGCCTTGTCCTATCTTTCATATGAAACTCTTAAAACTGTTGTAATTTCATACTTTATTGAATATATTGAATGAATTTAATTACTCATTGACTTGTGTTGACTATAGGGGGGAGAATTGATCACGGGCACCATGACGGCATAGCCAAGCTCGCATTGACAGAGACGGTGATGTTCGACCGAGCTGTGCAGAGGGCATCTGAGCTGACCAAAGAGTCCGAGACCCTCACAGTTGTTACAGCAGATCACTCACATGTCTTCACATTCGGTGGAAATACACCTAGAGGCAACCCCATTTTTGGTATGTCTGACATGGTATTTTGAATGACTAGTGACTAAACACACTTTTACATAAATGCTTAACTTTACTTACTGTAAGACTTGCCTTTTTGCTTAGGACATTTTAGTGTGGGGGGGAAAAAGACAAGAATCGAACCCATCATTTGAACAAAACTTCTTTTCGAAGCCCATGCTAACAACTGGACTGTCAGTTCCAAAAATGAGCATGTGCAGCATATTTGACTGATTGCTTGATTGATTGTTTGTTTGTTTGCAGCTCAAAGCTCTCAAGCTGGCATTAAATTAATTGTTGCTATGCAGAACAAGCTTTTAATGATAACCTAGATTAGCCTTCGTCCACCGAGGCCCCTCTGCTGCTCTAGCGTTGTTTTTGTTTGTTTGTTTGTCTTAAGGTCTTGCACCCAAGAACGCTGATGATAGACTCCCTTTCACTAGCATCCTGTATGCTAACGGCCCTGGATATGTACACGTGAATGGGACACGGGCAAACGTGTCAGCAGTAGATTACTGTAAGTGTATATGTGTGTGTGTGTGTGCGTGTGTGTGTGTGTGTGTGTGTGTGTGTGTGTGTGTGTGTGTGTGTGTGTGTGTGTGTGTGTGTGTGTGTGTGTGTGTGTGGACAGATGTGGATAGATGTGGGTGTGTTCATAAGTTTGTATATGTTCAGCTATATTTAGCTCTTTGTGTATTTTGCTCTTTGAGGTTTGGCGGGTCTCCATGATAAAAAATGACTAAATTTTTCCCTAAGAAGAAAAACATTTAAAACTGTATATTGTATATTCTACCTCTAAAAGATGAAAGCTTGAGAGTGTGCATGTGTGCACGTGTGTGTGTGTGTGTGTGTGTGTGTGTGTGTGTGTGTGTGTGTGTGTGTGTGTGTGTGTGTGTGTGTGTGTGTGTGTGTGTGGTTACATTGTGCATTGATGTATTCTCTGTGGTCTGCTATGTTGTTCTCGCTCTAGTTGATGAAGAATACATGCAGCAGGCAGCGGTCCCGTTGGACGCCGAGACTCATGGCGGTGAGGACGTGGCCATCTATGCAAAAGGCCCCATGGCTCACCTCTTCCACGGGGTCAAAGAGCAACACTATGTAGCACATGTTATGGCCTACGCAGCCTGTCTGGAGCCCTACACCCAGTGCCCCCCTCATCCTCCCCAAAGTGGGGCCCACAGACCACCCCTCCTCCTGCCTGGACCGCTCATTTCTATATGCAGTGTGCTTTGGTGCATGACAAGATGATATGAATCAAAAGTTCATTCACTTTTGAATGACATCTGACATATTTCTCCATCTCTCCCCACTGTCTCTATCTTTTTAAATAGATAGTTCTTTTATCAGTTCTCTTATTCAGTTTACTGACTGGTGAGGGAAGGTGCAGAAGGCCTGTGCTTGCTTTTATACTTTTACATGTTCCTTTTATAGTGTTAAGATATTTTGGTACGTAAATGTTGAATTATAAGTTGTACTCTGTGCACAGTTGGTTCATAAGAGACAATGTTTTAAGAGGTTTCTAAAGGTTTATTTACCATATGTGTCTTTGTATACTACTTTTGGAATATTATATTTTAAACGTATATATTTTCTATGCAGAGGATATATGTGCATTTTCTAACAACTCTTTTGTATAGTTTAAATATACCTAATGTACATGATGCCACAAATAAATGTCTTTAATATCACATAATTATTCTTCTGTAATTATAGTAATTGTAATGTAATTAATATGTAATTAAAATCTGACCTTTTCTGTTTTGGCACACTATTCATTTTTCTACAATCTGAAAAGAACGTAGTGACGACAGGCACTAACCCTAGTCTGAAAATTAGTTTCACCTGATTCATTTCACCTCATAACTGGCTGTATGTGTTGTGACAGCTAGTTATCCCAGTAACTATATCCCAATAACAACGTTTAAAGGTTATCAGTGTTACCATCGGTATTTCAATAAAAGCTTTGCTACAAAGCCCATTAGACTAAATGACCACATGAAATGCATGTAGTAAACTGTAGGAAAACAAATCTTTCATGAGTCATATTCTCTGTTCATAAGAGAGTTATAACATTTTGTATTAGTAATCATAGAAAAAATAGGTTTACTTAACTGTATAGCAAAAAGATATTATTATATGAATCGTCGTTAATTACCTAGATGTTTTCTTGTAAACTTATAAGGGTGTGTCCATTTTCATACAGGGACATTCAAAAGCAAATAATGTCAGTACGTTTGCCAAGTGTCCCATGTTCACAGTCGTCATGCATCACAAAGATCAAAGACAGGTCAGTAGGAAACTTTCTTGTTACAGTGAAAAGTGACTCCAAAACCACAGAAAAGTTGAAATGGACAAAAGGCTCAGAGAAGATTGGCTAGGAAAAGATAGGATATAGGTTATAAATAGATACAAAACACAGGTATGGACCCTTACAGGAAGGAAACAGAATCACAAAATGGGTTGGAGACAATATGGGGTAAAGATAAAATGAAAAGATGACATACGGCATGTTCCAAGAAAAGCACAAAAGGGACTGACCTTGACAGTGAAGCTAATTAACACGAAAGGTTAATTAGACTAATCATTGCATTAATGGACTGAGAAATTAAAATACAACAATAAATTTAGCTTATTCGTCTTCAGTTTTACATGCAGACATACAGCATGAGATTTGAAGACGCAATTGTGCACGTATTTTGAATAGTTATTCAATTTTGTGTGGTTTCAATTAACTTAAAACACTCAAATAAATTCATGGAGTGGACCATGAATATAGTGCAGTGAACCTGTTGTGGTTGGTTCTTTCTATTCAGCTACAGTGCATCCGGAAATAAATCATATTTACATAAGTATTCACAGCCTTTGCTTAATACCTTGTATAACCACCTTTGGCAGCAACTACAACTACAAGTATTTTTGAATATGATGCCACAAGCTTGGGACACCTATCTTTAGGCAGTTTTGCCCATTCTTCTTTGACCTCTGAAGCTCCATCAGGTTGGATGGGAGACATCTGTGCATAGCCATTTTCAGATCTCTCCTGAGATGTTCGATCTGATTCAAGTCTGGGCTCTGGCTGGTCCACTCCAGGACATTCACAGAGTGGTCCTGAAGCCACTCCTTTGAGATCTTGGCTGTGTGCTTCGGGTTGTTGTCCTGCTGAAAAATGAACCGTCGCCCCAGTCTGAGGTCAAGAGGAGCAGGTTTTCAGTCAGGTTGCCAGTTCCTGCTGCTGAAAAACATCCCCATAGCATGATGCTGCCACCACCATGCTTGACTGTAGGGATGGTATTAGCCTCGTGATGAGTAGTGCCTGGTTTCCTCCAAACATGATGGTCTCATGGTCTGAGAGTCCTTCAGATGCCTTTTGGCAAATTCTAGACGGGCTGCCTTGTGCCTTTTACTAAGGAGTGGCTTTCGCCTGGCCACTCTGCCATACAGGCCTGATTGGTGGATTGCTGCAGAAATGGTTGTCCTTCTGCAAGGTTCTTCTCTCTCCATGGAGGAACGTTGGAGCTCTGACAGAGTGACCATCTAGGTCACCTCCCTGACCAAGGCCCTTCTCCCCCGATCGCTCAATTTAGACAGCCGGTCAGCTCTAGGAAGAGTCCTGGTGGTTCCAAACTTCATCCATTTACGAATGAAGGAGGCCACTCTGCTCATTGGGATTTAAAGCAGCAGAAATTTTTCTGTATCCGTCCCCAGATTTGTGCCTCGAGACAATTTTGTCTCGGAGGTCTACAGACATTTCCTTCAGTCTACAGACTTCATGCTTGGTGTTTGTGCTCTGACATGTAGTCAACTGTGGGACCTTATGTAAACAGGAGTGTGCCTTTCCAACTCATGTCCAATCAACTGGATTCACCACAGGTGGACTCCATTTAAACTGTAGAAACACCTTAAAGGTGATCAGTGGAAACAGGACGCACCTGAGCTCAATTCTGAGCTTCATGGCGAAGGCTGTGAATACTTACGTAAATGTGATTTCTTCATTTTTTTTTTTTTATACATTTTCAGAACTCTCAAGAAAACCTTTTTCACGTGGTCATAATGGGGTATTTTGTGTAGAAATTTGAGGAAGGAGATTAATTTAATACAATTTGGAATAAGGCTGTAACGTCACAAAATATGGAAAGTGAAGCGCTGTAAATACCTTCCGGATGCACTGTATAGCTCAGAGAAAACAAGATGTGGGGAGCGTGGGCTTCCTGCTGACGGTGGTGTACTGAACTGACTAGAAGGGGTTTCTGTCTTTGTGTTTTAAGAGTCAGAAAAACATGAACGGCATGTTTGGAAGCACACATTATCTGAGTGGGATGTAGAGTCTTGTCAAGAGGACAACTGATAATAAGCTAAGATCATAAACCCTTTTTATGGTACTTTGACAAATACCATAATCATGTCCTCCTCATTCAATTTACTGGCTGTATGTGGGGTGCAGAACTTTAAACCCACTGCTGTCCTACACAGACCCAGTTCAAAGCAGGTTGTCTTTATATTCAAAGAAACAAATCGGGTGTGATCATTTTAATGTTAGAATTATTTAAAGCTCAGTTAATAATTAATATCAGGCAAATACACTCTGTGAAGTTAGCCCAGTACTGAAATGACATTAGGTGGACCTGGCTAGAAGTGGGCACGGTTCTCAGCAAGAGGCTGTGATTTCCTAGGGATGAAATCAGTGTAGTGTAATCAGATCTTGCCTATGTGATTAATAAGTGATGAATACAGACCGGCTTCAACAAGGTCAATCTGGGAATCTTAAAACGACCTTTGGTCTGAAGCGTGATTATAAACAGCAAAACCCATTAAGTTTTACTAGTATGAGCCTTGTTGCTTATTTTAGCTGCATCCAGGTATCCACACAATGTCTTTAGTACAAAATACCATGAAATCAGGATTATTGATTTTACTTTTCATCAATGGATATTTTTCTCTCATCCCTGGTAAGTCCTTAATTGTTTTTTACTTTTTTTTATAGATGTAGTTGACAGGAAATAAATTATGTAGGATTAACATAATATAAAGTTAAAACAATTAAAATTATACTTTAAATTATCAGCAATTATAATATAGAGATACATCACAAGACCAACCGATTTCATTATCCTTAGAGAAAGAACAGGACCCACAGTTCTGGAACGTGAAGGCAAAGGAGGCTCTGGTCTCGGCTCTTGCTGTGAAACCCAACATTCACCTGGCCAAGAACCTTATCCTGTTTCTGGGTGATGGTAGGTGAGACAAGGAGCCAGCTCACTGTACTTGTGCAAAGATTGTAGATTTGTGTATTTTATTTGCATTGAATTTCATCACCCTCTTTTAAATTTGCATGTAATTACATGACAATGCTTTGTTGATTTAATTAGTACAAGAAACTACAAAAAATCCTTAGACAAGAAATGCAAGGAATACAATGTTTTTTATTTTAATCCTTCGATCTGAAAAATGCTTGCATATTACATGATGAAAGTGTTTAAATCGGAGTGAAGAACTGAAGCATTTTTAAATGTAATCTGCCTTTATTTTGTTACTCATATCATTAACTAATACATGATTTATTTAGTTTTGCTTTCATTTCTTTCTTTGTTTTTAATTAATTGATTGACAGAATTCATGCCAATCTCAGTTACATTTTAAATCGGTCCAAATCATTAAAGGTAGGCATCGATTTGTAGAACACTATTAACTACACAATCAAAAATCATTGCAACCCGAAGAGCCTGTTTAAGACTGCACTGGCAGTCCTAATTATTTTCAAGTATTGTTCTCCATACTAAAGCATCTATTATGCGTTGCTTTGTAAAGAACATATAATATAACAGATAATGCAGTTATAAATTGTTGGCATGCTGCTTTTATAATGATTGAATGGTTGGTCTGTGGGAAATGACCATAAAACCATGTAAGCTGTAGAAGATTAGACGACAGTCCACTCATATAGTTATGATTCAGTTTTCAGGCTTAATGATAATGAAGATATCATTATTTTATATTTACAGACATGCGCTTTTCCTTCATCTGCTGATTGCATCTATGCAAGACAACAACCCTGATGTCACACCCTTTCCTGTTATCAGCCCAGAACACTCACTAGATTAGACACAGGACAAAGCCTATACTGAATGATCTAACGTGGAATCTGTGTGTGTGTGTGTGAGTGTGTGTGTAGTATGTGTGTAGTATGTGTGTAGTGTGTGTGTGTGTGTAGTGTGTGTGTGTGAGATACAGCGTTGCTTTTGCACACAAAGGTTTTTCAGTGTGTTGTACCACTGCTTTGTTAACTTACAGAGTTATTGCATTCCTATTCTTGACCTTTTTAAGGTATGGGAATTAGCACAGTTACAGCAGCACGTATTCTAAAAGGGCAGCTGGCTGGCGGCACAGGCGAGGAGAGTACTCTCACCATGGAAACGTTCCCATATGTGGCTTTATCCAAGGTGCTTTACCTCAATTACTTCAGCTTTACTGAATTACTTCAGTTTAATACAACTTAGTTCATAGTTCATATTTATAGTTTCATATTTAGTTCATATTATATATTATAGTTTCAAGTTTAGGTCTAGTCTCTTTATATAAGCTTCATTTCAGTTCATTTTACCCAACTTTTGATTAGTTATTTGCATGAACTAAGTTTACTTCACTTAATGTATTGTTGTTTTCAACCCACATCCTAAACCAGTGGTCATTTATGCTCCATCCATGAATGTGCAGACCTATAATGTGGACCAGCAGATGCCAGACAGTGCAGGCACAGCCACGGCGTATCTGTGTGGCGTGAAGGCGAACTACGGCACCATGGGCTTGAGTGCAGCCGCACGACGCTACAAGTGTAGCTCCACCAAGGGCAATGAGGTCAAATCTGTTCTCCATCGGGCCAAGGCCGCGGGTACAGTAATGACAGGGCAGATTTTTTCTGCTGTGCTAATGCCATTTTTAGCAGATACAAATTAAGCTCAGACTAAAATATTTTAGGTGGCATTTTTGCTGCCCCCTTGTGGTTGTGAAAACACCATGTATCTCTCTGATAGATATGGATACAGTTGAAAATTCTATTTTTATGCAGTTGCAGAAAACTCAAAAATGAAGCTGTGTCCTGAAAGTGGCCATCACATACAGCCAAGATGATCCTTTTGTTTCAGGGAAGTCCGTGGGCATTGTTACCACCACCCGAGTTCAGCATGCCTCCCCTGGGGGCAACTATGCCCACACTGCTGACCGAGAATGGTACAGTGACGCCGACCTGCCCGAAGATGCCATCCAGGAAGGCTGCAAAGACATTGCCTACCAACTCGTCCACAACACCGACATAAATGTAAGATTTCAAAGCTCTGCTGGCGTGACATAAGTGGCACTCTCACGCAGGGCCGGAGTGGGACACTTTTTCAGCCCGGGAGTTTCATGCCCAAATCCGGCCCAAAATTATTTTTCCCTCCCAATCGGCCCAAACTAGAGACTGACATGAGCCGGCCCATCGGGAATCCTCCCGAATCTCCCGATTAGCCACTTCGGCTCTGCTCTCACGGCAAAGTAGCCTATCTGGGGGACAACAGTGAAGAGGCAACCATTGAATCCACTATGTTTCAGTTAATATTAAGTAACTGCATGACCTTTTACGACATATTTTTTTGGTGTTTGCTTAGGTTATTTTAGGTGGGGGACGGCAGTACATGTTCCCTAAAGGTACTATAGACCCTGAGTATCCCAACAAGACAGGGGACCGAAACGACAGTACAAGCCTTGTCGATGTGTGGATCAAAAGCAGAAGTGTAAGTTCATTTCAAAGTTCAGAGATTCTCTGTATTGAAAAATCGCTAACTCTATCTCTCCTGGCTATGCATTGATCTGTGTCTATAGAGGTTGTATTAGTTTTCTGAATATATAACTCTTGGCAATATCCTGATCATTATTTTATTATCTTTCCTTCAAAAGAAAATGATTTTGCCTTGTTCTTCTTCTTATTCAGAATGCCGAATATGTATGGAACAGAAATCAGTTGAATGCCGTGGATGAGACAAAAACTGATTATTTAATGGGTAATAAAAAGCTTTATCACCAATAATATTCCTAAAATACTGCAGTGCTGATCTTTGAAGAGCAGTCTATCTATTAATATTGAAAAGTATTCATGTAATGAGTGGCAGCTAGAGAGACACAGGTGCTGGGTTGAACAGGTTATTACAGTTTTTTACAGACGCTAAGAGTCATTTTTGAAAACTACGTCTCTTTTGTCGAAAATTAACACACATCAGCCAATGCTACACACACGAAAGGCAAAACATCTCAAACTTTTGGAAAAAGCAGATACTTCAACCAAAACTCTTGCAACTCTTGCCAAAACCATATTAGCTACACTGAAAAAAATAAAGCATGGCTCAATGTAATAAAATTGAATTAATCAATCACACGAATTTTTTTTCATTGAATCAATTAAAAAAACTAAATTAATTTAGTCATGAATTAAGTTTTTTGGATTGAGTCAATGAAAAAAAATTCGTGTGATTGATTCATTCAATTTTATTACATTGAGCCATGCTTTATTTTTTTCAGTGTATTTCATCTAAATGCTACACACAATATCAGGGGTGAGTTTCCCAAAACGTTTTTAGCGCTAACCTCATATGTAAGAACGAGGTTACGAAGCTAAGAACGTTTTGGGAAACTCACTCCAGATGATTAGCCTTTCATAAATGTGACTACACACACACTGAAAAAAATAAAGCATTGGCTCAATGTAATAAAATTGAATTAATCAATCACACGAATTTTTTTTCATTGACTCAATCCAATCATGACTAAATGAATTTAGTTTTTTAGACTGAGTCAATGAAAAAAAATGTGTGTGATTGATTACAGTTTTTTGCAGTTGCTAAGACACAATTTCTGAAACTGTGTCTCTTTTGTCGAAACTTAACACACAGAAGCCAATGCTACACACACAACAAGCAAAACATCTCACACTTTTGGAAAAAGGACACACTTCAACCAAAACTCTTGCCAAAACCATATTTTTGCATCTAAACGCTACACACAAATATCAGATGATTAGCCTCTCTTATATGTGACTACACACTTATGTGATAAATAGAAAACACTACTACCATGTGTTTTTTAAATGTTCAGTGTTTAGTCTGTTCCAAAAGTATACCATAGTTCACATATACAGAGGTTTTTATGCACATTCATAAACACCATGAAGTAAAATAGTAACAAGGTTTATTTACTTTTTGCTTGAGCAGTACACATGGAAACAAAAAGGACAAAAATACCGTACAATAGCAGACAAATTTAGGGTGCATTGTGTCTTGTATTTGGGTCTGGCCACAAGATTTCATCAACATCACAGGTGATGTCCTCTTTGGTAAGACAACGGGGGAAGTATCTTCTTGAGTGACGTATCCAGCCCTGACATGCACCCTCATCAATGTCCCCACAAGCTTCCTCCATCACCTGCAGAAGTGGTATGTGATGGTGGGGTTGGCGCTCATAAACTTTCCACCTCCATGCCGAAAAAAACTCCTCAATAGGTTTGAGGAAAGGTGAGTATGGTGGGAGGTGAAGCACATCAAACTGTGGATGTTTGGTGAACCAATGTCGTACTTGTGTAGCACGGTGGAAACTTATGATGTCCCAGATGACAACGTCCCTGGTCTGTTCTTGTCCATCTCCCTGGTGATGTGGAATGAGTTGTTGTGTAGTGTGTTGAGAAAGGTGATGATGTGAGCAGTGTTGTAAGGACCAAAAGTAGCATGATGATGGACAACACCATTGTGGCAAATGGCTGCACACATTGTGATGTTCCCACCACGCTGCAGGGACACTGACTATGGCACGGTGTCCTATGACGTTTCTTCCTCTGCGTCTTGTTTTGTCAAGGTTGAAGCTTCATCAATATAAAGGAACTTGTGTTCCACTGCTGCAACATCTAGCTCCATTACTCTCTGAAACCAAGCATTACAGTATTACAGTACTGTATTTGACCGAATGAAATGGGCATATATCATACTCAATATTGTGTGGCACAGGACACTGGAGTAAAGTATAAGTAAGAGGATAGCAGAGCATACTTGCACATATTCATAGTGCAGTTCCTTCACACTGTCAGAGTTGTGCTGAAATGGTGCCCTGTGTAGCTGCTTCATATGCACTTGATGTCTTCTCAGGAGTCGTGCCAGTGCAGATAGGCTCACTGATTGAATGTTGCTGAAAGTGATGTTGTCAGTAATGATGTGCTGTTGTAGTTGTCGTAAAGGTATACTCGTGTTTGATATGACAATGTTCACGATGGCCTCCATGGTCAACCAAAGTGGCCTGGATCTCATCCGTGATGGTTGTTTGTGTTCTTCCTCTTCCTTGTCCTCTTCCTCGTCCTCTACCTCTCTGTGAAGTATTAGCTTCCATTGTTGTGCAAACCAAGATTTGCAACTTGTGGCCTCTTTATAAGGATCAAGTTCTGATAACGATTTGTAAAAATTAGCTAGAAGTGTTGTAACGTGTGAGAACTGTGTATGGTAGTTTGGTAGGTGAGTGTAGCAGTTGTGTGGCAGTGTTTTCTAAAAGAAACACATGGTTTTCAGTTTTGAATGTTGTGTCTTATGTGAACAACTGTGTTTAATGTTTTGCAAAAAGTGTGTTTTAGAATTTCTAATTTTTTTAGAATTTCAGAGAATTTCTAAATTCTCTGAGTGTAAGGCAGAGAATGTGCTTAAGGTTTAGCACACCCGGTCAATAGATAGGCTACATGGGTTAGTTGTTTCAAAAATTGTGCTATAAGGACCACTTTTTTTTGTCTTAGCAGCTGCTGCAAAAAATTGTAACAGGGTTGAGATATGTGATACTAGTAGCCTCCTGTAGTAGCCTCCGAGGCATATGAAACTAACTTCACTAACACACAACGATACAAGACAAAAGCACAGCTTCACAGATGACAATGTACAAACTTTCAGAGAGCTTAAATCAACACACACCAGGTAGGCATTCTCTAAAACAACAATACAATTGACAACATTAACCATAAAAACAAGATCCAGATATACGTACGAAAAATAATGCGGGTAACTATAGGAGCCCGAAGTGAAGGGGAACAGAGCAGGGAAATGAACGTAAAGGATTACTTAACTAAGGGAACACAATTCATGCTTTAATATTCACTTGTTTATTTACTTATCAGAAAGTAAAGCAAGCAAACTTTCTTTCAAACTGGTACAAATCATTCCAAGGACTTTTTGTTGCCCATGTTTGTGCTGTGTTTAGGACTCTTGTAGACTATCCATGACTACTGGATGCTGCATATAGGGTTTTGTTCACATTGTGTTTGTGCTGTGTTCAGGACTTTTATAGCCCGTCTATGTTTATGTCTGATGCATGCAGGACTCTTTGAGCCAGAGGATACAATGTACGAGTTGGAACGTAATCCAGACACAGACCCTTCCCTCACAGAAATGATGGAGAAAGCAATTAAGATTCTTCGCAAAAACCCCAAGGGATTTTATCTCTTTGTGGAAGATAAGTATATTCACCAAATGTAATGATATTTACAGGTAAAACATGAGTATTATATTAATTAGAGATTGTATTTTTTCCCCAGTGCAAGTGGTAGAATAGATCATGGACACCATTCAAGTGAAGCTAAATTATCGCTCTATGAGGCAGTGGAGTTTGACCGAGCTATTGCAAGAGCAGCTGAGATAACCACTGAACGGGACACCATGACGGTGGTCACAGCGGACCACTCTCATGTCTTTACCTTCGGTGGCCGCTCGCAAAGGGGCAACCCAGTATTTGGTAAGGCATAACCCTAGTATTAGATACGTTATAAACCAAGTATTAGTTATGGGACAAACCCAGCATTAAGCATGGTGTAAATCTAATATTAGATATGATATAAGACCTGTATTAGATTTAGTATAATCTCAATATAATTTATGGTATAAACTTCGAGAGGCGGTCTTCAAAAGCATGCAGAAACCCATATTAAGTATGTAAAAGGGGTTTTGTTGTTTTATTCACATCTCCCACAGGACTTTCCAGCGAAATGGGTGCCGATGGTAAACACTTTACCACTGCTCTTTATGGAAACGGACCTGGACATGAAATTAATGGAACACGACAAGATGTTAATTTTACTACTTCAAGTAAGTTCCAGTAATCTTAGCGAATCATTTACTGGGACAAAACGTATGCACAAACAAGTAGCACTGGCGGCTGGTCCTAAAACTCTTGCGGGGGTGTGGGGGGGGGGGGGGCAGACAAACCGAAAAATCAAAACACACACAAAAAAATCAATCAAATCTTTAAAAAGGTAGCACACATATCTAGGCCTTATCCAAGCTCTAACATCATGGCTCTAACAAATTCAAACACTTCCAATACACCTTACAACTGTAGTCACTTACATATTTATACTACTCACATACTCAAAATGGTTAATTAAGGTTTTTTTTATCACATTCACGTCTTGACGTTCTCTCGGGTTTCACGCTGAAAATTACAAGAGGCGGTACATTGTGTTTGTAACATAATACAAGTGAATAGTCAGATAGCTATATGTGGTGAAACGAAATGCACTTACAATTCCCAGCATTTTAAAGCACTTTAGTCAAAATTCCAGCGCCAGCAAACCTGGAAATGCAATATTAACATTTAAGCATTTTCAAGGATTTCAAGCACCCGAACGAACCCTGAAATTAGATCTATCCGCCCCAAACTCCGTTATTGTTTTTTCTTCAACCGACCGCCTGGTGAAGGGGCATGTTTGTAAGAACACAACTGAATTTTCATTCATTTGAAATAAATTATGTGCCAACTTGAAATTTTAACTCTTCAACAAGTTAAATCTTCCGCCTGTGTCGATCAACTAACGAGCTGTCAGAATGCTAATGGAAATCATCAAAGATTACCCTATCACATAAGAGGAAAAATAATTAACTATACTGATAGGCTATCGATTATAGTAGGCGTGTCCGGTGCACAGCAAACGTTTGAAAGAGCAACCAATTAAAGAGCTTCCCCAGATCAGCTGCTTGCCAAAAGTTTAAAAAGGACCTGTATAAACACACATTAGGACGGTGCTCCACACACAGGAAGTAATAAAGGTTTTTAATTTTTTTTTATCACATTCATGCATTAATCTTTACTACACTATAAACAAGATTTAAAAGAAAAAGTATAAATTAAAGTTTCATTTATACTGCACTAATATAGAAACCAATTATGTAAAATACCAATAATCTAAATCGTGGAAGAAATGTTGAATGGAATCAATTTTTTTCTCTGTCCTTTCTTGAGATCAATGAAATCAATATTTGTTTGTATTATACACATTATGCCCAGTCCTCCATGGTCTAAGTGCTTCAAGATGAGTTACGTAAACATAAAAATGATCTCTCAAGAAGCTTCATTAAACTCAGGTTTAGTCACTAGGTTTAGTCAGAAAATCACAATAAATCAAAATAGATAAAACATGGTTCCTACAAAGCAAGTCATTAATAATACCAGAGATCTTTAATCTTTTCAGATATTCCAACAATAGTTACCTGTAGCAAGTGATTGTCGCATATGTAAATCTATTACTTTGGTGTTTAGAACTAAATCTCTCTCTCTGTGTCTGTCTGTCTGTCTGTCTGTCTGTCTGTCTGTCTGTCTGTCTGTCTCTCTCAGCTAGCACAGGATATGTGCAGCAGTCTGCTGTTCCTCTGTCGTCTGAAACCCATGGCTCTGAAGATGTGGCCATTTTCGCCAAAGGCCCCATGGCCCACCTGTTCCATGGTGTGCAGGAGCAGAACTACGTTGCTCATGCCATGGCCTACGCTGCCTGCATCGAGCCCTACACCGACTGTCAGTTGGAGCCAGCGGCGGACCATGCTGTCTGCTCCCAGCAGAGTGTCATATTGGCGCTGCTCTGCCTCCTTACATCTTTCATGTCTCTTAATTACAAATAATTTTATAAATACTGACTAAAATCCTCTGTGAGGACCATGAAAAATTACAGTAGCATGATAAAAGAAAATCTTAATCTTCAGGTAAAAAATAACAAAGTGGAATACCTGACTTTTGAGATTTGAAAATACTATTATTGAACTATAGTCATTAGCAGAAACTGTACAGACATCTCTTTGGATAACTTCAATCGTTGACGTAACTAGCCCCATGAAGTTGGTTGCCTCACATGCATCTTGATACTTTTGTATGTTGTTACCTATTAAGCAGAGGCGGTCTTTGCATAGAGGCGTTGCTAGGCAATTGCCTTGGGCCCCTCCCACCAGAGGTGGGACCAAGTCAGTGTTTTGCAAGTCTCAAGTAAGTCCAAGTCTTTATACCTCAAGTCCCGAGTCAAGTCTCAAGCAAAGACACTCAAGTCAAGTCAAGTCTCGAGTCAAGACAGGCAACAGTCAAGTCAAGTCCCAAGTCTGAAACTTGGAATTTCAAGTCCTTTCGAGTCTTTTTTTTTTTTTTTACCGATGTTGCAGGTATATTTTAAATGTAAATAATAGACATGCGTTCTTTTTTTAAATCTGTATTCTCCTCAAATCTTGATAAAACGTGCAACTGAAAACACGAAGTATAAAAAAAATTTAAATTACACCTCTTTATTGCACAGTTCAATTTGTTAAACTTAGCTGCAAAAATATTCAATTTTCCAGAAATAAATATTATGTGAAAAAGTCATAAGTAGAACTCCATGTTCAAATAAAAAGTGCTGATATTTTCACAGTACAATACAACGAACCATAACAGCATTTTCCCTCTCTTCTCTTATCTGGTTTCTTGGAGAACATGTGTGAGTGACACAAGACAAACAAATATAAGAACTGAACAATTAACAGGAATCTGCAACTTTAGACATTTCAGTAAACTATTCTGCATTGCATTTGCTGGCCAAAAGTCTGTATGTCATTTGTGCACGATGAATGATGTCCCCATAGCTGAAAACTCGCTCCACTTTTGTCAATATATTTTTTTCTCGACGTAGATGTCTTCAAATACACAATCCATGCTGAGATAGAACTGGATATTATGATGGTGACAGAGAGAGGCTCTCTTCCCCGAGTTCAGATACAGAACCCAGGGTTGCCAACTCTCACGCATTGAGCGTGAGACACACGCATTTGACCGTCTTCACACACTCTCACGCCACACATCCGATTTCTCACGCCGGAAAAAAATCTAGTTTATTTACCTCTGATCCACATCTATGATTCAATGAGTTACTAGTTCGCTCTGGCACCAACCACTGGCGATCGATCGATCGCGATATAATACTTAATTTGTGTCCATTTTACACCCCGCCCGGTAAAAATTTACGTTCGCCAACCCCCCATTTGATTGGTTGTGCTGCAGCTCATGCACACACACACACGTACAGAGTGTGGAAAAGCAGAGGACTGGTCTGCGTCAGAAGGACGGAAATGAAATTAATGGGGCGCACTTTATAAATATTAATATGCGTTTTAAAATTTAGATTTGGGGTAAAAAAATGAAGTCTTTGCAAGTAAACAGGTTCAAGTCCAATTCAAGTCCCAAGTTATTGGTGTAAAAGTCCAAGTCAAGTCTAAGTCTCTGAATATTTTTTCAAGTCAAGTCAAAAGTCTTAATATTAATGACTCGAGTCTGACTCGAGTCCAAGTCATGTGACTCGAGTCCCCACCTCTGCCTCCCACTGTAGGGCCCCCTTGTCTAGCTAAAGCCAGGTTCACACTACACGACTTTTCAGTCATCAGGTTTTTGTGCCGTTCGCACTACACGACTGGTTGTGCTGTAATCGCGAGTCTCTCAGTTGTTGTGGCTTTCACACTATATGACTGATCGGCGACGCGGGCTCACGAATTACACGACTGGGGAATCGCCGACTCATCTGGCTGCCGTCCAAAAACGCGAGAATACGAAACGAAACTCTCGCGAGAACCAGCCACACCACGAAGAAGATAAAAACAATGTACATGTACTCCACATTTTCGTTATTATTATTATTTTTTGTACCGTTTAACCACTCCATAGTCCCAAATTGCCAGAATTATTTCATCTCTCCGTTGCAGTGAACACAGATATAGTCAATCGCACTATTTCTCCAGTGCTGTCACAGTAACATAAACACAGTGTTGTAGTAAAGTTGTATGAAGCTAGACGCTGCTGTTGACTCTCAGTCGCCGACTGGGCTACATATTAAACATGCTAGATATCTGCCGGTCGTCTGCGATGAGTTGGCGACCACTCGGCGACGGCTCGGCGAGCGTCTTTCAGCAGTTCACACTACACGACTGAGCGAGCGCCGAATGATCCCCGATTTGCCTCCGACCACAGTTTCTGTCGGCGATCTACAAAAACAGTCGGCGACTGAAAAACCAGCCTAAAATCGTGTAGTGTGAACCTGAACTTATTTCTCGCATATTAATGTTGATGGGCCCCCTAGCTAAATTCGCCTTGAGCCCCCAAATTGCTAAGTCCGCCACTGCTATTAAGTTTCAGGTAATTAAAATGTAACGTTATAATGCTTGATAAATTAATAAATAATAAATGTTTGAAAATAAATAAAAATACTGATCTTGTGTTTTTTTAAGCTTGTATATCTTTTCACCCTTCTAATCACTTGTAATGAGTATGTTTATTGTTAAACTATGATTCTCCTCATAAATTTAATTCCCGAGAGTACACATTCTAACAAAACTAATAGCCTACAAATGTATTTCGCTCTCAAACGTTGCAAATTCAAATATAAGACGCAAATTTGCCATTTTCTGAGTATCACCCGACATAAGGAAATCGCAAAGAAACGCGAAATCCGTCAGACACGAAGCGCATTTTGAAGTCTCGCGCTTCGACCCGACGCCGCGTTGCCATAACGACGGCGATAACCTCGCGAGGCGCGACCGTTGGCGCTCCACTTCCTCGCTCGCCGGGGCCGCCGGAGTTGCCAGGTTCGCGGTTTTCACGCCAAATTGGGCTTGTTTGGAAATCCAGCCGCGGGTAAAAAATTCTGGGGTCGCGGGGTGCGGTCGACAACTTACACTCATAACCACCCCCCCCCGTCGATCTCTTACACTCACCACCCCCACCCCCCGTCAACAACTTTGGTCTTTGGGCTAGTTTAGGTTTCTGAAGGGAGGGTTTTTCACTGACTTTGTGCGGGATATTTTTGGTAGGACCTGGCAACCCTGCCGGCTGCGGTTGTGCGGTGTGGTGAAGGCGTGTGTGTGTGGCCGGGAGTCAGACGGTCTGACCACCGTTAACGCTCATTTGAGGCGGATCTGAGGGGGAGAAACACCAGCCGGTCGACCTCTTACCGTCTGAGGGAGCTGTGTCCGTGTATCCAGACCGTCCAGGAGGAGTTCCGCGCGGCGACAGCGAGCGTGCGGGGCTGTACACCGACCGTGTGGCATGGCTGCTCCGCGGCCCATCAGAGGCATCTTGAAGAACAGAAACAGCGGTGCGAGCGTCAAAGGCCGCCCCGAGGTTCCGGCGGAGAGCGCGGACCCGCCGGCGGCGGCGCCCGGCAGCCTCGAGGACGACCAACAGTGAGTAGCGTTAGCTGGGTCGGGTCACCGGACACGGTGAGCGCGGTTAGCCTGCTAGCTAACACGACGGAGCTACAGCTAGCAGGCTAACAGCGGTGCGTCTTGTGTCCGTTCGTCTCTGTTAAACGTTTATTTTTGGGTCGTCAGTGCGCCCGAGTAAGTTAATTTGACCAAACCCCACCAGACTCCCCCACAGCCTGCAGGGTGTACTAGATGGGCGGGTTAGCTAACGTTAGGTAAGTGTTTAGCTAGCTAACTCGACTAGCTGGCAATCCAGTCAAACTAGGTGTAGTGACGTAGAGAACTATCCAAAAATATCTATGTCCTCTTGTGTGTGTTACTCTGACTATGTCCTCTTGTGTGTGTTACTCTGACTATGTCCTCTTGTGTGTGTTACTCTGACTGTGTCCTCTTGTGTGTGTTACTCTGACTGTGTCCTCTTGTGTGTGTTACTCTGACTGTGTCCTCTTGTGTGTGTTACTCTGACTGTGTCCTCTTGTGTGTGTGTTACTCTGACTGTGTCCTCTTGTGTGTGTGTTACTCTGACTGTGTCCTCTTGTGTGTGTGTTACTCTGACTGTGTCCTCTTGTGTGTGTGTTACTCTGACTGTGTCCTCTTGTGTGTGTGTTACTCTGACTGTGTCCTCTTGTGTGTGTGTTACTCTGACTGTGTCCTTTTGTGTGTGTGTTACTCTGACTGTGTCCTTGTGTGTGTGTGTGTTACTCTGACTGTGTCCTCTTGTGTGTGTGCTACTCTGACTGTGTCCTCTTGTGTGTGTGCTACTCTGACTGTCCTCTTGTGTGTGTGCTACTCTGACTGTGTCCTCGTGTGTGCTACTCTGACTGTGTCCTCGTGTGTGCTACTCTGACTGTGTCCTCGTGTGTGCTACTCTGACTGTGTCCTCGTGTGTGCTACTCTGACTGTGTCCTCGTGTGTGCTACTCTGACTGTGTCCTCGTGTGTGCTACTCTGACTGTGTCCTCGTGTGTGTTACTCTGACTGTGTCCTCGTGTGTGTGTGTTACTCTGACTGTGTCCTCGTGTGTGTGTGTGTGTTACTCTGACTGTGTCCTTGTGTGTGTGTGTGTGTGTTACTCTGACTGTGTCCTCGTGTGTGTGTGTTATTCTGACTGTCCTCGTGTGTGTGTGTTACTCTGACCGTGTCCTCGTGTGTGTGTGTGTGTTACTCTGACCGTGTCCTCGTGTGTGTGTGTGTGTTACTCTGACTGTGTCCTCGTGTGTGTGTGTGTTACTCTGACTGTGTCCTCGTGTGTGTGTGTGTTACTCTGACTGTGTCCTCGTGTGTGTGTGTGTTACTCTGACTGTGTCCTCGTGTGTGTGTGTGTGTTACTCTGACTGTGTCCTCGTGTGTGTGTGTGTGTGTTACTCTGACTGTGTCCTCGTGTGTGTGTGTGTGTGTTACTCTGACTGTGTCCTCGTGTGTGTGTGTGTGTGTTACTCTGACTGTGTCCTCGTGTGTGTGTGTGTGTGTGTTACTCTGACTGTGTCCTCGTGTGTGTGTGTGTGTGTTACTCTGACTGTGTCCTCGTGTGTGTGTGTGTTACTCTGACTGTGTCCTCGTGTGTGTGTGTGTTACTCTGACTGTGTCCTCGTGTGTGTGTGTGTTACTCTGACTGTGTCCTCGTGTGTGTGTGTGTTACTCTGACTGTGTCCTCGTGTGTGTGTGTGTTACTCTGACTGTGTCCTTGTGTGTGTGTGTGTTACATTCTGACTGTGTCCTCGTGTGTGTGTGTTACATTCTGACTGTGTCCTCGTGTGTGTGTGTGTTACATTCTGACTGTGTCCTCGTGTGTGTGTGTGTTACATTCTGACCGTGTCCTCGTGTGTGTGTGTGTTACTCTGACCGTGTCCTCGTGTGTGTGTGTGTTACTCTGACCGTGTCCTCGTGTGTGTGTGTGTGTTACTGACCGTGTTCTCGTGTGTGTGTGTGTGTTACTCTGACCGTGTCCTCGTGTGTGTGTGTGTTACTGACCGTGTTCTCGTGTGTGTGTGTGTGTGTTACTCTGACTGTGTCCTCGTGTGTGTGTTACTCTGACTGTGTCCTCGTGTGTGTGTTACTCTGACTGTGTCCTCGTGTGTGTGTTACTCTGACCGTGTCCTCGTGTGTGTGTTACTCTGACCGTGTCCTCGTGTGTGTGTTACTCTGACCGTGTCCTCGTGTGTGTGTTACTCTGACCGTGTCCTCGTGTGTGTGTTACTCTGACCGTGTCCTCGTGTGTGTGTTACTCTGACCGTGTCCTCGTGTGTGTGTGTGTGTTACTCTGACCGTGTCCTCGTGTGTGTTACAAAACCACTTCAGAGTAAGAGCTGCTGGCCGTGACTGACGAGGCTGAACGCTGACAGTGTTTGGTTAGACTACAAGAGTTTGAATGTACTCGTGCCATTGCTTGTAACTCGTGCCATTGCTTGTGGGAGGTCCTGCATGTTATCTGACAGAACATCTATTCCACATACTTTAAATACATACTGTGAGTACTTTAAAATACATACTGTGAGTACTTTAAAATACATACTGTGAGTACTTTAAAATACATACTGTGAGTACTTTAAAATACATACTGTGAGTACTCTTTGCACTACTCGGGTCACAGCAAATAACACCAGGGAATGTGCAATTGTCAACAGCATTGATGGTTCAAATGGCATTGAGTAGTTAATGATTGTGTATAACAGTGTTGTCTAGTTTCTCTTCCCAGTGTTTTTGTCCTACTCTCTCTCCCTGCTGCAGGACTGCACACATGCCTGTTCCTCTCAGGAGTTGGCAGAGACTGCTGACATCAGAACAGTCCATGCATGAAACTATCATAAAAAAAAAAATGGTTTCTTGGCACAGCCAAGCATCAGTTTTTATAGCCGTAAAGGATTGTAACCTGTGTCCTGCCCAGCTGTCTGTTTGCCAGGCAGATAGTGGCATCTCATCTCATTCCTCTACTCCGTCTGTAGTAGTAAAGTCAGTTTTTTCACGTCATTCTGCCTTTGATATGTTGATTTCATGCATAGATTTTTCAGCATAGATTTGTGTAGACACTATTGCTTGTTGACATCCAACAAAACATTGTCTACTCCCTTTTTCTGGTGTATTATTGTCAGCCAGCAACTTGCATTCCATACAGTTAGATGGCGTGAAAACCATATGCAGTAGATGCAATTCAGTTGGAGCTTAAATTTAATTTCTGGTTCTAGATTTCATTGACCGCTGGTACTTACTATGGAACGGTAACTTGATGAAATTGATTGATACACTTTTATCACATATGACTCAGAGAGTTTGGAAAATCTAAAGTACACAGACCTTGAGGATCCTGATATAAAATCCCAACATTTTCAGAAATTAATTACTAGGGGATTCGAAAATCCAGAACTAGACACTATATTCAAGTTTGGATACCTATTGCATATATTAATTATCTTCAGTCATCCAACTGAGTCATTCAGCACTAATGCGAGCCTTGTCTACTCTGAGTGGGTACCAGTCTGCCTATTGTGGCATATTTGATATGTGCTCATTTGTTTGGAACATGATATCATTGCAGTGTAGGCCCTCTGCTCAAGGCTACTCATTTTTTCATTCTAGTCGTACTCTCATACATTCCTCTGTTACCCCAAAATAATGAAATTGGACCAATGCATTGGGTTATATGATGTTTTTTCCTCTTAAGCTCTGTATGCTCTGAGAATTATAATTGGCCAGAGAGCCTGCCGTGTAGCTCTGATTCGTTCTTGGGAAGTTATGTCATAATGAAGATTAAGCCGCGCCCCTGTGGTAGTGTGCCGGGGCTAATTTGAATCTCACTGGTGCCTAATGCAGAATGTTGACCTCCCAAATATGGGTTGTGAAACTGTTTCTTGTTAAACTGATGCATTTAATTTGTACTTCTTAAGAGATGTTGGATTTTAGCACATTTGTGCTAACGGGCCGCCCAATGGAGGATGGGTTCCCCTTTGAGTCTTGGTCCTCTCGAGGTTTCTTCCTAATCCCCACCATCATAGGGAGTTTTTTCTTGTCACCTTTGGCTTGCTCATTAGGGATCTGGACCCATACGATTGTAAAGCTGCTTTGTTACATGTTGTAAAAAGCACTATATAAATACATTTGACTTTTTGACTGTGGTCCATAGTGTTTTTCAGGTCTGCATAAAGTTATTTTGTCACTTCATAAAGCACACTTAAAACAATATTTTTTCAGAATATTCTGACTATAGACATGCTGGTTGAACAAAGATTATGAAGTCATTATTCAAAGCAGAGTTATACCAACTGTAAAACACAAAAAGACTCAATTGTCTTTCATTTGTGTTATCTAATTACCAGTGCTATCCCTGTCTGAAAGTTAGAAGCTCATAATATGGTGATGAGAGAAGGCATGATTTTTATTACAGAGGTCTTTATTGCATAACCAGTTGATTTGACCTGCCCTGTGGCTTTGCTGTAGTGCCCCACCCGACTTATTGACTGGCCATGAGAGATGGGGCCAGAGACACTCTGGAATATCACTGCTGCAAGGGCCAGGTAGTGTTCTCCCCTGACCCTGACCTCTGTTAATAACAGTTCTTGGCTAAGATGAGCTGCAGAGAAGGTGTCACATCCGCAGCCTCATGCCATATGTGGAGGGAAGGTCGATCAATGTTAGTCATGTAAATGTGCAAAAGGATTGCTTCTCTTAGGATATGTACTCTAGGATATGTACTCACAACACTAGGTGTACTTCTCCCATAATCGCTGAAACACTGAGCAACTGAAGGCAGTGGTAGCTACCTAGAATAATAGGTTTTTAATAAGTTTATTGTGGCTGCTGTTTGAAACAACTTTAAAAAAAAAAGTTTCAAAGTGGGACAAAGTCCCTGTTTCAACCTTGCTGTTCTCTGGGGGGGTAATAGTTCTATCAGTGCTAATGGTTTTTACCTAAAATTGTATGCTAAGCTCCATATTTGGACTGGTTGTTTCAGGAAGAAGTCACAGAAATGGGACGAAATGAACATCTTGGCCACGTATCACCCAGCAGATAAGGACTACGGGCTGATGAAGATTGATGAACCCAGTACGCCATACAATCGGTAAGGAGAAGCTGCACCTTTTGTGACACACGAGCACAGGAGCAAGCACTCATCGGGCTGTTTAGGCCATTCCAAAATGCAGACAAAATTACCATTGGATTGATTGTTTTCCTTTACGTAGTTCATCTGATAGGTGGGTATGCTAATTAACTGATGAGTTTAAAAAAACCTAAAACATGTAACACTGTACGTGAATGAATTAAATTACATTTCTGAATTAAAGTAGTAATTGCAGTTGAGTGCTCAACACTTTTCTAAACACCTTGCCACAGTGCAGTCTTGACAATGAAGTGAACAGAGAGCACGTTAACTTCATGACTATCAACTGAGACGAGTCATATTACATGTAGATCATGTAGAGTACATGTAAATAGTGAGTAGAAAACAGCCCTAACACACACCAGCAGTGTTTTCACGCGTCATAACCTCCACCGGAGCTGCCTGCATTGTGAGCGCCCGACAGTTATTTTTGCGCTGTCTGCAATCCGCGAGGGCAACGTTGCAACCCAACCCACAGCAGCTTCTCTGGGAAAAGGTCACCACGTGCCTTTAACCTCTGCCTGGCCCTCAGAGCTGTTCCCTCCCTTTCAGGATGGTGGGCGATGAGGACGACGAAGAGGCACACAGTGATTCAGAAGGCAATGCCTCCCTAACCGTAGATGCCCTAGCCAAGAAGTAAGTGATCCGTGGGGTGGGGAAGGAGTTTGGTCCTGTCCAATGAAGCCATTCTAACATGGTGAATGTGGCTAGGCAGGGTGGTGTATAACCAGCAGAACAGGAAGATGTGGTAAACTACTAATAGCATTCGGTGTATGTGGGCAGTGAAAATGCCCCACAGATGAGGGCTTTAGGTCAGCTGTTTTTGGTAATGTACACAGTAGTACTGGCGTCCTTCTTTTCTCTCTCTTCATAAATCACCTAATTTCTGGAGCTGGTCCAGTGTGATTTATGTACAAACGTGGGTCAGTTGCAGCTATGTGAGGCTTATCAGACTGGGAGCTGCCACACACAACCTCGCTGTGCAAGAAGAGCTTTGCTGTGGGAAAATTATAAGCCCTGCTCTAAGGTGCATGAGACGACAGCCCAAGGACTGCCGTGAGTCTGCTGTAACTGATATGTGGTTTATTTACTCATGTTGCATGGGTGGTGATGGATGAATGGAAGGGAACAAACTGTATAGTTACTGACTACAGGAGGTGAGTTGGTAGATATGTAAGGCTCCAGCCTGCATGAAAACCCACTGAGATGGTTGCTAGTACTATCCACACCACTGCAACAGGCAAACCTGTCCCACTTATGGGGCTGGCCCACTTCCATGTCTCTGCTCTCTTTTGCAGCACTGTAAAATCAGCATTTCATGGTCCTGTGATTGAAACACACAGTAATGTATGCCAATCAATAAGGAGGGTGTAGCTCACTAACCTCTAAGTCACCCAGACAAGGGAGCATGAAAGGTTTCTAGCTCAGGTGTTTCTCTCAGCATTAACTAAAAATGTCATTAACCAGTATCATAGCTATTGTGTTGACAGTTGCAAAGATAACTGTCTAAAGGCCATTACAGGGCAATCATCAAATGTTATGTAAGTATTCTCACAAAAATGTACTTCAATGTTAAAAGTACTCAATGTAGGAAAAAATACCTCTTGTAACTGTTGTATTGTTAGATAGTATATGATTAGTCATTGCTCATGCATTGATGTAAAAGCATTATTTTAATGTCAAAAGTACTTAAAATGACTACTACGGTGCCACCACAAGTGCTCTAAATGATTATCAAAATAGTTGCAAATTTACTGTAGTTGTGTGACGGCCAAGAACAACCAGTACAGGTTGTATCTTTAACTTAAACACACAATCTCTTGTCAGGGTTCCAAGCCAGAAAAGTTGGTGCATGTCCCCTTTTGGGGTCAGATTGGGGTCAGTGTGTGTCTAATTGTAAGTTAGAGGTCCCGACCAGATAGACAACACATATTTAGCTGGGATAAACATTCACAGGTTTTTCTTTAGGTATTCAAGTTATAGAGTGGACATTCACTATATTGCCAAAAGTATTCGCTCACCCGTCCAAATGGTTGGAATCAGGGTTTCCAATCACTTCCATGGCCACAGGCGTATGACATTTTTTACAAGAATGAGTGAAGAATGGGTCGCTCTCAGGAGCTCAGTGAATTCCAGCGTGGAACTGTGATAGGATGCCACCCGTGCAACAAATCCAGTCGTGAAATTTCCTGGCTCCTAAATATTCCACAGTCAACTGTCAGCTATATTATAAGAAAATTGAAGTGTTTGGGAGCAACAGCAACTCTGCCTCGAAGTGGTAGGTCATGTTAACTGACGGAGCGGGGTCAGTGGATGCTGAAGCGCATAGTGCAAAGAGGTCGCTAACTTTCTGCAGAGTCAATCACTACAGACATCCAGCAGTTGTCAGGAGAATGGTACTTGTCTAACTACATTGTGCCAAGTGTAAAGTTTGGTGGAGGGGCGATTGTGGTGTAGGGTTGTTTTTCAGGAGCTGGTCTTGACCCTTAGTTCCACTGAAAGAAACTCTGAATGCTTCAGCATACCAAGACATTTTGGACAATTCCATGGTCCCAACTTTATGGGAACAGTTTGGAGCTGGCTCCTTTCTCTTCCAACATGTCTGCACCAGTGCACAAAGCAAGGTGCATAAAGACACGCATGGCAGAGTCTGGTGTGGATGAATTGGACTGGCCTGCACAGAGTCCTGACCTCAACCTGATAAAACACCTTTGCGATGAATTAGAGATGGAGATTGAGAGCCAGAGACTGAGATGCAGTGCCAGTTGCTGAGGCAGGTGAGGAGTGAAACATATGGGCATCTGTTTGGATGCTTTCTTTTTTTCTTCCCCCTATACCGGTAGTAAGCAAATTTGCATGGTGTTATAACCATACATTTTCATACCATGGTATACACTGAAACCGCTATACCTCTGCAGGCCTATTGGAGATATGCATTCAAGCCTGAAGCTGTTAACTGAAGAAAGGGAATGTTGTGTTTTAAGTGGCCAAGTTGAGCCTGTGCATACAGTTAGGCACTAGCCCAGAGTACCTGAGTGTAAGAGAGTGTGACTGTGTTGTAGGGCTGCACAATATATCGAAAAAATATCATCTCGATATTGACACGTGCGATAGGCATATCTTAAAATTGCGCGATCATTTCTAATATTTTTATTTATAAATAATGTCTTTCTTTATGTCCGCACTTTGACCAATCCGGCGTGACCTTAAATGTGAAGGTGCCGCGGCGCTATTGGCCAGAGCGAGCACATGCTCTCAGCGGACCAGGGAGCATGTAAACACACAAAAGGAAAACAAGCATGGCGGGAATTGAAGAGACGAGTCGAGACTAAAACAGAGAGCAACTTGTTCCTAAAAGACACTGCACCTCCAGAATTTGGGACTACTTCGGTTTTTCCACACAGGACACACACAAGTTCTTTGCAAGTCATGCCGAAAAATTGTGGCTACGTCAAGAGGAAACATGACAAACCTCCACAGCCATCTTCAATACAACCACAAGGAACATTACAACGTATATTTAACATATACAAACCCACAGCCTACTCCGGTAAAGTCAAGCAAACGAAAGGCAAGTTCACAAACTAACATAAATGATAGTTTTGCTTCTGCCGCTCCTTATGAGAAAACTTCGAAGCGACACAAAGCTTTAACTGCAGCCATAACAAGATATGTTGCAAAATGCACTCTCTGCTAATACAGTGTCTAAAGAAGGATTTTTGGAGATGGCAAAAGAGTTCGACCGGAGATACATAGTGCCATCTCGGACTTATTTTTCCCAAGTAGCTATTCTGAAGACGTATGATGAGTGTGTGAAGTCCGTCAAGGCAGAGCTCAGTGAAGTGGATTTTTATGCTAGCACTACTGACTTGTGGTCCAGTTGAACCATTGAGCCAAAGATGCTGCTAAGAATTAGTTGTTACATGAAATGTCTTTGTTTTCATTATATATATATTTAGCCCTTTGTCAAATAAAATCATCCTAATTTCTGTTAATAAATATTTTTAAATGATGTGTGTGCATTAACAATAGGCATCTTCCTTACTACACATTAATAAATCACACCCTGTAGTTGCACAATCCAAATGAGCGGAGCTGAACACGATACAGGATAGTCAGTAGCATCTGCCGAGATTATAATGGCTACAAAAAACTTTTAAAGTATTTTGAAAAAGATAAAGATGAATCAAACAAAGAAAAGTGCAAGTTGGGTCATCAACGTCTTTCATTTCGCACGACAACAACCAACATGGCATACCATTTAAAACGCGTAAGGCGAAAAAAAAAACAGTTCAGCCGTTTGTCGTTTCGGTCGTGTCGTCTCGTCGCGGTGCGTCTCGGCAAGTAGGCCTATAAACATTTTTTGTTGTTGTTTGCTTTTTAAACCTCGTTACTTGAACCTTTAATTATATTTTTTTCTGTTGTGTGGCAATTTTTTAATATTTTCAGGCAGGCACATTTTATTTAAAATATTTTTGACATTTTGCACAGTGCCTGTTCGATATGCGCACTGCCGGTTAATGTTCTCTAGCATTTCATTAAAAAATAAATAAGTAAATAAATAAAAGCTGAATAAAGCCAAACCTACCATGTTTATTAATTTATCTGAGTGCTTTAGATTTTTACTTTGAAATGGAAAAAAGTCCTGAATGAGAACGGAATTCCGTTTTAAGGTGCTCTAGATAAAAAATTTAAAAATCCCTGATTCGACTATTAGTCGACTAAAGGGAAAATCTGACGAATCAGATTCGACTATGAAAATCCTTAGTTGAATACACCTCTAATATGAAACTTGCTGTGCTTTATATTCACTTTTCTTCTATTGTTATTCTTTACTTTGGAAATTGCTTGCTTTTCTTGGCTTTAAACAAAAGATTTTTAAAAGAACACCTATTTCTTTGTTTAGGGTTTTTAAAGTTACTGTTAAAAATTGCTTCAGAACACAAATAATAGCATCAAAAGTTACCCTATACAACTTGATGGCTATTTAGTGTGTGTGTGTGTGTGTGTGTGTGTGTGTGTGTGTGTGTGTGTGTGTGTGTGTGTGTGTGTGTGTGTGTGTGTGTAGATTTGCATGCTTGTGTAAGTGTCAATCAATCAATCAAATTTTATTTATATAGCGCTTTTTACAACAGTTGTCACAAAGCAGCTTTCCAAGTGTCCAGGTCCTAGCCACCAGTGAAGAAGCCAAGGGCATGCAAAGTGTATGTTAGGAATGTATGATCAGGCAGTTTTTGCTGTTTTGGCTCTTCTGTTCTTCCTTGGTGGTTAAACATGATGTCTGGGTATGCTGGGAACTGCCCTTCTGATGTTTATGTCCAGTAATGGGAGTTTAGACCACTGTTTAACAAGAAGACATTGATTACCTATGTTTCACACAGTGTGACAGCCTTTGCAAGTTTGCTAAGTACTTGGGTGAAACTATTGCCGTGATGATATTGATCAGATGCTAGCTCAGATTCTACCGTTACTCAGATTAAATTAAATTAGGAGATGGGCCTTTCAGTTGTTTGCTGATAACTGTCCAGGTTGTAACCTTGTTTGAAAGGAAACCCCAGAGAAATGGAGACCTATATGGCACAGTCCTAGCACCTCACAGTTCAACAGTCCACATGCCATTGTAGTTGCTCCATCGATTGTGTTGCATCGATGATTTGTTTTGTTTTCCCAACTCTAATCTTATTCTATATGACTATATACACCTCTTAGACGTCAGATACAAATTTACCCACTGCTTTTCAGCATCTTCATGCACAGATGTGTTGTGGCCAAAGGAAATCTTTCATTATGCCAATCAAGACAGTGACCACAAACCTTCAAGGAGATGAAACATGGCCCCTAATACTGAACCAAACAATTACACCTTCTTTTTATGCTTTCTGTGTAGATTGGATGATGGACTCTGGCAAGTCCAAAGGTTTGGGAATGTGTTTCATACCAGTAACAACTAGTGCGATATAAAGAATATTACTTTTGGAACAACTGGCAATTGTTTACTGTCCCTTCTGTCTGCCCCAACTGTACACATCCCTCTTCAAGAAAATAGTAATACAGCCTTATTCATATTCCTTTGCGTTGCTTTATAGGCTACAAAACTAACACTTGGAAGTATTCACAGTTCACAACTTCAACAAAGCTAAATTCGAATTTTTTGTTTCTTTTAACACATTGTGTGGTACCAGAGACAGAAACACAGTTCACTGTATAAGAACGTCGATGAAATCTGATCACATTGTGATCTTCCTGTTAGCAAAACATAGGGATTCAAGATTGAACAGGAAGGTCATTCAATGAATGAAGTGAATCCCTGGATGGGCCAATCAGAAGCTACACGGTGCTCTGTCCTCAGTGAGTTTGACTAGGGAATGGTCAGGTGGACTTTATCTGATATATACAAGTATGCACATGACGTGTTCAATCTCATCAATAATGTAGCCCATAAAACAGGGGTACTCAACTGGCGGACCGCGGTCCGGATCCGGACCCGAACGCAGTCCTGTCCAGACCCAATCTCATTCCTGATTAACTGGATATGGACCAAAACAAAACCGTAACATTTATTTCAGGGCTATTGAAAAAACACTCCGTCACGAGTGTTACGTTTGCCACCCCCGCTCAACAACTTACGTTCGCCACCCCCGGGCTACAAGCCTGGTTGACGCTTCGCGAGCGGCGCGAGGGTCCGCGCGGCGAAAATAACGTAATCGCTGAGGCTCCGCGTGTGCGCGAGTGCCTCGCGCGCTGTCACGTTTTCAGGGTTCATACACCTTTACAAGGTGGAATTCAAGCACTTGTACGTCACTTTCAAGGTCCATTTCAATATTTCCCAGCATGTTAAACATAATTAAGTTAAATATTTATACATATACTCGAAATAATTCGCTTTTTATCACATTATTTAATGGTTGTTTATTTTAAAAACGCCCAATCTTCACGTCTTCACGTTCTCATGTTTCGTCCTGGAATTACAAGAGGCTCGTATTTGTTAACCTAATACAAGAGAACTATTCAGTCAGACAGATATTTGTTGTGAAACCAAGTAGTTACAATTTCAAGCATTTTAAAGTACTTTAACCTAAATTCCAGCACTTTTCAAACCTGAAACACATAGCAACATTAAAATTGGTCAGGTAAATGTTCATTCCCCTGTTTTGAGGGGTGTTTCTACCACATATCGTTTCGGACAAAACACCACAACCACCCCCCCCCCCCCCCCCCCCCGGACCTCAGGTCACAGGTATCTGCCAAAATTGGACCGCGGACAAATTTAGTTGAGTACGCCTGCCATAAAATAATCCTGACAACCATGAGAGTCTTTACAAATCAGAAAAGTTAGGTCATCAGGTCAGTATGTGATGTGCTAAACGAACAGGGAGCTGCCTACAATACAGCCCTCAATTCAGGCAATATAAGTGGCACCTTATTGACCAAGGAAAAATCATCAAAAATACCAAGTGAACGGAAAAATGTGGTGGAGACTCCTTCAATCTCCTGCATCTCCTGTATAGTGTGGAACTGACTAATGGTAAATACTATAAAACTAAACCCTGCTCAGTTTGGACAGGTGAATAATCTCTCACTGATCAACTGCCTTTTATGTGTACTGGGCTAACAGACAGTCAGCCTACAAGGAGCTGTGCAGTTGTGACTTGGCTAATTTCATTAACGGGCAAGGCAGGTGTCCCATCCCAGAGTGATATGTTGAGCTGATAGCGTCATTACATTAACAGCTCCCTCCCTGCAAGACATCTACATCAAGGGGATGAGGATATAAGCTATATTTATCAAGGACACTTCCCATCCCAGGAACCGACTGTGCACTGTGTTCAGATCAGGCAAATGTTTCTACAGCCACATTGCCCACAACACAGCTCTCACTAACTGGGCTTGCATACACCACTTTAATGCACTTGCAATTTAGACTGTCTGCTCACCACCAATATATGCATATTTTTCTGGCATTATTCATTTGATACATAAACAAAAGTTATGTGGCTCCATGTAGTTCTTATTTTGGTGAGAGGGGCCAGGGCAGTAGGTTGATGTTTCATTCATAGCTCCATAGCTGGTTAGGCAGGAGGTGGCTGGCCCAGGGTGGATAGCAGCAAAGGCTTGTCTCTTCTAGTCTCAATATTTCTTGGGTAGGAGGGCAGCCATTTGGAAAGAGAAAAGAGGGACATTTAGTTCTGTATGGGATTATATGTGGGGCAGGGAATTTATTCATGCATGAATTCAATGCCAAATTGCGTATTAGACATAAAAAACAAACCAGATAAATTGAAAAATTCTTATCCCATATACATGCATACCGATTTTCAGCCGTGTACATGCAGCCATTTGCGAGAAATCCAGCTTGTAAGTTCTTGTTGTAAACACGTGGCCACGTAAATGTCTATCAAAGCATCAGTATCACACTTTAAAACAGTAGAGGAAATGTTGGTGAATACCTTTATTTCTTTGCATCGCAAAAAAACATTTAATCCTCTCCTTTGCTAAGATCAACAAACAATTCTTGACTTATCAGCGACCATGCAGTGTTGTTTTTCGTCGTTGTTCTCGAATTGCAAAGCTACATCTGTCATTTTTATTTGACCAGAGTGAGCTGCTGTTGTTGAATGACAGCTTTTCACACCGCTGCCTGACGAGGTGTGAATGGGGGAGGGGTAGTGGGCCAATCAAGTAACTGCAAAAGCGACAAGTTGACGCCTTCAAAGTGATTCATATCTGTTCTAACCAATAGTTCACTTGAAGCTGAAAAGATTAACACCACTTGCCATAATTTATGAATGTTTGGCTTTGAGAAGGACATGCTCAAAACATGCTATGCTATGCTAAGATCTCCAGAACACACATGATTGACTCTGGCGAAACTGAAGTAGTCATGGATTATTTTGTTGGTTGATATTTTGATGGCATATACTTTTGGACATCATAGAAAAGAAAAGGCTTACTTTAGCTGGAGTTTATGTAGAGTTGTTTGGGTATAATTTTGAACTGGAAGCATGAACAACAGCTATGAAGGTTTACAAAGGACTCGTTTGTGTGTATAAATAAACAATTGTGCATACAACAATTGGGCAGACACTGCAGGACTGCTTTTAGGCAACAGACTGGATGGCACTCTGTGAGCTGCACGGAGAGGACATTTATGGGCTCACTGAGTGCATTACGGACTGTCCGTAGATATTACCCAAGCAACAAGCCCAAACAACAAAAATAGGTACTTCAGAGCTGGAGACAGGGATAACGATCCAGAGGGAACTGAAGACAACAATCAGGGAGGCTAAGGACAAATATAGCAGGAAGCTGGAGTGAAAACTCCAGGAGAACAGCATGAGAGAGGTTTGGAGTGGAATGAACATCAACAGTGTCAGGTTTAGTAAAAACAGAGGAGTGGAGGGCAACCTGGACAGGCCCAACAAACTACCTATGTTCTTTAACAGATTTGACACTGTCCACCCCCATCCAGACTCCTCTGCTACCTCAGCAGCCCACTCCACCCACCCCCTCTCCCTCCTGATAGCCTAACCCCCCCGTAACAGCACACCTCTACCCCTCCACCACTCTTCACTTCTACAGCGAGCCTCACTGCTCACCAGGTAAAAAGGCTAAAAGAGCCTCCACACAAGCAAGGCCCTGATGGGGGGGGGGGGGCTCCCATTCAAGGTGCTTAAAGCCTGTGCTACCCAGCTTTGTGGAGTACTGCACCATGTCTTTTGCATAAGCCTGAGTCTCCAGAGGTTCCCCGTGATGTGGAAGACCACCTGCATTGTTCCTGTTAAGAAAATGGCGACCCAGTGACCCCAAGGACTATAGACCAGTGGCACCGACGTCTCTCGTCATGAAGACTCTGGTGAGGCTCATCCTGCATCAGCTCCGGTCCATGGTCCAGCCACTTCTGAACCCATCAGCCCCGCCTAGGAGTTGAGGACTGCATAATCTACCTGGATAAGCCAGTCAGCACTGTTAGGGTCATGTTTTTTTCTGGATTGTGGGCTACCTGACTGGCAGGCTCAGTCTGCAGCACTGTGATGGACAGAGTAGTCAATAACACCGGGGCACTGCGTGGAGCTGTCCCTCTCTCCCTTCCTCTTCACCTTCTACAACTCGGACATCAGCTATTGTACAGAGACCTGCCACCTTCACAGGTTTTATGGTGACTTTGCAATAGTATGATGGTATCAGGATGGTATCAGGAGTGATGAGGATGGGTACAGGGCTTTGGTGAAGGACTTGGTCACATGGCTTGAGCTGAACCATCTGCAGCTTAACATGACGAAGACAAAGGAGCTGGTGGTGGACCTGAGGAGGGACAAGGGACCGGCAAGCCCTGTGTCCATCAGGGGTCACTGTGAAAGACTATAAATACCTGGGAGTACACATTGGCAGTACAATTGGACTGGGCTAAGAACACGGATGCCCTCTACAGGAAGTGCTAAAGTCATCTCTATTTTCTGAAGCATCTGCGGTCTTTTAACATCTGCCAGACTGTGCTCAGGATCTTTTATGAGTCTGTGGTGGCGAGTGCTGTCCTCTATGCTCTTGCATTCTGGGGCAGCAGGCTGAGGGTGGCAGACACCAACAAATTTATCCACACGGTCACGTTTTGAATGTGGAGCTGGACTTGCTGATGCCAGTGTCAGAGGGGGATGCTGTCTGCGCTGCTGGCCATTATGAACAATGTCTCCCACACACTCGGACACACTGGTGAGACACAGGAGCACATTCAACACAAGAATTGTTCAACCAAAATGCACCACAGAGTGCCACAGGAGGTCATTTCTTCCTACGTTATAACTCCTCTCTCCTCTCAATGTGTGACACTATAATTAATTTACTGTGTGGTACACTCCACATTCATATTTATTATCATTGCAACTTTACTGTTTCTAGAGAATTTAAATTAGTGTACAAATCTTGTTTTATTTTAGAGTATTTATATTATGATTTTTAATCAGTTGCAACTGTAATAACCTTGCTGTAATAACCACAATTTCCCCCCCCGAGATCAATAAAGTATTTGTGATTGTAATTCTGACACCCCAATTAGAAAGAGAAAAATACAAAAAGTATATACATACAGTATATTGCCAAAAGTATTCAATCACCTTCCTTGAATCACATAAGAGCTTAAGTTACATCCCATTCCTAATCCATAGGTTTCAATGATGTTGGTCCACCTTTTGCAGCTAGAACAGCTTCAACTCTTCTGGGAAGGCTGTTCACAAGGTTTAAGAGTGTGTTTATGGGGATTTTTGACCATTCTTCCATAAATGCATTTGATCTTGGGTGAGAAGGCCTGGCTCTCAGTCTCCGCTCTAATTCATCCCAAAGGTGTTTTATTTGGGTGAGGTCAGGACTCTGGTCCAGCTCCTGAAAAACAACCCCACACCATAAACCCCCCTCCACCAAACTTTTACACTTGGCACAATGTAGTTAGACAAGTTCCATTCTCCTGGCAACTGCTGGATGTCTATAGTGATCTCTGCAGAAAGTTGGCGACCTCTTCACACTATGTGCTTCAGCATCCACTGACCCCGCTCCGTCAGTTTACATGGCCAAGTTGCTGTCATTCCCAAACACTTCTATTTTCTTATCATACAGCTGACCGTCGACTGGAATATTTAGGAGCGAGGAGATTTCACGACTGGATTTGTTGCACAGGTGGCATCCTATCACAGTTCCACGCTGGAATTCACTGAGCTCCTGAAAGACCCATTCTTTCACAAATATTTGTAAAAACCTAGGTGCCTAGGTGCTTACTTTTTTACACCTGTGGCCATGGAAGTGATTGAAACACCTGATTCTGATAAATTGGATGGGTGAGCGAATACTTTTGGCAATATAGTGCATGTCAGTCTTTCTATATATGTTAATAATAAAATTATTTTCATGTGTATGAATAGAATATAACAGAAAATGTATTGGATAAATTTGTCTTTGGTCACTCATGGCATTTGTTATTAATTCATTAGTTTTGCTTGTTCCCTCATTTGATGCACATATTCAATAATTTAACTTATTTTTAATTTCTTTGTCATCTCCAGGCTGGCAGCAGCTGAAAGCATTGAACCTCACTTTATGAGAGAGGAAGAAGAAGAAGAGAGCAGTGAGGAGGAGGAGGAGGAAGAGCTGAGCCCAGAGCAGCAAGGTAGGTCACATGTAGAATCCAGCTAACCACCCAGGGCCTGATTACAGGGTCCTACTTGGCCAACCTGGGCCAGAGCATGGATCCGTCTAGCCAAGCAAGGACCAGTCAACTAACCCATCCCTTCGGTATTTCACAGTGCTTATCTCAAAATATCCAGCAAACTGAACTTCAGTTCAGCAAACTGAACTTGTGAGAATTCTTTGTAAAAAAAAGTTGGAATATTCTCCTGCAGCTTTCTAGATATTCACTCTTATAGCGGTGTGTAATTAGGTTAATGGGCTACTGCGTCACTCTGACTAATGTGTTTCCCAGAATCCCAGTACACTTTTAGAATTGGGCAGGCACAGTATGAGGGCAGAATAGTAAGGATTTGGGAGTGATTCAGAAGTTGACTAATTTGTCTAATTGGGTCTTGACAGCCTGATTGGCTTGTCTTAATGCACTGATTATTATTACTGTACTACCATGACATCTACTCTAATGTCAACAGATTTCATTGCTCCAAGGATATCTACACTAGTAAAACTAGCTTGCCCACATGACTCCCTCACTTTCCTTAACTTAATGTTTGCAAGTACATGGTTACTTATTTTATAATATAGTCTTAAATCAGATTTTTTCCCCCCCGAAACATCCTGCCTCAAAGATCATAACTTAGACTCTGAAATCAGTGTCTGTCTGATCTCTCATAATCCCTGAATTCAGATTGTCAGGGAAGCTTAGAACTGTTGAGATTAGATCCTGTACTGGAAGCCACACCCCATTCCCCACCCCTGACCTTTGACATGGTTTCACTTCGGCTAAACATGGACATGTCTTTCCTGTCTGTCAGCCAAAAAGAAGCAGTTTCAGATGATGAGGAAGATGCATTATAATGAAGGTCTCAACATTAAACTGGCCAGACAGCTGATTGCCCGAGAGTTGGAAGATGAAGATGATGAAGATGAGGAGATGAGGGATGACACGGAGACAGAAGATATTAGTGTAGACCCACCTCAAGATGGTAAATTATGTTTGATTATTCATTCTGTTGGATAATGTGTAGTTACATTTTCACTATTGTGTAGGTTCGAGTAATAAATTGTAATGGAATTCTGTTATTTTAATTAAGCCACAATCAAGGATTTATAAAACCATATTTGTTGAAGCCAATTTTTTATTTCCCAAGATGCCACAAGATGACATCTGTAGATATTTTTATTAACTGTACTATCCCATTAAGGGGTAAAAATAACCCACATGAATTGATTCCATGTTTGACAAATAATATCAAGAAAAACAAAAAACATGAACTTTGTCATCTGCTGAATTAGATCACTGATTATGGGCATCCGTTACTGAGAGTTTGACTAACCCAATTTGATATAAGCCTGAGGTGCTTGAACACCTCTGCATAACATCACAAATGCAGATCATGTCCGTTTTTGCCCATTTACGCGAGACTTCATGTGTCTTTTATATGCACCAGTCCTTTAAGATGTCTTTTAAAAGCACGTATGTGTTTTAAGAGCACCAGTCAAGCCCATGCTTCATCTTTTACTTTAGCAGATTCCCTGGATTCGTAAACAATGCCATCGTCTCACCTGCAGCTCATGCCTGGGCTCCAGACCCTTTGGAAGGTTGTGTGCTGCTTCCTGATCACAGAGGACACTGTTTCAGGACACCCCCCCCCCCCCCCTCTGTATTCTTCAAGCACTGCAATGCAAAACCACATTAGCCTGCTGGTTGCTCCCTCTGTTGCCAAGAGTATATTGTCTTACTGTTGCTATACTATTAAACAAAATGGCCTGAAGACTGTTATCAGGCAGGCCTCCACCCTGAGCACCAGCCAACGCCAGCCTGACGGCCGTCATGTTCCTGAGGAGGCCTTGCACACACAACTCCTGCTCCTCTACACCTCGTCCAGGCTGCAGCAACAAGCCACTGTTTTGACAACCTGTTCTGGTCAGCCCTAGAAGGGCTGTTTATCTTAAGACTGACTTCCCAAATAAAATAAAAAAAATGAAAACTTCTGTGCTTGGAAAACTAGTAAAGGCCTAAGTATACTTGCTACTGCACTACCCTGACCAACCGACTGTAGGCTGCAGCATCAATATATTTAGAGCCTAAGTTGTATACGTTCATGGTATACTGAATCAGAAACACTGTGCATTAGGTTTTAGTGGCTTTATTCACTACACTCTGGCATATAGCCTCTATGTTACGGTTGTCTTTCATTATTGCTTGTGCTGGTTCTGTTTTGGCATGGACCATATGATACAGTAGACATCGGCAGCAGCTGCACTGGTGAGTCCAGAGAAGTGAACCGGTATTCTTTCACAGTTAAGCCAGCTGACACTAGGACTCTCGCAGGCTGTGCTGTAGGTCGGGGGTCTCGCAGGTGTGGGGGTTTTCCCCTCTTGAGGTAAATTACCTATTTCTAAGTTATACACATTCAAATTGTCACTAAATGGTTAGAGATTTGGCCCCCTAAAGGCTGCTGATGAGGGTGTGCTGCCCTCTAGTGGCCTGAAGTTTAGACCCATAGTAAATTATTCATACGACCTCCACTGTCTGTATGCCTAAATATTAAATCTTTTTCTATTACATTAGCACTAATTATGGCTGTGCCCAACATTTCAATTAAATGGTGATGGTTCATAATTTATTGCAAATCAAAACTGTGTAAACTACTGAGGAGATTGTGTGCTTTTGCTTTTTCAAAATTAAATAAAAAAAAACAAAAAACCAAGATGGAAAAAAATATTGCTGGAATAAGCAATCTTTTTGGTTTGTCTTGCTCATCACATTGCTTTGCCCAAGTTTTTTTGTTTTTGTTTTCTTACTGTTATAACAGTAAGCAACAGAAAAAATATATATATTTGTACTCTGGTGTTTTTCACCTTTATGCCTGCATATTAATACCAGAAAAAGCACTAACCTTCATTCGTTGACTGCTAAGGATAATTCTCCACAGTCTACAAATGAACTCTTTCATTAGTTTGAGGTTGTTTATTAATGATTCCTCACCAGAATCTCACTGCATTAGGTTTTCAGTTGCTTGACGTTTTTGGTTGCACTATAGTCTTAAATATTGATTCCTGATTCATAGCAACATGTTTGCTTTGTGTTTCAATATCGGTAAACCTAACAGGAAGAGCCCATTTAAAACATAGCATGCAATTTCCCCCCTTTATAACTTATCCAAAACACCACACTGATGTGTAAATGGCAAGTGTGTTCTATATATGAGAAACAGCACAATCGTTAGTGTGTAATCCCTTAACATGCTGCCAGTATTGAACCTTTTATTGAGAGTATAGTATATTTAAATGTATGTGCCTAGGGTATAATCAAGTCACAAGCAGGTTTCTAGACTCCATGAGTGCTAGTCACTTAAAACTGAGAATCGGTGACATTACTGTCAGGATTAATCCCTTGCAAATACTTTAATGAATTCAGCTACTGTCTGATTACATGGGGTTACACACTCCTAAATTTAAAATATTTCACCATGCAGAATTTAACTTTTAATTTAATGTAAACACAATTTCTTGTTGCAAGGGAAAACATGGTACATGCTTGTTGAATGCAAAATGTTTTTTAGAGCAGTACTATTCCTGTATCTAATGAAAGCCTTGTGTTGAGATCCACTCTGCACACTGGATAGGGTGGTCGTACTGTTGGGCATGTGCTGTAAACCCTGATGATGAATCCTCTGTAAATTTGTAAATGCTCATATCCATATTCTATATTTTTATGATGTTTTACATTGCCTTTTTTTTGCTTAACTTTGTGATTCTTTTCTGTCTTTCATTGTGCTTTGGCATTTGTGTTCCTTAATAACATTTTCCTCACGAGATTATATAGATATTTGCTTCTTTTTATGTAGTACATGTGCACGCTCTTCACCTGTGTGCATATTTGTCATTATTAAAATATGTTTAAATAGGTTGCTTGTAATCCTTATTTATTGTTTCTTTGGTTTCAGCTCTTAAATGCTTGTTTTTAAATGGGCTCATTCTATTTTATAGCGCTGTACTAGTATTTAGAGACATGATGCAAGTCTGGCCTTGGACTAAATTGCAGTGTAAAAAGCAAAGCGGCTTTAGGCTGTTGAGTACAGACTGCTAAATATTTCTGATGTCTCATCTTAAAAAATATGTAAGTACTTCAAAACTTTGTTTTAGTTTAAATCGGCAGATAAGAAAAAAATACATGAACACAAGATGGCAGTAATGTACTCTGAATTTCATAGTTTCAGACTTTTTTGGACTTTGACAGGTTGGAATAAATGAAGCCATGTACAAATCGAAACGTGGAGCGTATATACACTCCTGTAGGAGCTGGAAATGTTTTAACAAACACTAGATCGTCCGGTGAGAACTGTTTACGCAATATGCAATCACACGTGAACAAGCCAGAAATTATACATTAATAGTTATAAATATGAGTACTGGTAGCCTCATTGTATTTGATTGGCTCTTACATGTGGCATTCATTTATATACACACGGAAGCTTCAGATGTGTCTAGTATTGGATACGTGTATAAATTAAATCTCCCACCCCTGACTGGAGTGACCTGGTCAGTGTAGTTTCTGAGAGCAGCATGATATAACTTACTGTATTTTAAATTTTACTTTTTTTACATTTATGTCAAATCTGTACATATGTTCCTTGGGCATATCCATGTTTTAATTTGGCAGCAAGACTGAGTTGCCTTTGTTAACCGTATTAACTAACGTCCCATGATTAGCCAGTTAGTGGCAATATTGAGACTGGCTAGGCTAACTTGAGCTGGGCTAACTTGAGCTGGGCTAACTTGAGCTAGGTTAACTTTAGCCAGGCTAACTTTAGCTAGGCTAACTTTCTTGCCAGCCCACCAGACTGAGTCCGGATTGCTCCTCGAGGAACAGCTCGTCACCTGCTAGTCATTGTATTTTTTTTATATTTCACCGAACATTTTATTTTAAAAAAAGATGAAGATTACTGTTGATTTTGAGGAATGTGTCAAAGACTCTCCGAGGTTCAGGTAAGTGTGTTCTCAGTTTAGTTAGTAATCTATATCGGGCTGTTTAGAAACTTGAATAAGGACGTTAGCCTAGCTAGCTAGCCCAGCTCTGCGGGAATGTTTGGCCAAATAGCTACAATAACTCGTCAAATGTGTCGGATTGCTCCAAATATCTGACTTTAATTCAGTTAACGTGGGTAACACGTAATTAAGAGGGTTTGATACTTAATATTAATGCAACAAGACATTGGTACTATTGTTAGACGGCACGAGAGTCGCTCGCTTGCTGGTAGATAAAGTTGAACGCGAGATAATTTGGGATTTGTCATTTGAGAGACATGAACGTGGACAGATTTCGCTGTGTTGTGTAATCATTAAATTAAACATTAAATCAAATGTCTGTCGGAGACACGAGTACGTTTGTGCGGAACGAGAGCAAACGTGGTGCAAGATTATTTACCGCCCACATCTTCTCCATTTGACCAGCTAGCTTACACGAAGCCAGATCGATCCTAATCCGGCACCGAATTAAAAGTATTCTGCTTTATTAATCTAGTGTTGTGTTAAATATTCCACAAACGACTGTAATGTCTCGCAATAGTTATAGGCCTACTGACGTATATGTTGTATCATGGTATAATGTCAAGGAACAAAACAGTTGCATGTGTTTACTACCAATGCATTATGCAAACACAAAAGTAGTTGCATCTTCTGGTTTATTCTTGCCTGTATTCTAAACGGAGGAGATTCAGTCAACTTCATGATCTGGCTTTCCAGGTTTTGTGCACACGCAGCCCTCCCTCTTCCCCTATTGCGCAGGCAGCAACATCCTGTCACCCCAAACGAGGAGCAGATGTTACAAAGATGTTGTTGGCTGGGGGGGAAGTAAATAAAAAACATAAAGATGCTTGTTGTGTAGGGAGCATCCAGTGTCTTCACACAAGCATAAGCTGAAGACTTAAGTAATAGGCGAGGGATAACTCTATGTCCAAGTGGCCCAAGCTTTGCTGTCTTTAGTGGAAACTAGAAGTAGCAAACTTGACAAAAGTTTGACTTAAAAGGGATGTCCACTGACGAACTAGCTATATTATTTTAGCCATTCTACCTTGCTTGGTAGATAACAGTTCATCATTGCAATAAAGCAATTAAATTTATATTGTAGCTGTTTACTCCCTACATACCCTTTATCAAGGTGTCCTAGGATTTAAAGACATCATAAGAGATGTCCTTAAGAAAACCCTAGTTAATGCAGTTGCATTCCTTACGTATGTGTTCAGTGTTTTTGAACAATGTAACAATTTTGATGTAATGTCGTTCATGGTGTAGTTCTTAGTAATGGGCCTTCGATTTTGCCCACCAATCCCCATCAATCTCCTTGGTGTTTGCAGAGTCGCCTGAGATCTTCTCATATTTATATGCGCTGACATCTTGCACAATAGCAGCTTCCCATGGTCATCACAATATCTCCAGATGTTATGCTGTCTTCTTTCCATCTACTGTTTGATTTGGCCTGGTAGGAGGGGAGGAAAAAGCTACGCACAAACCCAGTCCGTGTGGAATCACTCGGTCTTCTGACCATTTGGGCAAAATCCCCTCAGAGTTCCTGCCGGAGAAGTTTTACGTCTTGGGTTACGTTGGGTTTGCTGTTCTAACAAGGCAGCCATATTTAGGCTTCCCTTTGTGCATCTGGGACTGTAAGCTTCTCACTCTACAACTTCATAACTAATCAAAGTATGGTATTTCAGCATTAAAGAAGCCCCTGTTCTGTTCTCAATGATGTTGAAGTCTTTTAGTTTGTCTTTGTTTCCAAACTTTGTTTACAGGTCATTTAAATAGAGAGCTCTGCTGGGAGGTATGATGTCATTGTCAGATGGTCTTTGATGTAACTGTTTACTCCCACGTGGCCTGCAGTCCTGTTGACTTAGCAGTAACTTCAGTAAGGCCACAACTAAGTGCCAGCGTTTGTTTTTGCTTCTTTTTATTTAATTTTTTATCTTTTTGCTTATTAGAGATGCGTTAAAATTGCCATGCACGAAGATAGTTAAGTTAGATTTCCTTTGTGGGTTTGCCTCATGTGGTTTGAAGTCATGTAAAACTATCTTAATACCCCTCATGGACCTGCAGTCATTATCTGCTCTTTCCCAGTGGTGCTCTGTAGCCTGTATTGGCTATGACCACACAGGAAACGTTTGCTAAACAGTAGGACTGGAGACTTGGTCATGGATGTCTGTGCAGCTTTGAGTTTGGCTTGCCGCTGGTATGGTTGTAGGGGTGTCTGCATGATCCTTAGCATTACCCAGTTCCTGTGTTTGATTTGCAAAGTGATGATTTTCGGTTATTTGTGTTTTTCTCATAATCCATGCTATGTTTAGAAACCTGCAATTCTTCTTCCCCTGCTGAAATCCCTCGATGTCGTCACCTCACACCAGACTTTAGTTACTTTAGTCCTATAGGGCCTTAGCTCAGCGAGACCCCGCCCCCATCCCCGCCCCTCCCCCATCTGCATCATCACACCAACAATGGCAGGATGTGTATCACATCTGAAGAGGCAACCCCTCTCTGAACTTTCCCCTGAATGTTACTGCATACTGGACAGTCCCTGGGCCTTTTTCAGGTGCCTTTGGTAGTAGCTACACGGCACAGTGAGGGCTGATCTAGATCAGAGAATGAGATGGAGCGTGGAGGGCTCACAGGGGCACCTGGTCCTGGGTAACTGCGTCTGTGTATGTGTGTGTGTGTGAGAGAGAGAGAGAGAGAGAGATGCTGTGTGTGCTGGCACCGTCTGCCATCCTGCGTGCCCAGGCGAGGTCGTTTGGCAGGAGGCTGGGTGCGGTGCCCATACAACCCTGCTGTACACTCACTCTCTTGACTGGCTCGTGAATACGACAGCAGGATGATATTCACAAATGTGGGTTTGAAGTTGTTTGTTTGTAAAGGAGGTGTGTCCTCCAACCCTGCCAAAAAACACGTGTGAATATCCTACTGGTATTGATGTGGCTGCCTTAACCTGTTTGTTGTGGTTCTCCACATAACCACACCATCCTTCAGGTAGTATAGGTAAATCTCTTCTTTCTTTCTTTTCTTTCCCTGGCTGCTACAACCCACTTTCACACTCTTCTTTCTTTCTGAACAGTCCTTCTCATCGTATCATACACATTCTCATTTAGTACTAACTCTGCAACTCACTTAGTTCTATCCATTCACCAGTATATTTACTTTAACCTGCTCTGTCTCTCATCTCTCATCTCTCTGTGTAATCTGCTGCATACACTGTGGTAGGCTACAGCAGGCTATATTTCCCCCCTGGCTGTTGGACTAAAACTCATTCATCTTAATTGTTCTGGAGAGTGCAGAGAATGGTTCACAACATTTTCTTCACCTTTTTCTGTTTTTTTTTGTAAGAATCAACAATATAAAACAATGCTTGGGAAGTCTTGTTAGTCTCGTGATAATTTCACTGCTGTTTTCAGCCTTGTGGAGAAAGAGTGTAAAAAAGTTGAGTTCCCCATATATGAGGCATTTATGACTGATCAGCAGAGACTTCTATGGTTCAAAGAAACCATTTGAAACGATGTGCCAAGCACAAGACACACCTTCCTGTTTTTTTCCCTCGTTTACTTTTAATGCGCATGTTGAGCTCCACCTACTGTCATACACGCAGCTCAGTAAGAATGTGAGGTTACTCTGTGATGGTTTTTAAGCAGCATATATTTTACCATTCATGTTTTTATTGGACTAGATTTAAGACCTATGATCAAAAAAAAAGTACAGCAGATATTATCCTGTCATTTTCAGCTGCCTCCAAGTTGAGCTTTGTAAGCCCTGGGTATGACTCATTATGACAACAGCGTGCTGCTATGGTTTTAAGCTAATTTAACATATATTGGGCTCGCATCTAATATATTAATTACTTGTATATTAATCAGTAAAATAATTCCCTTTTACTGATCCTTTTTAGATGAATTGATGATTTTGTGGGTCAGACATTTTGGGCCCAGCTGGGCAGCCATTGCTGTAAGGAGAGTGCAGTGTGTGTTAGTGGGTTAGTGGCTAACCCCTCCTCATCCCGCTTGTGAAGTTCCTACATGAGAGATGTTTCCACACTCTCCTGCTGGGCTCGCTGCTGCGCTGTGAGCAGTTCCAGGACCCGGTCAGGCAGGCACCTCCTTCTCTTCCTCATTTCTCCAGTGGCTGCAGTTTCACAAGCTTCTGTCTTCAATTTCAAAATGTAATTTTGATGCACAATGGCTGAAATTCAAGCGCTGCTGTTGTCAGTAATGGCAAATTTGAGCCAGGCCACTTCTTTGACTCTCAAGAGTGCTTTCTAAGACGTTATGAGTATCTGTATGAGTAGAACAGACAGATAATGATAGGAGTTTGTCTTTATGATCTGTTTACCATCAGCATTACGACACTGATGATGCTTATGTGATCTGTAGTCATGCATTGCAGAATCCTTGTCAGTTGCTAAATCTTAACATAGCTTTGAAAATATGTTGTGAAAGACGCAGAGGGGAAAACCGGTGACAATGACTTACTGTTGAGTTGCAGGTCTATGACCTCAAAGCTGAAGTGTAGTGGACATATTCACAGCACATTGGTAATGTGTACATATACTCGTCTGGGGAGACTTAAGGCTTTTTCAGTTTTGTGCAGGGGTTTGCACACTCTGATCTCTGCTTAGAGCAGTTCCCCAAGTTGGGCTCTACCGAGTTCCTGAGTGTCCGTATTTTATCTTCAAGTGCTCCTAGATTTGCTTTAGAGGGCCCACCATCCACAACCTCCCCACACACCAAACTCCCGTCCACACCAACTCCAACCTAACAGGCAGTCACATGCACACCCTCCCCAACCCAACACTGTAACAACCACACCCTCTCCACCTCAGTCAGGAGCAGTATTAATGTACATAGTAAAATAGAAGAGCTTTCACCTTTACAATTCACTGAATAGACCATTTCAATGCCTGTGCATTTATAGAATATTTGAAGTTTTTTGGAAGTGCAAATACTAAACTGACATGGATAGCTGACGCGTCTTCATCCAAACGAGTGGTGTTTGGCTGGGGAGTGTGTGCAGCTGACTGGCCACAGTGGCGTCCCGCCTGTCATGTCCATATCTGCAGGCCTGGGAATGCATCACCACAGCTCTGGGCATTTGGCATCGCTCCCGTTGTTTTCCTGGAGTGGAGGATGGCCCAAGCATCTGTGTGGTGTCATAATAAATGAGTGCTGGAATGCAAATGCTTAGTTAATTAAAGACTCGTTGCTCTGCTTAAGTCTTGGTCCCAAATACAACAAGAGGGCAGTTTTTAGGTCTGCCATGATCACAGAAATATTTTTAATGGCTCGTGTGTAAAAATAAGTGCTGTTTAATTGTTGGAATACAATCATTTGAATACACACACACACACACACACACACCCATAAATAACATTTTGGTAGTTGACTGGACTGACATTTATAGTCTATTTGGCCTTTCCTGCATTTAATTTGGATACACATGCTCTCGACAGTTACAACACCTTCTACATATCGTCCTGTACTTCAGTTTGGACTGTGCTAGTTTCCCCAGAAGCCATTTTTAGAACGAGGTGGGTCAAACAGGCAGTGTGCAAGCCACCTTCCTGTCTTGGAGCTCCTGTGAGTGTGAGGTGCGGTATCTCTGAGGTGCGGTATCTCCGAGTGTCCTGGCAGCACGTGTGGCTCACAGGGGCTGAGCACATCCTCACCGTCCCGCTGGCTGGAAGTCCTGACTTTGATTTTTGATGTTTGATTTTTGTGGTGGTTGCTCAGCTTTATGTTCTGCCACAGACTGACTGTTATTTTCCTTTTTTTTTGCGACCCAGGGCGACCATCGAGGAGGTGGAGGGAGATGTGTGTGAACTGGAGTCCAAGCTGGATAAGGTACATTTAGAACCGAGCGTGCAGTTTCTGCTACTAACCTTAACCTTTCTACACTCTCCCAGCCTGCAGGACCTGCACATGGACCATGTTCCTCAGTCAGGGAGAAGCTCTGCGGCTAATGGAGGCTCAGCAGTAAAGGAAAGTGAGTTAGTGAGTGAGTGAGAAAGCACAGGGGAGAGAGAAAGAGTGGAGAATAGTGAGAGAGCAGATCTGAGAGAGTGTGTAGGGGAGAGTGAAGGAGCGAGCGTGTAGCATTGTCTGGAGGACTGGGGTCCCACCCTGCATCCTGTGGCTGAGTGACTCACGCCACATGCTGGTGTCACTTCCTCCTCACGCTGAGGACGGATATTCTCCCAGACCTCAAGGAGGAGTGGGAGGGCCAGAGTTCAGCAGAGCAGCCTCGACCGTCTCCCACAGCCTAATATCACAGCAGCCTTGTGCAACCTTGCAGGAAATGGCAACTGAAAGATGACACTTTGTACATGCATCGTTTTCTCAATGCTGTGATCTTTAGGTCACCTGTGGGTGTCTAGAGCTTTGGTGGAATGGTCAGGGTTCTGCATTAATAATAATATTTATGGACACAGTAAAGGGTATTTAAATAAATGATAAATGAATGACTGAACTAGGTTGTTAGGGGTAGATATTAGGGGTAGATATGATGTTAGGGGTAGATATTACTTGCCAGTCTTTCAGATTTTCAGATGAAATAACAGTCATCTTCCAAACACACTGCATTATAGTTTAAAGGGTTCTCAAACAGCTGAGCTCTTTTTTTTACTTTTTTTTACTTTTTTTACTGAGGCATTTTACTTTCCCTTTAATACAGCCAGTGTGAACTAAAGCATGATGTCATTAGTGATCTGGATGACTGGTGCCTGACTGAGATTACACTGAGAACAGTGCAATTAAAAATCTAAATATAGGACAAGGATGTGTTCTACAATGGAGTTATTAATTAAAAGACAATTACAGTTGTTTTAAAATGTGAAAAATGTTTCTGTGAATGTTCTATATTAGTTACCGTCCATTTTACCCAATTTTCTTCCATTTTTGAATGACATTCGCAGTGCTACCATTATGGGGCCTAAATAGTTATCAGATGTGATCAAGAAATGCAATTTAATATCTGTTAAATTTGTGCTTCTATTTAAAACAACAGAAGATACTGGTTGGAAAATATGCAAACATTTCTATACTGTTTTGTCTGGTTATGTAATTAAGCTCTTGTATCAAAGCTGAGGTTTAGGCTGCCGTACACCTGTGACCTCACTGCTAGTTTTAGAGCTCTAGTGTCGAGCTTTGCACAGTTTCACCTGTTCCACACCTGTTTCCATGTGTGGCTCAGCTGGTGAAACTCTGCATTGGCATGATCGACGCTGGCAAGGCCTACAACATGGCCAACAGGCAGTTTGTCAGTGGCATCCGCGAGCTGGCGCAACAGTCTGTCAAGGATGAGGTCATCGAGGTGAGTGGCTTTCTTTCAGATCAGGAACCGTGCTCATCGAATGCATAGGTCATGAACTTGTTTTCCTGTGCTTCTGGAACAGGTGGGGCATTTTGGAACTCTATCTGGTTGCTATTTGTTGTAACTTATAAATACTATATTATAATGTAAAAACTATCAGGACCTACACAGACATTTCCTATATACCTCATACAAGAATGTAAGGTCTTAGTTTTTCTGTGAAGGGTTATGATGAATCTCACATGAGTTACATTTGATAGGTTTCTTTTTTTCTCTGGAGCCGTTTGGTGGACACTTTTGTATGTATTTTTGTCCTTAATTCTCCACAGTCCAGTCTCACCAAGTTTGCAGAGAGCCTACAGGAAATGATCAACTACCATACAGTAAGACAATCAAGCCCAATGTATGTATGAGAGTCTGCAAGTGTGTGAATATCTGCAAGTATGTGTACATTTCTCAGAATGTGTGAGCAAGTATGTCATTTTACACACACACTCACTCACTCACTCACTCACTCACCCACCACTTTATTAGGTACACCTGTCCAACGGCTCATTAACGCAAATGTCGAATCAGCCAATCAAGTGGCAGCAACTCAATGCATTTAGTCATGTAGACATGGCCAAGACGATCTGCTGCAGTTCAAACTGAGCATCAGAATGGGGAAGAAAGGTGATTTAAGTCACTTTGAACGTGGCATGGTTGTTGGTGCCAGACAGGCTGGTCTGAGTATGTCAGAAACTGCTGATCTACTGGGATTTTCACGAGGAAATATGAGCACAAATGCCTCGTTGATGTCAGAGGAGAATGGCCAGACTGGTTTGAGCTGATAGAATGGCAACAGTAACTCAAATAACCAGTCATTACAACCGGTGCATGCTGAAGAGCATCTCTGAACGCACAACATGTTGAACCTTGAGGTGGGCTACAGCAGCAGAAGACCACACCAGTCCTGTCAGCTAACAACACGAAACTGAGGCTACAATATGCACAGGCTCACCAAAATTGGACAATATAAAATTGGAAAAGCGTTGCCTGATGAGTATCGATTTCTGCTGCGACATTCGGATGGTTGGGTCAGAGTTTGGCGTCCACAACATGAAAGCATGGATCCATCCTGCCTTGTATCAGTGGTTAAGGCTGCTGGTGGTGGTGCAATGGTGTGGGAGAAATTTCCCTGGCACACTTTGGGCCCATTACTACCAATTGAGCATCATGTCAACACCACAGCCTACCTGAGTATTGTTGCTGACCAAGTCCATCGCTGTATCCACTTTAATGGAAAGTTGAGTGGAAGGAAACAGTGTGGTAGAAAAAGGTGCACAAGCAAACGGTTTAACCGCAGCCTTGAAAGGATCGTCAATAATAGGCCGTTAAAAATTTTGGGGGAGATTCACAAGGAGTGGACTGCTGCTGGAGTCAGTGCTTCAAGCACCACACACGGACGTATCCAGGACGTGGGCTACAACTGTCACATTCTTTGTGTCACACCACTCAAGACCAAGAGACAACGTCAGAAGAATCTTACCTGGGCCAAAGAGAAAAAGTACTGGAATGTTGCTCAGTGGTCCAAGGTGGTGTTTTCAGATGAAAGTAAATTTAGCATTTCATTTGAAAATCAAGGTCCCAGAGTCTTCAGGAGAGGCACACAATCCAAGCTGCTCTAGTGTGAAGTTTGCACAATCTGTGATGGTTTGGGGGAGCCATGTCATCTGCTGGTGTAGGTACACTGTGTTATCAGGACCAAAGTCAGCGCAGCCGTCTACCAGGACATTTTAGAGCATTTCATGCTTCCCTCTTCCGACAAGCATTTTGGAGATAGAAATTTCATTTTCGAGCAGGACTTGGGACCTGTCGGTTGGTCTTGTATAATATTCTAATTTTCTGAGATAATGAATTTTGGGGTTCATTGGCCGTAAGCCATAATCATCAACATTAACAGAAATAAACACTTGAAATAGATCACTCTGTCATTAATCTTTATATGCATTTCACATTTTGTATTGAATTACTGAAATAAATTTACTTTTTGATGATATGTTAACTGATTGAGATGCACCTGTGTATATTACAGTGCTGCTGAAAAGTTTATGAACTTTTTGAGAAGTTTAGTTTCTGTTCTACCACGATTCTCTTATTTTATCACCACTAGTTCTTGTATATGAAGTGTCCGGTTTTGAAACATGGAATTGGAGCATCTGCAAAAGTAAATGAACCACAACTGCATTGGTAAAGTCAATTAGGTTAAAGACTCAAACACATGCGAGTGCTCAAATAATCAATTAAGCAGACCAATCAAATGAGACCATGGGGGAAAATATTTGAGTCACACTGATTAAAAGTGAGAGGAAGCCACTGCCGTGCCAAAGTGTAAAGCACATGGATCAACTATGCCAAAAGGTAAGGAGACACCCAAGGACACCAGGAAGAAGGTGGTGATGGCCCAAACGATTCCTGATCCATCCACTATAAGGCAGATAATTTACAAATGGAGGCACTCTGCATCACCACCGCTCTGCCCAGACCTCTCTGACACGTGGCTCTAGCAGCATGCTGGTGGAAATGTGAAGGTTTGGGCCTGCTTTTCTGCCTCTGCACCTGGATGACTCCATATTATCCAGGGAACCAGCAATTCCCTAGGCTGTCAACAGATTCCTGAGCAGAGTCCCCGGCCATCAGTCAGGGAATTGAAGCTGTGATGTAAATGGATTATGCAACAAGACAATGACCCAAAGCCTTCCAGGAAACTACCGAGGATGTGCACTCTGGACTGACCAGTCAAAGTCCAGCCCTCAATACCATAGAAATGCAGTGGCAAGACCTGATGCGGGCGGCACAAGCCAGATGTCCCTCTGGCCTCTCCCAGTGGGTGGAGCTCTGCAAGCAGGCGTGGGCAGAACTCCCCAAAAGCAGATGTGCCACAAGCTACTAACTAAAAGACTTCCCATCCTTTTGCAATTGGCAGATTTTCAGTTTTTTGAGAGTGAAATTAACTTTGTTCAAGAAATCATGAAAATATATTTTACTTGGAAGGTCCACTTTACAAATTGAGATTTTGCATGTTTTGTTCGTTTTTTTAATAAAGAAAACAACTATGTTTGGGTGGTGTGTGTGTGTGTTTGAGTGTTTGAAAAATGCTGCAAAGAAAGAATGCTTAAAGTGTTAATTTGTCAATTATCAAAATACACTATAAATGAACAAAAAAACCAAATGAGTCTTTGATTTGTCCATTCAACACAGCATAGGTTCAAGGTAGAGTTGCTCAGGGATTAAGTAGGATTATAGTGAGACATAAGGTCAACCAATTAAACCATACAGATGGTGGGGGTCATTTCTATGTGTATGTGGGGGGGGGGGGGGGGGTACTGCCTTGGATTGCTTGAAGAGACAGAAGGATTTGAGCAAGACTGTCCACATAAGATCTGTGGTTAGCTCTCTCCAACATCCAACAATCTCAATGCTGAGTACCTTCAAAAACTGTGTGCAAGTGTTCCTAGAAGAATTTTGAAAGAGTGTGTGGACACACTAAACATTTAACTAGTTTAGATTTGCTTTTTGTTAATTGATAAAAAAAAAGCGATTAAACGTTTTAAATTGTTTTTAAAAGCATTCTCTGCAGCATTTTTCCACATCTGCCTATAACCTTTGCACAGTACTCTCTCCTTCCCCCCCGTCTGTGTGTGTGTGTAATATATATATATATATACACACCATCTATACATTTATACATAAATTGCACACACACCAGTGTTTTATTTGTCCTTTGTGGTGAACTAAAACATATTGTGAGTGTGGAAAAGAGAAGTTGTGGACATCAGCTGACAGTTAAAGTTCTCACCGAGTGGGACACATGATCTTGAGACCAGAATGGTGTATGATTTGCATGCTCAGATACACATTCATTATTTCTCTTTGCTGTGCTCTGTTGGTTTATGCCACTGACCATCCACACATTCCTGACATATTTCTTTGACCAAATCAGACGTCTGATTCCCTGATTCATGCTAGAGATAACCCTCCTACAGTAGCAGTTGTTGTAAGTGTTGTTTGGTTCTTGTGTGGTGGTTTGGGCCCGAGACACTGGTGCCCAGTCCCTGATCCAGTTCTCTCTGTTCACAGATCTTGTTTGATCAAGCGCAGCGTTCAATAAAATCACAGCTTCAGACTTTTGTGAAGGAGTAAGTATGCTGAAAAGTTTCGTCGCTTACACTCCAGTCTCGCTTTGCTGACGCTTTCCTGTTTTCATAAACACTGCAGTAATTGTCAGTTAGCACCACAGAGTTCTTGTTTTTCATGTCCGATTGGATGTAAAGTGATGTATAGAGGATCTCTGATTCTCACACCAAAGGTCAAATTTCTACCCTGACAATTCCTCTTAGCCGTCACAGTCAGTGACTGTTGTCGATCGCGTGCTGCTCTGTGGTCCTAAGCGTCGGCTACGTTAATCATGCGGATGTGTTGTGGCCCACAGGGACCTGCGGCGGTTTAAAGAGGCCAAAAAGCAGTTTGATAAGGTGAGCGAGGAGAAGGAGGCAGCGCTGAGCAGGAACGCCCAGGCGCCACGCAACAAGCAGCACGAGGTGGAGGAAGCCACCAGCATCCTCTCGGCCACGCGAAAGTGCTTCCGCCACATCGTCCTGGATTACGTGCTCCAGGTAGCAGCTGCACCCCGACACACCTGTAGGTCATTTGGGGGCTGGTCCTGGTGACTGGGGCTGTGGTGAGCTCCTCATGACATACGGCTCATTCTGATGAATTACTCTTGACTACACATCTTCATGCAGTTTCTTTATTATTCTGCCTTTGTCAGGCTGAGCAGTCTAAGCACTTTATTGTGCTGAACCTCCTGCTGTAGGGTTTGTGCTTCATTTCCCTTGCTGTAGGTTCCCTGCTGTGTGTGCTACCCAGACCTCCGCCAAACACCTCGGAGGTTTCTTGTGGTGTGCTCAGCATATGTCAAGTTCCAGCCCTGCCATTTTGGTCTGTGGGCCTGGACGCACAATACAGTGGCTCATGGCTACATGGATGACTATATTAATATAATAGTGACATTTATTTACGTTAATATAGAGATATATTCATGTGCTTTAACAGCTGGAGTTGTATGTATGTGTCTCACTTCAGGCATTGAGATGCACACACACACATCCAGTGTATCACAGGCATGAACACTTCACTGTGTGTTTTCTAAACACTTGTAACACATGGTGCTTTTTGTAATTGTGTTGGAATGCCCTGACATTGTATGGGCTAGTGCCTGAAGGTAATTACTAGTGCTGTGTCATATCGTTGTTCCAGACGACAATACTGTGGAGAACCATGCTAAAATACAACACACACTCCCTCTACTGACAGAACACAAGTACAGCACATTTCTGAAGTTTGGGAACTTTTGGGCAAAAAAATATCTTATTGGTTGTTGTGAAAAGGGTTTTGAACCGATCATACTGCCTTTAAGATTAGGTTTTTATCACAGATAATTACTTGTGAATTCTTGACTTTGAGACAGCTTTGAGCTGTTTAGAACTTTCCCATTTTACATTTTAGAGCTTCTGGGAAATACTTGCATACATACACACACACACACACACACATGCTGAGATCATGCTGAGCTTTGTCTTTGTCTCAATTCTCAAACTCAGAGCTCCTCTTAAGATTTGCAGTGGAGTGTTGTTTAATAAACAATAATAATAATATAATAAAACCTTTCATTTGTGTGCCCTGTCCCTCTCCAGGTCAATGTTCTCCAGTCCAAGAGACGATCAGAAATACTCAAATCGGCAAGTACACTGTCTCCCCGTCTCCTCAGTGTGGTAATCATAAATGTGATCAGTGATGTCTCTGCCATCCAGCGCTCCCTCCTCTGTTGGTAACCTTCGGTTTGTCTTCACGGTTCTCCTCTAGATGCTGTCCTTCATGTACGCCCACCTGACGTTCTTTCACCAGGGCTACGACCTGTTCAGTGAGCTCCAGCCCCTCATGAAGCACTTGGGTGGCCAGGTAGGTCCCGCCCCACACAGCCCCTCAGCTGAACACCGTTTTCCCACAGGAGTGTTCACAAACGCACAAACGCACTTGTGTACACCGCCATGGAGTGACGGAGGTGTCTTCGTGTTTAGCAAATGTCTGAAGTAAATGAAATATACAATATGGCGTTTGAGTTTGATCAGTGTGTAATACAAACAAATATTAGTAAAATCATATGGAATTAGGTTTGAACAAACTTTACTTGTGACCAGTTTAGTGTGAATATATGAAGTTTCCTAAACACACTCACATACCCCACATATACAAGCAGAGCTTTTTCCTCATTTCCTCGTTTACATTGAGTGGGTGTGGTGGACAGTTGCTGCAATTGCTGCTCCACTTTCCTTTTTCGGCTCCTCTGGGGCTGCTGGAGGGGCTCCTCCCCCCCCCCGCTGAAGGGACTAACCCCCCACCCCCCGCTGGAGGGACTCCTCCCCCCCCCGCTGGAGGGACTAACCCCCCACCCCCCGCTGGAGGGACTCCTCCCTCACCGCTGAAGGGACTAACCCCCCACCCCCCGCTGGAGGGGCTCCTCCCCCCCCCCCGCTGGAGGGACTAACCCCCCACCCCCCGCTGGAGGGACTCCTCCCTCACCGCTGGAGGGACTAACCCCCCACCCCCCGCTGGAGGGGCTCCTCCCTCACCGCTGAAGGGACTAACCCCCCACCCCCCGCTGGAGGGACTCCTCCCCCCTGCTGAGCAGCATGACTCTGAGAAGGGGAAGTGGAGTTCTGGCAGGCTAGCTGGGTATTCCCGCACTGGGAGTTGGACTTAGAAGCCCGGCGTGTGTGTGTGGCTCGGAGCCGGTGTGAGCGGAGGGCTTAGCGGCGCACAGGCAAGCCAGGCAGGGTGTGGGCACGGGGTGCTCACGGAGAGAGAGAGCTCCCACACGCACCTCTGCCATCATGAGGCTAAAGAAGGTGGAGTGGCTCTGCAGACAGGCGTGGAGGAGCTGTCAGCAGGTTGGTTTATCCACATACTCGAGCCTGTCCAACCTGTGCTGCTTACACTCGTCAGGTGCTGTTATTACAGAAAGAGATGATGGGTTTTTAGGATTTGTTCTTTACAAGATTGTTGGAATGTTATTTTACATTTTAAAGAAAGTATTAGTTTGTGTGATACAGGATTTAAGTAGTACAGGATTGTTTCAGCAAAGAAACCGTGGTAGCAGCGTCAGGGGGTCCTGGGGTTGGAAACCCTGCTCAAAGATGTTTAGGGGGACAGTGGGAACTCATAGCCAAGCCTTTTCTTATCTTACATCAATGAGGGTCAACCTGCAGAAAATACCATGGCTGTGTTATGATCATCAGATGGGTGTAAGGTACATGTCTCTGGTGTTACTAGTGGGTGTAAGGGACATGTCTCTGGTGTTACTAGTGGGTGTAAGGGACATGTCTCTGGTGTTACTAGTGGGTGTAGGGGACATGTCTCTGGTGTTACTAGTGGGTGTAGGGGACATGTCTCTGGTGTTACTACTGTGTGTAAGGTACATGTCTCTGGTGTTACTACTGTGTGTAAGGTACATGTCTCTGGTGTTACTAGTGGGTGTAAGGGACATGTCTCTGGTGTTACTAGTGGGCGTAAGGGACATGTCTCTGGTGTTACTAGTGGGCGTAAGGGACATGTCTCTGGTGTTACTAGTGGGCGTAAGGGACATGTCTCTGGTGTTACTAGTGGGCGTAAGGGACATGTCTCTGGTGTTACTAGTGGGCGTAAGGGACATGTCTCTGGTGTTACTAGTGGGCGTAAGGGACATGTCTCTGGTGTTACTAGTGGGCGTAAGGGACATGTCTCTGGTGTTACTAGTGGGCGTAAGGGACATGTCTCTGGTGTTACTAGTGGGCGTAAGGGACATGTCTCTGGTGTTACTAGTGGGCGTAAGGGACATGTCTCTGGTGTTACTAGTGGGCGTAAGGGACATGTCTCTGGTGTTACTAGTGGGCGTAAGGGACATGTCTCTGGTGTTACTAGTGGGCGTAAGGGACATGTCTCTGGTGTTACTAGTGATTAATAGTTCACACAGACACTGAGACAGAGCCATCCTAACACTCCCTAAACTCCCCCAACATACACATCCAGCCGCCAGCCCACATGCGGTGGTGGGAATGTGGGGCTGTATGCTGAGAGGGGAGAAACGTTTCCCATAACGTGATCTTATCGTCGTCTTCCCCTCTGGATACAACAAAGCGCTGCTTTTCTGCAGGGCTCCTTTGAACTGCAGCTTCAGTGGCGGTGGTCTGCTGTCTGCTGGTGGGCGTGTGGTAAAGGCTCCTCCTTTGTTAGTGAAAACAAGTGAACCAAAGGTGATGCTGTCACAGTATTACGTGTATCCATGATCCCACAAACTGCTTTTGAATGAGACTCCCTGCCAGTGAATGCAGCACTGAAGTTCTGGTCATAGATGGTACAGCATAGTTTTGAAATCACTGAGTATGAACTCTTAGCTAGTGTAGCCACTCGATCTTCTTCACTGAGTATGAACTCTTAGCTAGTGTAGCCACTCGTTCTTGCAGGCTGTTGTCAATGACCACCTTGTTTTTTGAAACTGACCACTGCTAGGTGCTCTTAATCAGCTGAACGGAGCCCGGCTGTCAGGTCCAGCTCTCCAGCGTGCTGATATTTCATTGTTTTAGAAACTGTAGCAAGTGATGCAGATTAAATGCTTCTTTGATCTTTGGTGAGTTTGTCTTCACCCACTATTGCACAGTTGTGAAACTGAGTTTTATAGATATGAAGCCCTCAAAAGGTCAAAGGTCACGTCAGTCACATTCTTTCTAGGCCTCTCTTTGCCTGTTTCTCTCTCTCTCTCACACACACACACACACACACACACACCAAATGACATGATCGGTTCTGATCAGAGATGTGTGTATTTCAGCTAGACCAGTTGGTGGTGGATGCAGCCAAGGAAAAGCGGGATATGGAAATGAAGCACTCCACCATTCAACAGAAGGTACACACACACACACACACACACACACACACACACACACACTCCACCATTCAGCAGAAGGTACACACACACACACACACACACACACACACTCCACCATTCAGCAGAAGGTACACACACACACACACACTCCACCATTCAGCAGAAGGTACACACACACACACACACACACACTCTACCATTCAGCAGAAGGTACACACACACACACACTCCACCATTCAACAGAAGGTACACACACACACACTCCACCATTCAACAGAATGTACACGCACGCACACACACACACACACACACACACACACACACACACTCCACCATTCAACAGAAGGTACACACACACGCACACACACACACACACACACACACACACACACACACACACACACACACACACACACACACACACACTCCACCATTCAACAGAAGGTACACACACACACGCACACACACACACACACACACACACACACACACACACACACACACACACACACACTCCACCATTCAACAGAAGGTATGAGCCTTCCTCTTCATCATCTGGCCCTCCCTCCACACACAGACACACACACACACACACACACACACACACACACACAAATACAGCTTTTGCTGGGTTGGCTGTACAGTGATTGTGGAAAGGTCCTACAGCTCATGACTGGACTCAGCTGCTGTCTGGTTAAACACCATTATGACCTAACTGTGTATATGACCAAGACAACCAAATACACAACTTAAATATCTTTATACCCACAAGTGATTGTACATGTAGCAGGTTTTTGAACAGTAAATCTCTTCCATTGATGAATCAAAAGAACAACACACACACTCACTCAATCACACTTACTCACTCACACACACACTCACTCACATGGACTCTGGCTCTCTATCTTTCTCTCTCTGGCTGTGTTTGTTGTTATTCTTGCAGAATTCTGTCCCTGTTTACCCTTGACAGTCTCCACGCTACTCCCAGAACTTCACACTCGTGCACTCCCACGCTGACACACACATGCACTTTCACACTTGTGCACTAACACACTTTGCACTCCAGCACTCAAACAGACTTTGCACTTTCACACTCGTGCACTACTGCACTAACACACGTGCACTTCCACACTCGTGCACTCCTACATTCACACACTCGTGCACTCCTACATTCACACACACGTGCACTTACATGGCCGTGCACTCCCACACTCGATTGTTCTGGAAGAGATATTCACTTCTGACTGAGGCTTAACTCCATGCTCAGATACTAGCTAACAAATACAGTGCATTGATCACATCTCATAAGCATGCAGGGTTGGGGTGTGTGTGTGTGTGTGTGTGTGTGTGTGTGTGTGTGTGTGTGTGTGTGTGTGTGTGTGTGTGTGTGTGTGTGTGTGTGTGTGTGTGTGTGTGTGTGTGTGTGTGTGTGTGTGTGTGTGTGTGTGTGTGTGTGTGTGTGAGTTCCAGTGGTCTCTGCTGGCGCTCTTGGCACAGCTGATAACATTCCATGCCTCACAGGAAGTTGCTTTGGCCTGCATGTACTATAAGAGCTATTATGTTGATGAGGGCAAAGAAGAGAGTCTCTGTGTGTGTGTGTGTGTGTGTGTGTGTGTGTGTGTGTGTGCGCGCGCGCTTGGATTTGCGCGCCCGTCTGTGTGTGCATATCTCTGACTGCTGCATTCCACACACACTCGTTACTCTTCAAGCTCCCAGCAGTTCATTAGTTCACATTAAGAGCTGGCACAGGTGGTTCTGCCCGGTTGGCCCAAACCTCCGCTCTGTCCTTGAGTCCCACAGTTCAGAGTGATGCTTCTTTCTACTCCCCCCGTGCCCCAGTGAGCTATTTTTATGTTTCGTTCACCCTCCCTCTCTCCCTCTCTCCGTCTGTCTCCACCCCCCTCCTGCTGTTGTGTATCAGCATTACAATCCTGCTCTCTCTCCTTCTCTCTCTGCTCATCCCAAGGCTTCCCTGCAGGTGAGTTTTTCTCCCCTCTCCTTGCCGTGTGTGTGCCGTGTGTGTGTGTGCCAGTTCTGGCCCGCTGAAGGCCTGCTGTCCTGAAGGGGCCAGGGTGCCGCGCTGTGTGTCTGGAGGTGACTGAGGCGTGGGATATGGCATTAGGCACGTGTGTAATGACTGGTGAGGTCATGACTGCAAACGTGCTGATGGTGACTGCGAGGGCCTGTGTATAGTGTCATGTGTGCCTGTGTCATGCGTGGTGTATAGTTACTCTTGTCTTTCCGGTGATGCTGGAGGGAATCGGTGAAACCGGATACACCTTCCTGATTCACCCACAAGTATTAACCACAGTTTTGGACAAGGATGATTTGGTATTTGCATGACATTGCAGCCTTTTAGATGTTTTATTACCTGTGCTGTTTCGAAGATGTGCTGAGTAATGGATGTAATGCTGACTGGCAGGACTGAGTGCATTAACACACACACACAGGCCCAGCGTGGGATAATACTCCTGTGGCTAACAGACCTTCTCACCTCTGCTGGCTGGCCAGACTGAGGGCAGACGGCTCCCAGCAGCCAGCGCCAGAGACCGCGCTGGTCATGCACACACACACACCGTAAATGTTTAATACACCAGATCGTGTCCTCTGAGGGCTGTTATCCTAGCCCGCTAGCTACAGCTAGCACATTTATTCACTGTGCGCATGGGCACAGGTGACCTTTGTGTAGGGGGCGGAGCCTGCTTGGCCAGCGAGTGAGCGTGCTCTGACGGGAACACGCTCGGACGTAACGCCGCTCACACTGCTACACACACTCGGGGACAGAAGAGAGGGTCAGAGTCAGGACTGCTACTGTGATGTTTGGAGGTTACATGCAGCATCACTGCTGACACACTCAAAACCATCATCTGTCCGACATGAAGATCTTCAGCCGCTTTCATTATGTGTGGTATCTGGTAAGAGTAATTCGTATCTGGGTATCTAGTGGAAGATTATTGTTGGTTTGTTTTGTTTGTTCGTTCATTTGGTTCGTTTAGATGTTCTCAATCCTCCCGAGAGTGTGGATAACAGCTGTGTGTGTGTGTGTGTGTGTGTGTGTGTGTGTGTGTGTGGCACCACTCCAGAAGGACATGTAGCATCTTTCTCGAGCTGAAGCCTTCTTCGTTTTGCCGTTGTGACTTGCAGGAGTGTGACGCCTTTCCTGACACTGACGTCAGATGCTTTTGTGCGTGGAGGTTCACGTCTGAACGTGGCCCTCATTGCACCTTTATGTGTACTTTAGTTCCTTCGTCTCATCTAATGTCTGCCTCACTTGTCATGACCCTCTGACTCCACGTGTGTGGCTGAATCAGACCATCTATTTTGAAATGGTTCCCATTGCTTTGCGTTCATTGAACCGTAGTATGATCCATAGCGTCTGTGTGTGAGTGTTAAGTTAGCTCTTGAACACAGACATCAGAGAATGGCTGGGGGCTAAATTAAGCATCCACCCACATGCTCTAATTATAGTAAAAAGGGTTATGCGTGTTTTGTCATGATTGTGTCCGTATACTCTGTGGATAGTGTAAAGCACAGAACACACAGTGGGAGCATGTCCGACATGGGTGACCAACTCAGCCCGGGACTCTGGACTTGACCCCAACCGGGATTCTGCCACCCCAAAAATAGCCCAGTCTGCCTGAACTGCCATGCGTCATGGTGAAGAGGGCAGATGAGCGAGCTGGCAGCTTCTCCTGGTTTCTCAGGTTAACAAGAGGGAGAAACTGAATCTGGCTATACGTAATGGCCAGAGCTGCTTCATCCTCCTCATTCTCCGCTTTGAAAGGGCCCCTGCACCACCAGCGTTGTCCTTGTGGAGCTGCGCTGGTACTGCTGGGACTTCTGGGTCGTATTTATTTACGTAAACTAGTGTCTGACACTGGCCATGATCCTTTTAGCTTGTTAAAGCAGCAACGCTATGTCACTGGGAGACAGAACTGTACCCAACCAGCAAGCTTTTCAAACGTGACTATAAACTCTTAAAATGCCGCAGAAACGTTCCGCTCCGGGGCGTGGAGCTGTCCTGTGGTCTCTCTGATCACGCTGTGCAGACGTGTGTTCCTTCAGCCACCCCTACTTGTGTAGTTTAGGTGGTCTAACTATAGCTGGCTTTGATAGGTTTGAGGTTGCTCAACATTGCTGTGCAGATCTCATTACCACTGTACCTTCTCAAATAGTTCTGGCTTTGGGGAACCATTCGATGAGCCAGGTGAAGAAATACTGATTCTGATGTCCAGATAAACTTGGGCTTTTAAAGTCCAACATCATTGGAGTTTATCTTGCCCAGAACTGAGCTGACTGGTAAATGCCAGTTTGTTGTATACATGCTGAGATGTTTTTCTCTGATGGCCCTGCAGAGGGCCAGGCTGTAAATGACCACATCTTCAGTCATGTCTCCTATCTGGTGTCCTGCTTGGCCATCAGGAATGTGAAGCTTCTAGAAAAACGAAAAAAAACGGCGGAAACAAAAGCGAACAAAAGCAGAGGATCTAATGACGGTGGTCGTGTTACCGGGAGGAACCATGAGAAGGACACCTCTTCCTGGGCTGGGCTGTCCTCCAGTAACATATACAGGAAACAGGAGTGATGTAAAGCAGCCCGGCGCACACCTGTCTGCATGTAAAAAAAATAAAAATCACATTACTGCTGATGGCACTTGCGTCTCCATGTTTAGCTCACATACTTTTTGCTGAGAAGCCTTGCAGACTGACTGCTCTGTGGTTTTACTCGGGTTATTAATCAGCTCCAGGCTTTGCTGTTACACTTCTGAAGCAGCGTGCTGTCTCACTGAGACTGGGGCCAGCTCCTTCTCCGGCAGTGTGAGTTAGTAATGTCATCTTGGAAACGCATGCGTCTCTTAGCTGGTTGTGCTTGTTTATCTTATGATGTTCTCCAGCTCAAGTGGCTCTAGCTCTGCTGGTGTCCTGCTGGAGGAAGCAGCTTTATCTGCTCTGCTCTGTATTATGCTTCATTCTCACAGCGGAGGCCTTCTGCGCAGGTTGAAGCTGTAAGTTATGCGAAGTTTGTATCTGTAGTGTTGAAAAAGCGCAATAGTGCTTCAATAGTGTTTGTTTCTATGATATTTGCCGTGTCATGGCTTAGTCAGTACACCAGCATGTTTGCTCGTTCCTGTATTGGTATTTAGTGTTATTGAAGCATTTACCTAATGTTCCACGGGGTTCTCACTGTCCATCATTATAGTGCCATCTTTCTGTGTTGAACGCTCATTGCTTTCATCATGAGAGGAGACCTCCGTCCCACGGTGCCCCTTTAATGCAGACACTTGTGTGCGTCTTGGTGCGTCTGTCAGACGTGTGCTCTCTTGTCTTCTCAGGATTATTCGAATGACGACACCAAGCTGGAGTACAATGTGGACACAGATAGTGGAATTGTCATGGAGGGATACCTGTTCAAGAGGGCCAGCAACGCCTTTAAAACATGGAACAGGTCAGTGAACAGCATTCCCTGAAAGCATTGCTGAAAGGCATTACTGAAGAGTGTTCCTGAAAGGCATTACTGTAAAATACGAACGGTAGAGCAAGGGATGATAATAAGCACTTAAGTCCAAACTTCTTTGTCTGGGTTTAGCAATGAGGAATCAAATGTATCAGTTGTTTAGTATCAGTTTGTCCTACCTCCTTAGCGGTGATGTAGTTCACCACTTGGCCCCTAGAGGGCGCCTCCAGCCCGTCCTCTATGGCTGTTTCTGCTCTCAGCTGTGGCGTGCGGGAACTGCTGGAGTTGTTCACGTGTGCAGTGCTCACACAGCACAGCTGATGTGCCTCCGAACAAAGAATTTATCTTTATATATAATGCGATACCAGTTCAGGTATCAGGTTCAGTTATTTATTTAAATTATTTATTGGTCTGCGAACTAATAATTTGACAAAATTTCACCATAAGCTCCCGGAAGCAACCTTACACTACTGAAATACTCCATGTCCTTTTCCTGACCTGTGTGCGTTTGTCTTCACAGGCGTTGGTTTTCCATTCAGAACAATCAGCTTGTTTACCAGAAGAAGTTTAAGGTTAGTCTCGTGCTTGTTCCAATCTAAAATGAAGTGTTTGTGCTGAGTGTGTCCTAAGTAGGTTTTAACAGACTTAGAAGGGGAGGAGAGGGGAGTTCATTTTGATATTGGATACAGCGTAGTGTCTTTAGTACTCTTCAAAGGTATATACACGGTGGATGGGTTTATCTTCGGGGTGTGGTGATTTGTGTGCTGTGGGAGGTGGTGCTGACGGCGTTCTTCCCCAGGATAACCCCACCGTGGTGGTGGAAGACCTCCGCCTGTGCACAGTCAAGCACTGTGAGGACATCGAGCGCCGCTTCTGTTTTGAGGTGGTTTCCCCAACGAAGTGAGTGACCCCACAACAGCTGTGTGTGTTACAGCATGCGTTATACTGACATGTTCTGAAGATGGTCCACGCTAACCGTTATGGTGTGTGCATGTGTGTGTGTGTGTGTGTGTGTGCAGGAGCTGTATGATGCAGGCTGATTCAGAGAAGCTGAGACAGGCGTGGATCAGAGCTGTACAGAACAGCATTGCCACGGCCTTCAGAGACAGATCTGATGATGCAGAGGTGACTACAGTTCACTGTTCATGTCACTATTGCCGTGAGATAAGCATATGCTTTTTGCTCTGTGCTTGTTACGTTCATGTAAGTACATGTGCATACAACAACAAAACCCTAGCTTAGCGATTAATAGTTAATGATGACATTTTAAAGAGGCATTCAATACTCCATCAGTCTCAAAGAGGTGGAGATAAGACGTTAATGCCTTTGACAGAAACTAGACAGGAAGTCGTCTCCATCCACGGTCAGTCTGGACTCGGAGCCCAGGGAGAAGACCCTGAAAGGGGACAGTGCCTTGCAGAAGGTGATGGCCATCGCGGGTAACGGCACCTGCTGTGACTGTGGACAGGCCGAGCCGAAGTGGGCCAGCATCAACCTGGGCATCACCCTCTGCATCCAGTGCTCAGGCATCCACAGGTACAGGAGCACTGCAGTAGCTTCATGACACCACACTCAAGCTAACACGACAGAGGCGTTCTCTGAGCGTGTGCAAAAATCAGTGTTTCCCCTTTCAGAGACTTTTCACATGACATGATGTTGATATACGAGTATGTACATTATAACCCATACGAGCCATAAGGCAGCTGTTTTGTGATTGTGACTGTAGCATTAGGAGTGTTGTAAATGTGCTACGCACGTCTCTGCTCAGGAGTCTGGGAGTTCACTTCTCCAAGGTCAGATCACTGACGCTGGACACATGGGAACCTGAATTGCTAAAGGTGAGAGCAAAGAAGCAGATTCCCACAGAAACCCTAATCTGAGCTGTGGGTTATGCTCATCTGTATTTGTGTGGGGTAATAGAGCTTTTCTCATCTGTATTTGGGGTAATAGAGCTTTGCTCATCTGTGTGGGGTAGTAGAGCTTTGCTCATCTGTATTCGTGTGGGGTAGTAGAGCTTTGCTCATCTGTGTGGGGTAGTAGTGGCTTGTAGAGGTTTGGTTATCAGGATTTTTTGGATTTTGTGTGTGTGCAGTTGATGTGTGAGCTGGGAAATGGAGTCATAAACCAAATCTATGAGGCTCGGAGAGAAGAGCTAGAGGCTAGGAAACCTCAGCCAGGGGACCCCAGGTACACACACACACACACACACACACACCCTGTAGCCAGGAGAACCCTGGTACATACAAACGCACACATTTTGTAGCCAGGAAAACCAGTTACACATGCACGTACACAGTATAGCAAGCACATTTGTGCACCACTGCCTGGAAACTCCAGCTACATATACACAGTCCAGTCCAGCACCCCCTGTTGCAAGGCAGGTTATTTAAATACAGTGCACATGAACAAATACACACACTCGCTACAGCGGGACACACCAGGTATGCACACACATCCTCACCCACATGCATCAGCAGCTCAGGACCACGTAGCCTGTAACTACACCCAGAGCTGGTGCGGTTGGATGACCGTCAGGTGGCCTGTTCCTCCGTCTGGGTTCCAGGCAGGAGGTGGAGGCGTACATCCGAGCCAAGTACGTGGACCGGCGCTTCATCCGAAGGCCGTCGGACGAAGAGCTGAAGCTGAAAGTGTTGGCCTTGTGCAAACAGGGCAAACGCCTGAGCCTTTCCTCCGAGCCCCATCCACCCAGAGCACCGCCACCCACACCCAAAGCCCGGCCGGCCTCCAGCGCCTCAGGTGGGTTCTGCTGCAGGTTCCTGTGTGGTGGCTCGACGCCTCGGCTGCTCTGTCCGCTACACGCTGCTGGTCTCCACGGTCTCTTCCTGCTGCGTTACGCTCTGATCTTTCTGACAATTCTGCTTTCTCTCTGATTGCTCTCTTGCCATTTTTATTCGCTCTGCTCTCTGGCCTCCCGTGTGGGTCCTGACTAACCCCTTCCTGACCCCCTGCTTCCTGCCTGACCCCCTGCTCCCTACCCCACCCCCTGCTCCCTACTTGACCCCCTGCTCCCTACCCCACCCCCTGCTCTCTACCCCGCCCCCTGCTCTATGCTCTCTGACCCCTGCTCTCTGCTCTCTGACCCCTGGCCTCTGCGCAGCAGCGAGTGGTTTTGAGGAGGCCTGGCGTGAGTCTCTCTTCTGTGCTGATGAACTAGACTCTCTCTTCTCCTACTTTGACACGTCTGGCAGGCTGCGCAGTAGTAAGTACAGCTCTGTGTCCCAGCTCTCAGCACACTGGGGGCAGGGGGCGGAGCCAGGCTGGGCGGAGCCAGGCTGACCCCGCCCCATTCTGCTGCCAACTGAGCTTTTGCACCTAATCTTGCTTCTAATTCAATGTTTCTTTTCACTTTTTAAACTTATTTTTGCATTTGGTGGTTGGTTAGTTGTTTTGTTTGAGGACATGTATTTTGATGTTTCCTCATTGGTTTTACATCTATCATGCATTGATATGACAGATATAATTAAATAAGTATAATTAATTCTAGAACATTCCATCATGTGTCTCTTAGTGAGGTGATATTTGTTGCACCTGCACCTGCAAATTGCAATTGAAATTCTTAGTAAATTGCTATAATACCCATGACACACGACACCCATGACGCTCTTCCTTATTTCCCTGACCATGAACTAGGGTTGTCCCAATCCGATATTAGCAAAAAATGCGTATCGGTATCAGATCGGCAGGCACGAGAAAATGCCGATCCAGACTCCCGATCCGGGTTTTCCCCATTTAGATAATCCATTCCAGTTTTTGCTGTGGTTTTGCCAGTGAGAGTAAAATCCGGTCCGCATTTTCCAGCACACCATCAGCACACGAGCATAGTCTCCCCAATTTAGCTCAGTGGCATCTCCTAACCATTAGGACCGCCGTGTAAATTTGAAGTTAAAATGTCAGTTGTGTGGGATTATTTTACCTTAAAGGACGACAAAGATGAAGATTTAGAGTGCAACATATGCCACAGCAAAGTCAAGCGTGGTGGTAAAGCTGTAAGAACTTTTAATACAACCAATCTAATCAAGCATTTAGCGAAATACCACCATAAACAACATGACGAGTTTCTAAAGAAAACCGAAGACAAAAAGAAAGGTCATACACAACTAACACTGGCAGAAACGTTTGAATTGAAGGGAGTGTATAGATGGGGATGGAGCAGCAAAGTGTGGAGTAGAAGGCATTTTGCTTTTAGTTTACGATATGTGCACGGATTTTTTTTAAGTTTTGGTTTACACTTGGTCAAGAGCACTGATGGATGTTAATGTTAATAGACTATTTGTTAATAGACTATTTTCCACTCAGGTTGTGTGTTTTGCTTTTTAAATATAATTTACAATATTATTTGCACTTGTGGCTTTTTAATCCTTGGTTTACTGATGCTATTTCTGTTTGTTATTTAATATTTTGTCTATTTTGAGTTTATTAATTGCTAAATAAACAGGTCAGTTTCTCCTTACCAACCACTGTGTATTATTCAAACACACCTAATTCAGCTGGCTACTTGTTATCAAGAATAAAACACTTTTCAACATGAGTTTGACAACAAAGTAAGTTGGCTAAATAACTTTAAACTTTAATACATGCTCGGATAGGCCGGTATCGGTATCGGCCGATATCGGTATCGGATCGGAAGTGCAAATAATAATCGGTATCGGATCGGAAGTTCACAGGGTACCCGCGGGTCCTTAAAAAGTCTTAAAATGTCTTCAATTTAGTTTTCCATATTCAAGGCCTAAAAATGTCTTAAAATGTCTGGAATTTTATGAGGAGAGGCATTAAATTATTTCAGTTGTTCTGGCGCGATGTGAACTTTGCCGAATCTAGCGCTAGGACCATGCAGAAAATAACCGCTCCAGGGTCCTAGTGCTAGATTCCTAGCGTTGGAGTATACGGCCTCAACAACGTCAACAATTTTAGTTCGCCAACACCCCCCCCCCCCCGTCAACGATGTGGAACACACCTGCATCCCCAGTAATAGTATTATTTTTTCTTGTGAGAGGTATTGAAAAGGTCTTAAAAGTCATTGAATTTGAGATTTAAAAATGTGCAGATACCCTGGTTCAAAAATCTGGATCGGGACATCCCTACCATGAACGTCCTGTGCTTTTTTCTATTTTTAATTAATGTACTAATAAATGATCACTGGTCACAGGTCCATGGTGGTGAACAGTATAAAAAATGAGTTTAAAGGCTCTCGGTAGAAAGGAGATAACAATTCAAGTCCGATACATGGTCTCAGGTGGTATCTGTAATTTGATCAGTGCCATCTTTAATTTGTCCTAAAACAAATGGTCATGTGTAGTTATTTGTCATTCAGTTCCTCCTGAGACATGTGTGTGTGTGTGTGTGTGTTGAAGAACATTCAGTAAGGTGAGTTTGTGTTTTTCACAGAAAAGAGTGCAGACAGTGGAATCCTGAACAGTCCTGGAGGGAGCAGAGAAGGTCTGGTGAGGAGCTTATCCAGCAACAGCCTGAACGACACAGGTCAGCCCCCCCCCCCCCCACACACACACACACTCCCCAACAACCTGAACGACACAGGTCAGCCCCCCACACACACACTCCCCAACAACCTGAACGACACAGGTCAGCCCCCCCCACACACACACCCTCCCCAACAACCTGAACGTCACCCCCCCCCCCCCACACACACACACACTCCCCAACAACCTGAACGTCACCCCCCCCCCCCCACACACACACACACACACCCCAACAACCTGAACGACACAGGTCAGCCCCCCCCCACACACACACACACACACACACACTCCCCAACAACCTGAATGTCACCCCCCCCACACACACACACACTCCCCAACAACCTGAACGTCACCCCCCTCCCCCCCCACACACACACACACACCCCAACAACCTGAACGACATAGGTCAGCCCCCCCCCACACACACACACACACACACCCCCCAACAACCTGAATGTCACCCCCCCCACACACACACACACTCCCCAACAACCTGAACGTCACCCCCCCCCCCCCCCCACACACACACACACACACACTCCCCAACAACCTGAACGTCACCCCCCCCCCACACATACACACACTCCCCAACAACCTGAACGTCACCCCCCCCCACACACACACACACACTCCCCAACAACCTGAACGTCACCCCCCCCCCCCCCCCACACACACACACACTCCCCAACAATCTGAATGTCACCCCCCCCACACACACGTAATTTGTTGAGTGGATTGCAGATTGGCTGCCGTGAATGTCAATCAAAATACAACCGTCAGTGCAGATGTGCGATTCATCTACTACTATTTTATGTGGCGCGATCTACGCACATTCCTTCGCGATCGACCGACAGTTCCTTCGCGATCGACCGGTCGATCGCGATCGACGTAATGAGCACCCCTGGAGTAAATGTTGTATGGTTTCCTCTATTTAGTAGTACACTTTAATTATCTATTTACCTATTTATTCAGGGTTGCCAACTTTTCAAGATCGCTTGAAGTGAGATTTGAACCTGGAGGGGGTGGCGAACGTTAATTTTTGACGGGGGGGGTGGGGGGGGTTAGCGAACGTAAGTTGTTACCAGGCGGCCTGTAAAATGGACACAAATTAAGTATTATATCGAGATCGATCGCCAGTGGTTGGCGCCAGAGCGAACTAGTAACTCATAGATATGGATCAGAGATAAATAAACTTTATCTCAGTTTAAAGTTTAAACTTATAAACTTTATCTCAGACCCTCGCCACTTGCGTGCGCTGCAGTGACTTCGCGGGCTACCGTTGCATTGTGGGGAATGTAGTGTTTGTGCGTGCAAAACACCATCGGGCGGCTGTGGCCTGCGGGCCGGTTCTAATAGTAATTAAATATCATCCAGGGGGCCATAGATAATCAATTCGCGGGTCGGATCTGGACAGTTTATCCCCGCTTTCATGTAGTGTACTGGGATACTGCTTTTCCCCGATCTTTTTGCCGTTATTTTCGTCGCTCATGCTGCTTTCAGTCTGCTCCTCTTGAACGTATATACGGAAGTAAGGCGGGAGTTTGTCGACGTCACATCAATACGACATCAGTGATTGGTCAAATTTGCGGGAAAGTTGCGGTGATTGGCTGAAGTTGCAACACCGCCCTGAATTCGCGGGGTTTGCTTGAAGTTGCGTTGAAGTTGCAAATCGCAACATCGCGACTTTCTGGAGGGTCTGATAAGAACACTCAGTGAATGTGATGCCCGCCCAGTCTGTGGGGATTCTACATTGTTGCTGTCTCAAGTAATGGGCTGCACTGGGAGCCAAACCCTCGGCAGTGTGGGCGCCCCTGAGGTCTGCGGTGGGAAACCCCGCTTTAGAATCAACCTTCAACTCAACCAAAAATAGTTTGTGTTCAATTTCCATTTGTAAGCAGCTCAAACTGAGCTCTGTTGTATCCTCCTGACCTGTCGTGTGTGTGTGTGTGTGTGTGTGTGTGTGTGTGTGTGTGTGTGTGTGTGTGTGTGTGTGTGTGTGTGTTTGTGTGTGTGTGTGTGTGGTTGCAGAGGCGTGTAGCAGTAAAGAGGTGGTGATGTTCTCCGAGCCGAAGCACTACTGCCCCGGCCTGCAGCTGTACTGGGCGTCTTTCACCCGCAGCCTGCCGGACATGGCCGAGGCGCTGGCGCACGGCGCCGAGGTCAACTGGATCAACACGGAGGAGGAGAAGAAGACGCCACTCATAATGGCCGTGCAGGGGGTGAGCGGGCCTACATGTCAAAAACACTGAGGTTTGATAAACAGGATTAGACGAATGACCCGTGTCTGTTTTCAGGGCTCTCTGGTCACATGTGAGTTCCTACTTCAAAATTCAGCCAGCGTAAACCAGCAAGACAGCCAGGGCAGAGGACCCCTTCACCACGCCACCATCCTGGGCCACACAGGGTGAGCACAACCCCCACATCCTCACCGTCCCCCCTCACACAGCGGCGAATTCCTGCTAACGCCCTTGGACACATTTATCAGTAACATCAGGGAAATGTGCTGTATCCGTGAACCATTGCAGCAAATCTTATAAAGATGTGTCATGTTTCTAAGGGAACAAGTATAGTGTGTACACAAGCGTTCCTCAGTCATATCAGGTGTAACCCGCATGTTGCCGCGCCCGCTGTTGTCCTGTTTATGGGCATGAACGTGTGCTCTTCTGGCTTTTTTCAGTCCTGCGCAAAGGAACTGAAGAGTGAACTGTGATTTTACAGGTTTCACTCAGGTTTTCAGTGACCAGGTAATGCTTTTCTGTCCGTAGACAAGTGTGTTTATTCCTGAAGCGTGGAGCCAATCAGAACGCATCCGATATCGAGGACAAAACGCCGTTGTCAATCGCCGTGGAGGCAGCTAACGCAGACATCGTGACGCTGTGAGTCACCCTGGTGCCCGTCACATTTAGTTGATAAACAACATTTTTGTTGTTAAACATCATCATCACACTCCAAGAGAGCTGCTTCATTCAGCCACGGTTTCTGACATGCGCTTGCTGTTTTTAGAACAACAGTCCTGTTTAATTTAAAAGATGGCAGCGTAACATTTACATGTGTGTGTGTGTGTGTGTGTGTGTGTGTGTGTGTGTGTGTGTGTGTGTGTGTGTGTGTGTGTGTGTGTGTGTGTGTGTGCGCGCGCGCGCGCGTGTGCGTGTGTGTGTGTGTGTGTGTGTGTGTGTGTGTGTGTGTGTGTGTGTGTGTGTGTGTGTGTGCTGCTCACAGGCTGCGGCTAGCCAAGATGAATGAGGAGATGAGGGAGTCGGAGGGCCCCTACAACCCCACAGGTCAATACTCCTCCAACAGCCCCACTGAGATGCAGTACAGGAGATGTATAGAAGAGTTCATTAGCCTACAGCTCGGCGAGGTCTAACATGTAGCCTGCAAAGCCCACATTAGGTGTTCTAGGAGTAGCTCGTAGGTGTTGAGGCAGCGTATCTCTTTGTAGTGAGATACATTCCCTTCTTCTTTATTCCCATCAAACTGCCAGTCAGACTTTGTGTGGGGTTTTTCATACAGCAGCCAGGTACACGCCCAAACGGGGAGCTTCGTAACATGCCCCTGAATGTTTGAGGTGGTGGAGTCATGGAGGGTTTGCTCCACCCCCATGAGGGCTGATGGTGTACCCGAGCAAGCACTGGCCATGTGATGTCATGGTCGTAGCACAGCAGGAAATCTTTTAAAATATGTTTCTGTGTGTTTTGATTTGTATTTATTTAATACTTTTTCACTTGCATGTAAGGCTTGGATTGAGCCGTACGGGACGGGTGATATTCTGTGCATGGCTGGATGCCATTTGGCGAGATTTTTTTCAGCGCAATTTATTCAGTCTTTCAACCATAGCAGTGGCTCACCTGAAGGACAAAAAATATATCAAACAGAGGTTTTAAAGCTGGCTGAACAGATCCCAAGCCTGGTGTAGTAGCTACGCAGTGGGTGGAGATACATAATACACCTTGTGTTTGATTGTGTTCTGTCAGGCAGGTGGCTGTATCATACTGATGCTCCACGTCCCACCTACTTTAATAGAAACATCGTGTGCCTACACTAGGTAGGTTCCCCTGTGTCGTAGGTGCATATGGTAGACATGCACTGTGTGAGCGTATGACAGAAGAGTGTGTCAGCAGTCAATGGTGCCACTATACATTCCTGATCTGATTTTAAAGTTGGTATAATGTGGTTGGAGGAACTGTTTGATCCAGCATTTCATTGTAATTTGTGTATTTCCAATACCGTAAGACTGACACAACATGACTGACTTATTGAGCCATTTTTGAGGGGTTTTTTCAAAAACATTTCATCCGTTATATAAAAAAATGGTGAATAATAGTATTTAAAATAATTGTTCAATTCTACAATTTTATGTAGAGCATTTGAAGTTGTTTTGTTGTCGAGGAAAAGGACCATAACACATGGTGTCTTATACAATTATATTACATATTTTTTTAAACTTAATTTTTTATTGCAAATGATCTATATAGCTATACTTTGCATTTTGTGAAATGTCTGTATATATTTGAATATATATATATTTATTTATTTATTTATCAGAGACTACTATTTATGACACATAAATGTATATGTATGTAATGATAATGAAAACAGCAATCTTAGTAATATAAACAGATGTCATCTTGGTTCTCTGCTTTAGTTTGTAAGTGCTAAAATGACTGCAGTGTCTTGTAGTGCCAGATGTAACCACAGGAGGGTGCCAGAGTTGGACAATCAGCTAATTTCTCTTAAATAGTAGACAGGAGGATCTTCTGTCTATACATTTCTTTTGCTTCCTCTCCTTTGTTTTCAACATTGGGGGTTCAGGTTTAAGAGGTGGATGTTTCTCTGTGCTTCGTGCTCATTGCTGTTTCTTGTGCTTCTGTATTTTAACACGTTTCACATTTTCATTCTGTCACTGTGCTGATGCTAATATGCACACTGCACTATAATACACACCACAGTACAAACATTACATGTTTTTCTTCTAAATCGCAGTCTTCTCTTCTTCCTCTGTTTTCCTCTGAACTGAACATGGATGTAAGGTTCCGCCGTAGTGTTGAAACCCCACCAGCAGGGGGCGATCTGAGCAAAGTTACCAATAAACACATTTGTTTCTCTATGCTCGTGCTGGCCTTGCTTCTGTTCTCCTCACCTCCTCAAAGAACCTTTCCCCTTCCTTCTCCCCCTGCTGGTTGTCTGCTGAGTTCTGGTGGCCCAGCTATGATTCTCTCTCCACCTTCAATTCTGGCTTGCTGTGTCCTGCTCCATGCACCCAGGACAAAGTGCAGTGCCTCTTGGCCTGGAGATATCGCTTGCATGGAGACTGCAAATCTCTCTCCTCCTGGCTGGCGTCACCTGTGATGGTTAACTGTATTGATTTATCCTCTTCTCAGGAGATGAGACATACCAGGACATTTTCCAAGACTTCACCCAGATGGCATCAGAGAACCCAGATAAATTGCACCGCTTCTGATCAGAAGCCCAAGGAGGACACAGTGAACCTTTCAGAAGCCGGCTGGGACCCTCCTGGTGTTCTACGCCACCACAATGTTCATTTTAGAATGGTCTTTAATTATATGTGCATTGTTTTGATGTGTTTTAACATGTCCAGCATTTAGAACAGAAATGATTACCAAAGATAAAGCATGAAGTCATTAGGCAACTCCTGTTGTATGATTATTAGACATGCTTTTAACTCCTCAACTGGATTATTTCAACCAGTTACTAAACTGAGCCAAAAGGGATTTAACAGAGTCAGATTCACTATTCAGTGTCCCACTAGGTCTTGCTCTGCCCTAGGGCTTTGTTTAAGAAGATCCACATACATCATCAGTGTTGTACTGCAGAATGTTCGTCTCATGTATATCTACATATTACTACACGAAGCATAGTCGTATTCTACAAAGCATTTAAGACACCCGATGTATTTATGATTGCGTATTAGTGAGTTGAATATGTTGTTCTGTTTGGCACTTTTTGCTGTTGGTGTGTTTATTTCTCTGGGAGTTCACACAGGCACTCATCTCACACCACTCACAGAATATCATTACTCAGCATGCTGGACTTTCCATAGTCCTCATACACAGCCTTAGTATCATAGGGGGGTCAGAATGATATCATGGTTTAATTCTAATGTAATTCTAATTTCCTGTTTCATCACCTTTTGATGTTTTTATTTTTCATTTTTTTCTTATATATATATATATATATATATGTGTGTGTGTGTGTGTGTGTGTGTGTGTGTGTGTGTGTGTGTGTGCGCGCGTGTGTGCGTGCGTGCGCGTGTGTGTGTGTGCGTGCTCCAGCCTGCTCTGTCCATGCTCTCCGCAGGTCTGGGAGCTCCAGCAGGTTATGGAGCTGACTAGCACTGTTCCAGCAGCTTGAGTATAAAGCACACTGGTGCTCTGAGCAGACGCCCCTGCTCCGCCAGACCTGGAACTGTTGCCCTCTAGTGGACAGAGATGGATTTAATTTCATTCTCAAATATGCAGGCTGGTTTTCATGCTGAATATAAAGTATATGGCGGTATGTAGATATGTGTAATGGGTTTTATAGGCATGTATTCATGAGGTTTAAAATGCTGGGTGTTTTTGATTGGCCACTCCAGATGAATTGGGTGCTCATGGAGTTTGAAAATGTTAGAGAAGATCTGAGGAGCCCGACAGCTGGGTTTCAGTGATTTGATGGCTTCTATTGCAGTAATAGGCTGACATAAGTCTCTGCTATATGCAGACAAACGTAGCACACAAGTGAACAAGTATCCGTCATGCGTTTTCTTTCTAGCCTACATGTTGTAAAGCGTGTACATTTGTACATACGTGTGCTTATGTTTTGCTATAAGCGTTTCTTAAGTAAGAAATAGTGGTACTTGAAATATATTAATAAGCTTGTCCTTTTATTGATTGTTTTGAACTTGTTTTTATTGAATACTCTGCACTTAATATGTACATGTTTAATGAGATTTCTAAGGAGATTATAATTATCTTCCCTGCAGATGTTTTTTGAATGATGAAACTATTTTCTGTATGATTTTTTTTTTATAAAGCATTCTATTATGTTGGCATTCCTGTTTCAGATGTGTGTTTGTGTGTGTGCATGCATGTTTGTCTGCTGTCTGGATTTTCTTTACTCCACTGTAAATATTGTCAATTCAAATTTTAATCTTCGTTTATTTAGCACTCAGAAAATTGCATGGGTGTAAATTGCATATTGTTATGTGAAACATGTTTTCTGATACTACTTAATACCATATACCTCTAATCCATCCATGCAGTCACTCAGGATGACCGTGACATCACAGCAACCTCGTAAGAATGGATTACAACGACGTCACTCTTTCGCGAAAGGTTACAGGCTTGCGATCCTATCAGCAGAGATTCGTGAATATTTCTACATCATCCAATTGCACACCCGGAGAGCCAACCGCAGTTTTAGACCTGCAGTTCTAGACGTGCCGTAGTTTTAGATGTATGTAACGTAATATCCAGATAGTGTTTAGTATGTCGCGGGAGCAGATGGAAGAATATTTATAAGCAACAATAATATATGATAGATATATGATAATGTCTGAAGGTAATTTTTGGGTTATCGTAATGTTTATGTCATGAAGGATGAATCTGACTAGCGTTAGTGTGTCTTGGTTCGTTAGTTCTGGCTACCTTTATGGCTACTTAGTAGCTACTTTGATTAAATTTGAAACAACTTAAAGGAAGGAAATTAGCACTTACTACGCTACTATTAATACTAAAAGTAGTAAGCAAGCTAAAGTAGCATTTCCCCATCATTATTAACCCATAAGAACCCAGACTATGTTCTGAATATTGATACAATTGAGCATATTAATATATGATACACATATATTTAGTCTGCTAAATGCCATAAATGTAAATGTAAATATGATCGGTCTGAAGGTCATTTTTGTGTTATCGTAATGTTTATGTCATGAAGGATGAATCTGGCTAGCGTTAGTGTGTCTTAGTTCGTTAGTTCTGGCTACCTTTATGACTACTTTGTAGCTACTTCGACTTTGAGAGAAATGCTATAGTCCTGCGAACGTAAATTTTTGCCGGGGGGGGGTGGTGGCGAACGTAAAATGGACAAAAATTTGTATTATATTGCGATCGATCGGTCGCCAGTGTTTGCGCCAGAGCGAACTGGTAACTCATTGAATCATAGATATGGATCAGAGGTAAATAAACTAGATTTTTTTTCGGCGTGAGAAATCGGATGTGTGGCGTGTGAGCGAAAAACCCCAAGTATCACATAATATTTGCTAGTTGCATGCCAATGAAGGTATACGAGTAAAACAAATCACTCCTAACATTCTGGAAACGTATGCTTACTCACTGAAAGCATCCTGACATTATGCAATTTTTGCTGATTTTTAATACAAAATAGCCTATGCCAGTAATCCAGTAGTTTAATTAAAAATAAAATATCTTCAGGAGACAAGCTGTGTGTGTAAATGACAAAATTAATCAAAACTCCCTAAAAGAACAGGGAAAATGAGGCGTACTACTTCTATTTAAATACAAAATGTGGTGTACATTATCGTTTAAAACTTGTCAAATGTTATAGATTTGGCTAAAACAATTCAGAATCAATGGGCTTATTTAACAAATAAACAATGGATTATTACAATATACAAGCCCCTGAGCCTACGGCATGCATTGGAACTGCTGGTCTAGAACTGCGGTTGGCTGTCGTTAGCTACATTCCGAGCCGCTAGGTGGCGCATGGCTAAAACTACAGCACGTCTAGAACTGCAGGTCTAAAACTGCAGGTCTAGAACTGCAGTTGGCTCTCCGGCTGTGCAATTGGATGCATCTCGAATATTTCGTAAATAACTACCTAAAAAATAGATGCCTCCTATATAAACTACTGCTTCGTGCTCACATTTTACTCGTGACTAATTGGTAATGAATACCAGGTCAGACTACGTTGATAGGCTACGTATTCTATGTATTTTGTATTTAAGAAATGCATAACTATCTTGGTCTCAACACCAAGGACTAAAACACACGGAAACTGCCTCCAGAGACCTCTCATCCCCCTGAATGAAAGACAAAATGAACAGATAACGTCACTCAAACCACCTTCGAACATTAACAGATTTTTTCCTATATCGACTTAGGTATACAAATAATAGATTTACAGTCTATTACTACAAATGATTACTCCTTCTTTCATCGCTATGGTGGTGTCATAGTTTCCTCGAAGAACTCCGCTAACACGGCGTATAGTCACGTTGGGCCCAGCCTGCTTGTGTTTCCGTCCGCCGTACACCCGGTTCTGGACGGGAAGTCTGCGGTCAGCTCCCCACTGAGCGGCGGAGAGCCACCGCTGAAGCTCTTTTCCGTCCATAAAACAGAGATGTGCACAAGAGCAAAGAGGCCAAGCTCCATTAATGTCGTTCGCCTGAAGCTGCCAAAGTTTCATCCAGTCCCCTCAGTGTCCATTTTAATTCAGTTGTTGCTCATCGGTCCCTCGGGAACCAAAGCTGCTTGTTGTCTATTCAGTTCATACGGATGCTTATTTGAAACTGTATTATTACCATGTCGTGTCTCAGAAAAGAAAAAAATATTCAACACTAGGATTCAAAGGTATTACCAGTAAACACAAATGGAGCGCCTCTCTCTTTTTGGCCACTGCTGACATACAAAACCTGATATAAAAACCTAGACAGTGACTCTGAACAACTGTAAAACATTTTTATCTCCTGCCTTTCGTCAAGCCCTCCGCCTAATGAGGTCTAACTGCAGTGGACCGAAGAGCACGACACACTCCCCCGTACGGAACCGTCTGAACCACTCTCACAAGTGATGCTTTAGCACTCGTGAGTAACTGTAAAGGAATGATTGGCGTTTTAACATGAAACTGGAAGAACCACAAAGAACCTAATTGGTCCTCTCGGTATTTTCTAAATTGTGATGAATGAACCTACAAGAACAGACGTTGAACCGGCCGAATTTCTTACACCGCAACTCTCCATTTCTCCAACTAATGGGAGGAAAACTGTGAACTTGTATCACACCGAACCATCCATCCCCCCATCTCTCCCTTCTTTTTCCCCCTTTCTTTTCCTTGTTCTCTGTCCTGATCCATGCCGATTGTTTATTTCTGCTGTCCTGCTTCCCAGAATGGGTTGGCCTTCATGTCCTGACTGTCCAGGCACTTTTAAGAGCGGGGTCCCTGGGGTCTCGTCCTCCACACCCCTGCACATCACCAGCCGGACGCAGCGTCTGGAAAATCTGGCGCAATTCTGTCGGTGAATCTGGCGTCCAGCTGTGAGCTGTACCCTGCCTGCACAGGTTAGCCCAGACCAAGAACGGGCACTGCATATCTCTGTTTCTCTTCTTCTGAAAACACAATTATCTGATTCAGATCATCTGGTCTTTATCTAACAGGTGTTTTAGATAAGGGAAACAAAAATATGCAGGGCATGACTGGATCTAAGCACCAGTGCATACAGCTTTAGATTGTGTGAACACTACTGCCATGTGGTGCAGTTCAAGCCATTTTATTGCCTGAAATATCAACGCTCACAACCAATAGTTCAGCTTAGCATTGTCCACTGGCTATGTTTATTTCATCTAAGGAACACTCACAAGCTAAACTTTAAATGTGTTGTATAAGCTATGTATTGACTGCTGTAATCATAGCTGGCTCTGTCATTTCAGCTACATTTCTCAATGCCTGCGATGAACAGTAGTTCTTAGAAGCGGAAGTTTTAACACCTACTAATCCTGACACATATGATTGCCTGAAAAGCCTCTGAAGGACATTAAAAATTGCCTAGGGGGATCTAACTGTACCAGGTATTTGTATTAACGGGTCCAAAAATCTACTTCATGTAGATTCAGAATGGGGGTGTGGAATGCCTCTGGCTTGGTATATGATTGGGTCTGTTATTGACTGTTCTGAACAGATCTCAGCCACCTGCAAAAACAATGTGCACTGGTCTATGGGCACTGAGAGAATCCTATCAACATGGCTAATCCTTTAGATAAACTCAGTACATTCCCCAGGCTTTCTCTGACCCTCTTATGCAATTCCTGCTCGCCGAGTCCCGAACTGCACTCCTCATTCTGCCATCAGCATTTGAATTTAAGTGATAATATTGAAAGCAGCACAGTAATTATAATAGTGAGGCCAATCATATAATGTTGATGTGCAAAGGTCATAATCAGTCGTCTGAAATCAGCGACCCTCAGATTTGAACCCAAATGTCAGGGTTATCAAAGCAAATTCTACAAGTCATCGTCACTGTGTCTCGCCACATATACCAGTAAATGCACTGCCCGAAGACAGGGCTATGACACTTGCCCAAGCATATCCATGATAATACCCTATTTATAATGTACTCACACCCCAGCCAAGATTCACAAACTAGCCCGTTCCTTTGCTCTTGAAGGGTCATAAACAATGACCCAGTCCAAAGGGCCGTATTTTCATCAATCACCGCATCCAGTAAGTACAACAAACACGAGGCTCCTGACCACCACCAGGGCTTGGCGACCTGCACGTCTTCTCCCCAGTCTGCCTCACTCCGACCGGGCTGCTGACTGACCCACTCGTCATGGGTTCCTCTCTGCAGCTGCAGCAGACTGTGACTCCATGGGAGAGAGCGAGGCGGGTATGTGTGTGCCAGTACACTGACAGACAGGTCCCCAGTGCCTCTCGAGTGGATGTCAGGGTGGCATAACCCGGGCCCACCACCATCTATGGCCTCACGTCCATATGCCAGTAGTTATAAAGGTGATCAATGCTTCCTGAAACCGCTCCAGACAACATTCCAAATAGTCATTATTTCAGCATTGCTGAATGTTGATGCAGTGACCTTCTAAGTGTAGCTTTGAGCTGGGTACAAGATTCTTGCCTTCCTGATCACTTTTAAAGAATAGTCACTGCCTTTGTGTTATCACTCATCTCCATTTGTGATGGACCTTCATGTCCTCTGTTCTACACAGGGCGAGATGGTGTGATGTTGCCCTTGGTCTTCCTCGGTTACTTACTCAGAAGGAAAACAGGTTGCTGTGTTCACTCTTTAAATTACAGAACAGCCAACTGGTGTGTTTTTTTTTTTTTATGAATGGACAGATGCCTCAGATACTCTGGTTTCATATGCCGTTTCATTTTTGGCAGCAAACAAAAGAACCCAGAAAGAGCAACTCCTACAAGCTGGCGAGTTTATTGCGCCATCCGTAAAGAAAAACCTTTAAATCTCAGAACCCTTCGTTGTGTTTCCAAACAAAAGCTGTAAAGATAAAAAGAATACTCCGAATAGTGAGATGGGGAATCGATGCAAATTTTCCAAGGACAGATGGATTAAAGCATTCCACCCACTTTTTAAAAACACAGGAAATTGGTGCACTAGCACAACCCAGACCTTTTATGGGAAACAGTGTGTTAAGAGTAGTGTGTTAAATGTGTGACTAAAGGCTTCCTCCTGTCAGGTTAAAGATTGCAGGAACACACCCAATGTAAAAAAAAAAAAAGCTAAAAAGAAGAATATGCCAAACAATATATATAGAAATGGATTCAGAACACATACAAAAACATGTTAATTTAAGTTAAATTTAACCAAAGGTTTGGGCCCTATGGAAAAAGTCATTTTATCACCATACAATATCTGATCAGAATGGTATGTATGTGGTGGGATCACTTCACATGGTTTTACAATCACCAACACTAATAACTCACCTTTAGTTCTTCTTAGAAGCATTCAAATAAATTAAGGTTAATTTAAATTTCTTGTTAACCTGTGACAAACATGACCAAAGGGAGAAGAATAATGTTTTGCTTGTGGGAGAAGCAAATCAAATTAGCAAGTTTTCTGAATCATAATAGCCATAAATCTAACTGGAACTTTACACACTTGTTGTAAATTAAATTGATACTTAATATCAATTTAATTTAATATAATTTAAATTAATACTTTATGTTATACTTTAAAAATAATACGACGTTTCACCCCGAGTCATTGCCCCACTATAAGCTCCAAAACAACTCAGAACTCCATGCGTACCTCTGGAAGCTATTGAACTAATGAGTGAACCCTAACCTCAAAATGCATATTTATTTAATGACCATATGCAAGGAAAGAACATCTAAAAACAGGAAAGATCTGCCCCAGGACAGGGGTTTGGAGAAGCATGCTGAGAAGTGTGTAGACAGCGACACAAGTGAACACAAAACTTTCTGGATGGGCAAGAACTTGCACACAGTATGCGTTAACAATCATGGAGAAATAATCACACATTTATCCAATAGATAATTTTTTATTGTAATGACAGAAAATGATGTAAAATATTGGCCATGTGGCTCTGAGGCCAGTTTGACGAAGGAAAAGTAAAGAAGGTTTTGGGTGGAGGACAGGACACAGAGGGTGCATGCTGGGATCCTAATGGATACACCACCTGTGAGGGCAAAGGGAATCGGTTAGATGCAGATTCATTTCTCCACACGTCATTGGAATGAATCATTTTCTTCAGTGTAAAAAGAAATGAAGGTTACATTATGTAAAGCCATTTAATTATGTGCCTGTTTTAATGAGCCTTAACTAGATATGGCACCGATTTTATACACACTACTCAAAAGTTAGGGATATCTGGCTTTCAGATGAAATTCCAGGACGAACATAAATACACTCTAACCTTTACACTTAAGTGTGACCTCTAAACTTTTGACTGTGTATGTCCAACTGTTCAGTGTTTCAGTATTTCTGCACAACTTGCTGCTCTCCAACAAGGAGCTTCCCAGTGAAATTCACAACAGGTGTTTGATCAATGAATCGACCAATAAATTTCCTGGTTCAATTAGAATTGGTATTTAAACAGTACTCATCACGCTGTTCACATTTTGACATCACGAGACCAAGATGACACCTCAGTTGATCAACAGTACCTCGCCATCGTGAGGCTTCAAACAGGAAGCTCTCAGACGGAAGAGCATGAAGCATCAGGGTCATCAGCAGGTTGCAACAGAAATACAGAGACTGGAGAAGTCACAGAAAGAACAGAACCCCCCCCCCCTTGCGTACAATATCCGATCCAGTTCTGTGTGTGTACTGGAACGGATATTGGGAGAATAGCAATTAAAGAAACCAATACAGCCTGAAAATATTACAGCTACACAGTGCAGGTCACATGATGACAGCGAGCTACATTTGTGCTGGTTTGATAACATTCTGGGCACAATTTATACACAGGTTTAGAGCTTTGAACAAATTAACACACTATTAAAACTTCAAAAGCAAATCTCCATGCACTGCCACCTTGCATTGCCAGTGTGGTGGAACAGGTAACCTGCCTTCCTTAGGGCATTAAAATGAGACAAAACAAGGTTTCAACATGGCCATGAATCTACGATGAACAGTAGAGCTGGGCGATTAATCGATATTATCTATTAATTCGAATTTACAGTTAAGGACGATGTGTTTTTATGAAAATCGATTTTCTGAGTTTTAATTTTCACCACCGACGCTGCACTGTGGGCTCCCATAGTTCAGTGAGTTTAGCACCTCCCACCCATCCACCCATCCACCCTCAACACACACACACACACACACACACACACACACACACACACACACACACACACACACACACACACACACACGACGGCGGCGGCGGCGGCGGAGCTTGTGCCCAAGAAAAGAGCAACTAGCTCCGTGATTTGGAGTTGGTTCAGTTTTGCGGCGTCAGACGTAGACCAAACAAGTCCTCGCTGTAAGGTGTGTTTGAAACCGATAGAGGGAGAGAGCGAAGAGTGCTATTGTTCAGTTGCGTTGTGAATCAAGTTTCTCTCTGCGGGATATTTTGGATTAAGCAGTTTCTGCCTCACACCTCGCGCGAACGGCGGAAGCGTTTATACGTCCGAAACAATATGTGGTAGTATAAAGAGACACCCCTCAAACAGGAGAAGGAACATTTACCTGACAAAAATTAATGTTGCATTGTGTTCCAGGTTTGAAAAGTGCTGGAATTTAGGGTATAGTGAGGGCAGCCCTGTTCTTAATCAGAATGTAGACAGCGTGACTGTCAGTACGCAACATGCAACAATTGTTAAATTGTATTTGTTTTCCATTTTATTAAAAAGGGCACCAAATTATTTATATCTATTTATTTTTTGAGGGTGTGTTTATTTATTTTAAGTTTGAGGGTGCATTGTGTCAGTGCTTAAACTATGTTGGAGAAAGCCTTCTAAAAGTTACTGGATGTTCTCACTTGTTTACAATTGTTTTTTGCTTGTTTCTGGTTGCACTTGCAAAGGGGAAATTTAAGTGAAAAATAAATTCAAACTTTTTTAACCATTCCTTCATCATCTGTAGTTTTTTAGTAGAGGAAAATAAATATATTAAAATCGAAAATTGGATAAAAAAAAAATTAATCAAAGATTTTTTTGGGGGGCCATATCACCCAGCTCTAATGAAGTGATCATTAATCCATTCTTTTTCTTTTAAAAAACAAATGCGTCCGGTTTGGCTGTGAATTTAAGGAAGTTCAGGGTCAAAGGAAAAAAGAGCAGCAGAATCCTGACAGAATCCAACCGAGAGAGGAGAAAGAATAACCAAACAAGTACATGTGCATGAAAAAAAGGAAAGGCTGCTCAATTTCCCATTAGCCTGTTGATTTTTAAGGGGAACTGGAAAATCTGAATAAGAAGCTGGAGAGTGTGATAAGCCAACTCCAGCCATTATTTATTATTTATTTTTGGTTAGGCTTAGGATACAAACAATAATCATCTTGTAATCTTTTTCAGATTTACAGCTGCAATCCACTAAAATAATAATTATAAGGTCATTAATAAATTGATGTAGAATTACAAGTCCACTCTGTAATGAAAAAACGAAGTGCAGACAAGCTAGATCGGCCTAGTGTGCATTCCAGGAGAGAGAATATAGACAGAGAGACAGACACACCGACCGCCCGATCGATCGATGCGGAGAGAGGGACGCAAAATGGCAAAGAAAGGAAAAAATTCAATGTTTTAATCTTGTAAATAAAGAAAAATATAGCATATTCCTTCTCACATACTTTTCAAGCAATGTCCAAACAAAAAAACTGAACCACAGCTTCACAGTGGTTTTTAATTGAAAGATTTTGGATTGGTATTGCTGTAGGATAACATTCAAATGAAAGGTATTGGATCAGTACAGAAAACGTGATATTGTGCCATCTCTAGTCTTGACCCTTAATACTGCTGTTACTTTTTGTCTGTGTAAGGCTGGAATACAGACACAGGATCAAACGGACAATGTGAAGGATTATGGCGTTTTCTTATCGGCTGGTCTGTTTTTGTTTTGTTTTTTTGTTAGTTTTATCCCTTTCATTTTTTTTATCTAGTGACAAAACAAAATCCAGCAATCAGGCTAAAAAGTCCTAACATTCACTTTCCCGCCTGTTCAATCTAATCCTACTGGGTGTGCACATCTGTGGGAGTGTTGCATAGTGGTGTGAGGAGGGTGAGCAGGAGTGAAGCAGCGGGGCAGACAGCAGCACTGCGTGTACATGGCCAGACTACAGGAGGGGGATCCAGACAGCAGCACTGCGTGTACATGGCCAGACTACGGGAGGGGGATCCAGACAGCGAGGGGTCTGTGTTCAAGCCAAGTGCCGATCACAAAGGCACGTAGTCTGCTGTTACCGCTGCTTTCATTCCACAGGCAGCGACGGGTTCGCGCAGGTCGCAGGCCGCACACTACTCCGCCGCTTATCTCCGGATGATCGAAGGCGAAAGGCTCCCAGGTGCCTGAGAAGCACGTCTTGGGACAACACTGAACACGTTTATCACCGTTGGCTGCTGGGATGCAGTGGAACTCCAAAACAAACACTAGTCTGGGTTTTATTGAATCTAGAGGTTTATCACCCAATCAAGTGCAGCCCCAAAACCAGACCAACCTGCTCGGGACAAACTCCCAGTTCAATAACAGATTTGCATGTTGTATTCTTGATTCTTAGACCGGTGTTGAAGAGGGCTTGGAGGCGGAGGTGGTGAGCTGTTATGACTGTGAGCTGTGCTGTGGACGGTTCTGCGTACCTATAGCTGATCATTCACTCGTCTATGTACTCGAATGGCTCTGGCGCCTCCGGCTCCTGTTCCTCCTCTTCAATTTTGGGCCCGTGGGCGGAGACTGGCTCCACAAGCTCCTCCTCCTCCTCGCTGGTGTCTTTCAGGATGATGATGCCACCTGTGTGCAGCTAAAGAAGGCAAGACTGAATCAGGTCGGGCTCTGCGTTGTGTACATGAGACCACGCAGTGGTCCCATCGGCTCTAAACTGCACACTGAGGAAGACGTGTGTGTGTGTGTGTGTGTGTGTGTGTGTGGTGTATCCTCACACACCCTCCACTCCACAGCCCTGCAACCATGGAGCTAAGTACCCAAGTTTCCACGCCAAACTGGATGGAGCCGTAGTTCCATTATGCAGTGTTTAGCCCAGAGACCATCCGCTGAAACCCCCTACAGCGGCCGTCCGCAGCCCCCAGTGTAGACAGAGCCTTACACCACGCCATGTTCAAAGGTCCTCTCAAAAATATACACCAAAGCAGTTATAAATGGTCAGTAAGTAGGACCGTCTAACTGCTGACATGTTTGTGTTCATCTACGAGGTATTTCCAAAAACCATGGAGGAGAAAGGCCTTCTAATGAAAGCGTGGACCAGGGCCAGGGGCATCTCCGTCAGGCTGCTGACCTCCGCAGCCTACATCTTCACTTTGCTCTCATTTCTGTTTATTTGAGGCCATTAGTGGAGTGTTGTCATCATCTCTGGAGGGGTCAGGTTGCATGTGGCGGACGGCCGATGTCATTATTTAGCGTGGAAAACTGTCAAACATCTACAGCAGGCCAGAGTCCAAGCAAGGCTTTATGGGCCAGAAATGTGAAGAGTCGGTTGTGTTTTTCTCCCCATTTAGTAAGAAAAGTGTGCACGCCCAGTTTGTGCTGGGTGGAGCAGGACGGACTCACCGGTTTGAAGGGTTGGTAGCGGCAGTGGTCAGGCATGGCGAGGACGCGGAGCTGGGCGGGCATCACGCGCGCCGGGTTCTCCAGCGTCTGGAAGCTAGGCTCCTGCTCCTTCTTCTTCTCCTTTTCCTTCTCCTTCTCTTCATCTTTCTTCTCTTTCTCAGCCTCCTGTGTCTCCTGCTTCAAATACAGTAGGACAGAAGAGCATTTTAAAACTATTTGATCGGTAGGAGCTCTTCAATTAAATAACTTTTCACCGATTCATGCAGCTGAAATGGACCGAGTACTGACAAATGGTCTTTACAACATTAGTCTTGTTTAAATCTAATGAATCCAGCGAAGGTTCTGCAGTGTTTCAGTGAGGCTGCTAGAGAACTTGGAGGCCTTTGATGTGCAGCAGTCTGTGTCAGAGCCCTCAAACGTACCCTGGGCCCGTAGTGAAGAAAAGCATGTCTGATCAATGAGCCATGGCCCCCACACAGGCCCTTGTGCGCGTGTGTGAACAAGTCAGTAAACTCTCAGAGGAAAATGGGAAAGTGAAAACAGTGAAACACGATGAATGTCTGTTATGGGCAATTATGAAGCTGGACCGTTCAGATAAGAGATAGCCAACGACAAGATTATAGAGGAGCTTAGACCTAATTCACTCAGCAAGTCAACTAAACCAAACCCCACGAGGGTTCAGTTTCACCAGCTTGTCTCTGTAGGGGCCATGAAAGGCTGCAGGGTGTAATTTGGTATGTGGTCTCTTCCTCAGTGCCCAGCAGAAAACTGGCCTGACAGGACAGCTCAACAGAGCTGAGAGCAAATAAAGCTAATATACCCCAACCTATCTTTGAGAGTAATGGGTGGTCAGCCGGCAGGTTCAGGGGTACGGGGTGAAGGCACGGGCTTGCCCTTTAACCTTTCTTTACACCCCACCCTCTGCACCAGCGGTCTCTGTAAGCCATTAACAAATCAAAGCCATTCTCCAACAGCGGAGCCCCACCCCTGGGCCTCCACCACTTTTCCATTTCATGAGAAGCTGTGCTTGAGGTGCAGACTCTTTTCTGCTTCAGAGCGCTCTCAAAACGCTCTCCCTCTCTTTCACACGCACATCAGCTGCGGGGCACGTGAGGGGGGCGGAGCTCTCTCCAGCGATGGTGGGTGAACACCGTGTGAGGTACAGTGAGGCACAGCTGTAGCCTCACGCTGAATTAAACATACCACTTCCATTTTCTCCTCTTCTTTCTCCTTCTTTTCTTTTTCTTTCTCTTTCTTCTTGGCTTTGGCGGTGATGGACAAAACAGCAGTGGAAACCTACCAAAAAATAAAAACAGATGAAGACGATGAGCAGCAATCAAGGGAAGAACGTCAACTGACTTTAAACTCTAGCAGACCAACATCGCATGTACACAGGACTAAACAAGGCAGTAAACACACTGCCAGAAAAACTCAAAACTGTGGTTTTCAAATAATGTGCATGTGCTGAACACAGGGTCAGTCCAGCAGAGAGAGAGATAGAGAGAGAGATAGAGAGAGAGAGAGAGAGAGAGAGATAGAGAGAGAAAGGGGGGGAGAGAGGTAGAGGTAGAGAGAGATAGAGAGATAGACAGAGAGATAGAGAGATAGACAGAGAGACAGAGACACAGAGAGAGACAGACAGACAGACACACACACCCAGGTGTTTCCCTGATTCAATACACCTGACTGAAAGCAGCAGCAAATCCAGGAACTGCTTCAGGTGTGCTAGCGCTGGTCAAACTCAGCGGTGCGATGCTTAACATTGCCAGGTCTAGGGAGCACTACCCAGGGAGCACTACCCAGGGAGCACTACCCAGGGAGCACCACCCAGGGAGCACCACCCAGCATCCCTTACCTTCTCCTTCTCCTTCTCCTTGGGTACCTCCAGGGCAGGGGGATAGGCAAAGGTCGAGGGTTTGCAATTGGACCGGTACTGCACTTTGGGCATCTAGACAGACAGAAAGCACAGAGCACATTTAACATGTAATGAGTCCCATTCTAGCTGCTGGGCACTACTGGGCTCTTCAGACTAGCACGGTGGAGAGGACATTATATTATACTGGGTATATAGCACATTACATTATATTATACTGGGTATATAGCACATTACATTACATTATACTGGGTATATAGCACATTACATTACATTATACTGGGTATATAGCACATTACATTATACTGGGTATATAGCACATTACATTATACTGGGTATATAGCACATTACATTATACTGGGTATATAGCACATTACATTATATTATACTGGGTATATAGCACATTACATTATATTATACTGGGTATATAGCACATTACATTATATTATACTGGGTATATAGCACATTACATTATACTGGGTATATAGCACATTACATTATATTATACTGGGTATATAGCACATTACATTATATTATACTGGGTATATAGCACATTACATTATATTATACTGGGTATATAGCACATTACATTATATTATACTGGGTATATAGCACATTACATTATATTATACTGGGTATATAGCACATTACATTATATTATACTGGGTATATAGCACATTACATTATATTATACTGGGTATATACAGTTGTGATCAAATTTATTCAACCCCCAATGCTGCGAAGGGTTTTATGGAATTCAGTGCACATTTGTAATTGTGTTCATAATGAAATCTTACAAGGACTTGTTAAAGAACTAAATGCAACTAAGATAGCATCAATTTTTTTTGTCAAAGTATTAAATGGCCTTTTTGTGATTTCTTCATTGACACAATTATTCAACCCCTTTACGACTACCACTCCTAAGAACAGAGGTTCATTCCAGTGTTTTCCATCAGGTATTGAAAACATCTGTGGATGTCAACGAGCAGCAATCAAGCATGATAAGCACCAATTAGGCAGATTTAAAAGGACTGTGATACTCAGCTCCTTCTAGACATCTACTGGTGTGTTTCCAAGCATGGTGAAGGCAAGAGAATGGTCCCAGAAGACAAGAGAAGAGGTTATTGCTCTTCACAAGAATGGCAATGGATATAAAAAGATTGCGAAGTTGTTAAATATTCCAAGAGACACTATCGGAAGTATCATTCGCAAGTTCAAGTTAAAGGGCACAGTGGAAACGTTACCTGGTCGTGGCAGAAAGAAGATCCTGACCGCGACTGCTGTGCGCTACCTGAAGCGTAATGTGGAGAAAAATCCCCGCGTGACTGCTAAGGAACTGAAAAAAGACCTGTCAGATGTGGGCACTGAAGTTTCAGCTCAGACAATAAGGCGCGCACTGCATAACGAAGACCTCCATGCCAGAACGCCCAGACGCACCCCCTTGCTGACTCCAAAGAACAAGAAAAGTCGACTGCAGTATGCCAAAAGTCATGTGGACAAGCCACAAAGGTTTTGGAACAGTGTACTGTGGTCAGATGAAACTAAATTAGAACTGTTTGGGACAATGGACCAGCGCTATGTTTGGAGAAGGAAGAACCAGGCTTATGAACAAAAGAACACCTTGCCTACTGTGAAGCATGGCGGGGGGTCAATTATGCTTTGGGGCTGTTTTGCTTCTAATGGTACAGGAAAGCTTCAACGTGTGCAGGGTACCATGAATTCCCTTCAGTACCAGGAGATCTTGGAGGAAAATGTGATGGAGTCAGTCACAAACCTGCGGCTTGGGAGACGTTGGACCTTCCAACAGGACAATGATCCGAAGCACACATCCAAGTCCACTAGAGCATGGTTGAACATGAAAGGCTGGAACATTCTAGAGTGGCCATCGCAATCACCAGACTTAAATCCAATTGAGAACCTCTGGTGGGACCTAAAGAAGGCAGTTGCAGTGCGCAAGCCTAAGAATGTGACTGAACTGGAGGCTTTTGCCCATGAAGAATGGGCTAAGATACCCATAGGTCGCTGCAAGACACTTGTGTCAAGCTATGCTTCACGCTTGAAAGCTGTCATAACTGGAAAAGGATGTTGTACTAAGTACTAAAAAATAATGTCACTAGGGGGTTGAATAAAACTGATAATGATGTGAGCACAGTAAAGACATTTGTGGTTATTCCATCATAAATATTATGTTATGTTTGTCTAATTTATAAGTGCCTCTTTGATATAATTGTAAATAAGATGACTGAAATGATCAAAATCAATGTCAAACTGGCCAAAACACTTTATTTCAGTGGGGGTTGAATAAATTTGATCACAGCTGTAGCACATTACATTATATTATACTGGGTATATAGCACATTACATTATATTATACTGGGTATATAGCACATTACATTATATTATACTGGGTATATTGCACATTACATTATATTATACTGGGTATATTGCACATTACATTATATTATGGGCAGTCATGGCCTGGCGGTTAGGGAACTGGTCTTGTGACCGGAGGGTCGTGGGTTCGATTCCCAGACAGGTCATGACTGAGGTGCCCTTGAGCAAGGCACCTAACCCCAACTGCTCCCCGGGCGCCGGGCTAGGCTGCCCACCGCTCTGGGCACGTGTGATCCACAGCCCCCTAGTAATCACTAGTGTGTGTGTGTGTTCTGACTGCACAGATGGGTTAAAAGCGGAGGACAAATTTCGATTGGGGTGTAAAAATCACAATTGACAAAATATGGCACATTTCACATTTCATTATTCTGGGTATATTGCATTCCATTATATTATTCTGGGTATATTGCATTCCATTATATTATTCTGGGTATATAGCACATTACATTATATTATACTGGGTATATAGCACATTACATTATATTATACTGGGTATATAGCACATTACATTATATTATACTGGGTATATAGCACATTACATTATATTATACTGGGTATATAGCACATTGCATTATATTATACTGGGTATATTGCATTGCATTATATTATACTGGGTATATTGCATTCCATTATATTATACTGGGTATATAGCACATTGCATTATATTATACTGGGTATATTGCATTCCATTATATTATACTGGGTATATTGCATTCCATTATATTATACTGGGTATATAGCACATTACATTATATTATACTGGGTATATAACACATTACATTATATTATACTGGGTATATTGCATTACATTATATTATACTGGGTATATTGCATTGCATTATATTATACTGGGTATATTGCATTACATTATATTATACTGGGTATATAGCACATTACATTATATTATACTGGGTATATTGCACATTACATTATATTATACTGGGTATATTGCACATTACATTATATTATACTGGGTATATTGCATTACATTATATTATACTGGGTATATTGCATTACATTATATTATACTGGGTATATTGCATTACATTTACATTTAGCTGACACTTTCATTCCAAGCAACTTACATTTATGACTGAATACATTTCAAGCAATTTGAAGGTTAGGGGTTTTGCTCAGGGGCCCAAAAGTCACTACTTGACAGTGGTGTGGGTTGAACTATCAACCGAGGTCACTTTGATGACCATGCATAAAAGACATGAAAAAAAAAACATGGGAAGGAATGTATTTGTTTGCTTCATACACTTAATATTGGTTCATTTATGAACAACTTGCGGTGAACTAAACCCCAGTACTAGACTCACAATTACCTTCAGGTCTTTGTTGAGGCCGATGATGGCAGTAGGTGTGAAGGCCAGAGACAGAAAGTGAGCGAGTGGGAACCAGAACCAGAACTGGGTGAAGACCAGGAGACCCACCACTGAGGGCATGTGTGTGTGTCCGGTACGGGACTGCAAGGAGATGGTCACATTACGGCCACCTGTGGGGGAGGGGGGGGGGGGGGGGGGGAGACAAGTTGGGTGGGGTGAATTTGAAAGAGAGAGACAGGATGGCGGGAGATGACGGAGAGACAGAAGCAGGATGGGGGGAGATTAAGAAAGTTAATATCTCTAACCCAAAGACCAGCACTTTAATTTGTATCAGACATTACTATTGTTCACCCTGCAGCAGCAGATAAGATATGACAGGAGGTGTATTTGATCAGAACAATGGAGCTTCGAGGGCAGAGAACACTGTTCTCCAACGGCTCTTCCTGTCTGGGTCCTGGAAGCAGGAGCAAAGACCAACCTGGACAATTAATGAGGCCTTACATGAAGGTCAAGGGTGAAGCTAAGCCAAGAGAAGTCAAAAAATGGGCCGTGCAGCACCGGGGTGGGGTGGGCGAGGCAGGAAGGGGGTGTGGCTCTAATCATTAGAGGATAAAGGGAAGGTCTTTAACATTGATGGAGGAGGAAACGCACACAACAAGTTCATCTTCAGTCCCATCAGTCTGTAATCAAAGGCTGCACGGCACGGACGATGGCGCCCCTCAAGCAGGGCAGTGGCGGTGCTAAATCATCTGGATGCTTCCTGCTCACTGAGCACTCCGTACGGACCAGACCGTTTGAGTCAGACATTTGAAGGGCTGTGTGCTATTGTAGGCCAGAGCACCACTCTCCAGATTTCTGACGACTAATTCCTGATTAGTGCCAGATCACTTTGGAAAAAGAAAATTCCAAACATATTTACCCGTGTGATCGCTTCTCCAAATTAACAGACCTCAAATAAGCAGCGACAGTTTTTGAGAACTGCCAGATTCCCAAAGAATGCATTGTTAACCTTAAGTCTAGGAGCAGAGCTTGGATAACTGACAGTGTTTTCATAAGGCAATGGGCACAAAGGAGATTGTAACATGTGGAGAATAGGCTGACTGTGCACATTTATAGATGAACTAAACCTGCTTTATTGAAGCTCTAACTGGATGTTCATTAGATCAGGAGTGAATACCGTTTGCTAGAGCTGGGCGATATGGCCCTCCAAAAAAATCTTCGATTAATTTTTTTTAAATCCGATTTTCGATTTTAATAGATTTATTTTCCTCTACTAAAAAACTACAGATGATAAAGGAATGGTAAAAAAAAGTTTTAATTTATTTTTCACTTAAATTTCCCCTTTGGGGTTAAAGTGCAAGCAGAAACAAATTGTAAACAAGTGAGAACATTCAGTAACTTTTAGAAGGTTTTCTCCAACATACTTTAAGCATTGACACAATGCAACCTCAAACTTAAAATAAATAAATAAAACACACCCTCAAAAAATAAATAGATATAAATAATTTGGTGCCCTTTAATAAAATGGAAAACAAATACAATTGAACAATTCTTGCATGTTGTACTGACAGTCACGCTGTCTACATTCTGATTAAGAACAGGGCTCCCCTCACTTTAGCCTAAATTCCAGCACTTTTCAAACCTGAAACACAATGTAACATTAAAATTCGTCAGGTAAATGTTCCTTCCACTGTTTCTTTATACTACCACAGTTTATACTTTATACTACAATAGTTGCCAGGTTCGCGTTTTCACGCCAAATTGGGCTTGTTTGGAAAATCCAGCCGCGGGTAAAAATTATGGGGTCGCGGGGTGCGGTTTTTTGGTCTACTTTTGAGTTGGGCTACCGCAGGAGTTACAAGTCAACAATAATAATGGATCGCAATATAATACTTAATTTGTCTCCATTTTACACACTCGCGAGGTGCCCGGAGCCGCGCGCTACGGTCACTCGCGAAAGTATAATCCATTGAAGCGGGTTCGGTGACCGAGGCAGAAACTGCTTAATCCAAAATATCCCGCGGAGGGAAACTTTATTGACAGCGCAACTGAATAGCACTCTTCGCTCTCTCCCTCTATCGGTTTCAAACACCTTACAGCGAGGACTTGTTTGGTCTACATCTGACGCCGCAAAACCGAACCAACTCCAGATCACGGAGCTAGTTGCTCTTTTCTTGGACACAAGTTCCGCCGTCATGTTTGTGTGTGTGTGTTTTGAGGGTGGATGGGTGGGAGGTGCTAAACTCACTGAACTACGGGAGCCCACAGTGCAGCGTCGGTGGTGAAAATTAAATCTCAGAAAATCGATTTTCTTAAAAACACATCGTCCTTAACTGTAAATTCGAATTAATAGATAATATCGATTAATCGCCCAGCTCTACCGTTTGCAATTGACAAACAATTACAGAGCACAGAGGCAAACACACACTGACATTTATGAAGAATTCATAAGGCTCTGTGGAATGTATTGCTACCTTAAGAGATTCATTTAAAATGTGGCTAGAGGGGTTGATGATCAGGGCGAAGTGTCCATACTAAAGGTTAAGGGTTGTACTGTCATGTGTGAAATCAGTAAGCTTACGGTACATTGTCCTCCCCATCACTACTGTCATCTTAACACACACACACACACACACACACACACACACACACACACACACACACACACACACACACACACACACACACACACACACACACACACACACACACACACACACACACACACACACACGACAATGTACTAGAGCTGTTTATGGAGCCAAGAGGTAGGGGCAATATGGGGAGAAATCACTCGACATTACAGAACTGCAAAGATCTGAACACTAATGCAAACTGAAAAAACTTTTGCATTCTACAGCACTGTAAAGTGTGCAAAGGCTTCTGGGTAATTGTACACACGTCTGTATAATGTCCTTCTCACACACATGCATGCAGGAAAGACTCACAATCACGCAAACACCCCCCCCCACACACACACACACACACAATCACCACCCCCCCCCCCCCACACACACACAGAATGCAAAGCAAGTTCAAGCCTGTTGCTCACTGAGCCACATAGTTGTTGTGTAGGCACAGATGCACTGATACACATCAATAGAAGCAGCTCTTTCACACCAAACACAAACAGATCCCCCTCCACACCCACGTAACTACATCACATCAAGTGAATGATCTTCCACAGATCTACTGAGGGGTAAGTTAATATTTCGTTCCTTCACTAGTTATACAACCAACCCAGCAGCATCTCAAGACAAAACTGCTGGTTGGTTGTATAACTAGCGAAGGAACAAAATAGCTTCTAGTGCTAAAATGTCATCTGATGTCAAGCTAAGAAATAACAAGCACTGGCATCAGAACAGCAAGAACAAAGCAGCTGTTATGGAGCCCCGGGGGGGGGGGGTAGCTCCTGAAGTTCTCACCTGCATCCAGAATGCCCTGAGCCAAGATGGCTCCAAACTTGGCCATAACATCATCGTGCTTATCGTTGATCACTTTTGCATAGAGCTGCCTGAACTGGTTGACCTATAAACAGAGCAAGTGAATACAGCTTAATCACAAAATTACTGGAAAAGATTACGGCGGCTAGCTAGAAACATCTCACTTTGGGTTTCAGGTGGTTCGGGACGAAGACAACCTATCCTTACTGTCAGGACTATCGAGTACTAAAAGTGTTAGTTCCAATATCATCGGCACAATGAAACAGAAGAGTAATCTGGTCAGGTAACACACATGAGCAATTTGAAGAACAAGATTCTTAGAACCATCCTGAGCGTCACCAAAACTGTATCATGGTGGATCACCTTTGCACATTATTACAGGCCCTTGCAGACAGCAGTATACACTGCATGCCAATATTTCATGCAGTGTGATGAACATGCATGATTGCAGTGCATATATGGTAAACAGGTAGCAAAACAATCCGTCTCCTCTTTCCTCATCATCAACTTGGGATCTCAAATTAATCATATCGGACTGAGACACACCATTTAGCACACGCCAGACTGTAACAATCTAAAAGGCAGCAGTCTCTGCAAGCAAAACTGTACAGAGCTTAAATTTCTCACTACCCTCTAATGGCACATACTGCAGTGCAATGCCAAGCTCCTTAGAGCAGAGCGCTCTGTGTCTTTAAATCACTTTGTGAATCGATACTGCATGTGTAAGCGCTTCATATTGGTCTGGCGAAACCATTTTCGTGAGCAAATCACAGCACTAACGAACTTCATTTCCTAAATTCTAACACAGAACAGGTGGCCATTATGGTTTTCACCGTAACCATCTGTGCAGAGGGGCTTAATACCATAATCAATAGGAAATGTAGGTGAAAAAACTTTAGAAGAGGATTTTGAGATGCTACGGCCAGAAACGATATCTGATAACAATTCATGTAAAACTGTAAAGTATCAAAGAAAAAGAAAGAGGAGGAGGGGTGTTCGAGCTCCTTTCTTAAAACTAGGGATGCACCAATATTGAACTTATTGCCTTGATACAGTAATCGATTGTTAGCACCTTCTTGTGGCCAATCCTGATATGAATAATCCATGAGATACTTTGTATAATGATTAAACAGCAAATGTATACATCTCTGACATAGCAGTAATGCCTAAATTTTTTTGATGGACGAAAATTAGCAGCTGCGATCAGTCAAATTCCCATTATCAAATTGAGAACACTAATATTAAAATATAAGATAACACTAATATTAAAATATATAAAAAAAACAGACATCAAGTAGTTTCAGCAGTAGCCCTGAGGTGACATGCTTGAAACCCTGGTCACCAGCAACAGATGAATTCAATCCCTGGAGTGCTGGGTAGTGTCCCTCTCACCTTTGGGCAGGTGACCTCAGTCTGCTGTATCATAATGAGGGCGGATGCGATGAGGGCTCCCTGCCTGACGTAGTTCACCGGATCATTGGTCATGGGTTCCAGCAGGGTTACTGCTTCCTGTTCAAGAAAACAATCATCAAGTCAACCATCATTAGTTCAAGTGAACGACCAAATTTGAATTTAGTCATTTTACAGTAATGTATGCCATTTTAGTTTAAATAAAGGCGGAAAAAAGTAAATAAAATAAAGTTATTATAAGACACCAACACCCTGACAGAGCCAAGATACTGGCAGTGATCTGACAGCTGTGAACCCTTGGCTGTTATATGATAACAGTATGAGCAGCTGAAGGTGGCTAACAGGCACCTGTAGGCTCACATGGGTGAAGGACTACACTACCCAACACAGCACCACCCAACACGGCACTGCACATTCACAGAGCACAGTGGGCTCCAACCGCGGCCCACAAAGCACTACACTTCCTGAACCTTTCGTTCCATCATGTTCCTCCTCACAACAGTTGATCCCAGAGCCAAGACACATCCTCTCCCCAGTTAAAACAACTCAAACGCATCAATAGAACGGGCTTTGTGGCAAGAGGCGAAGAGGCAAAATAAACGTGCGGTTTAGTCTAGACCCTAGCACACTTGAGTCTACAGGGTTGCACCCCTGAAAACGTGCCCTCCCTTCCCGGGGGCTCATGTATGTAGATTTACTGTCAAATTCAATCTTCAGGTTCCACTGATGTAGACCAGGTTATAAAAAACACCTTGCAATCAAGGCTTTGCACAGTTGGAAATGCTGCAAGCTTTGCTGAAAGCATCCCTGCACGCGGTATACAAGGACACAGAGGGAGACCCCCTCTGGCAGGATCAGCAGCAGAAAGCAGCGAGCCGATACACGTGTGGAGGAGAGGAAGACAGCAAGTGCCGGCAGGCTGCGTCCGAACACATTCATCAGACGCAAACTGCACCCTGCATAAACAGTGTGGGCATGACACTTCCTCGTGTTAGAAGGGTGGGAGCGTAGAAAAGGTGTAAACAGCTTTCCTAGACACAGAACAGCACAGAAGGAACACGCAGTACTGTGACAGAAATGACCATAGGATGGCTGACACACGACGGCTGGAGGCCCGGTTCTGACCGGTGGCCTGTACATGTCCGACGCCATCGCTCTCCTCTTCTCAAACATGAAGCTCAAAGAACACAAATGTCAGCTCTCCTCGCAGACGGGATTAACCAGCTCTCAGAAAGGGATTAACTGACTGATTTCACAGCTCAGATTATCTTTTTACATCCATGTGAGTTATGAATGTCTCTTAAAAGATTAAAGAACACACTGACCACAGTAGAGACCTGTAAAAATGTGTCAAAAGACCTTTCACATTTTTCTTTTCCATCCATTAATGGATATTCACCATGAAAACAGATTGCTCCCTCTAGAGCTTGGACTGCTCTGATCACAGCTAAATTATCAAAAAAACAGACACACATCTGGTGTGTTCAGCTGACACACTGCTATAAAGTGACTTCCTTCTCCACAGACTCACAGGACATTATGAGAGCGCTACTGAATGACATTAGAGAGGGAGATGGAGATGGAGGGGGGTGGGGGGGGGGGGGGGGGGTGAGAGCTGAACTCACCTTGTATCCAGTGCCAGCACAGCAGATGCCCAGGGCCATGGCTGCCCCACACCGCACATGGGGGTTATAGCTCTCAGACAGAAGGGACACCACACTAGGGCACTGCTCAGGAGTCCTACACACACACACACCATAAACACTTACACATGAATAATAACAGAATTGTAATCAGTTAGATCAGATCAAACTGGATTGGGGTCACACCATAGCTGGTGTCCATCGTGGTACTGTTATAATTGAGTTCACCACCCTGTCACACACACACACACACACACACGCGCACCCCCACGGCACAGGCACACGCACACACACACACACACACACACACGCACCCCCACGGCACACGCGCGCCCCCACACTGCCCTCCACCACGGCACACGCACGCACACACACACACACACACACACACGCGCACCCCCACACTGCCCTCCACCACGGCACACGCACACACACACCCCACACCGCCCTCCACCATGGCGCACGCGCATCCCCACACATATAGGTGCTTCCCTTTCCACCATGGCGCGCGCGCACACGCACACGCACACACACACACACACACACCCCTCCTTCCAATGCCACCCCATGTGCCACCCAAACTCTGAAGCTTAAGTTTCCTCATCATCACATTTTCCTGGCTCTTACCAAACCTGCCATTTGCTGCTAAAATATATATATATATATATATATATATATATATATATATATATATATATATATATATATATATATATATATATATATATATATATATATATATATATACGGTCTCTTCACAAGTTTTTCTGAAACTCAACTCAAATACCTTCTACCAACACTCCTAAGTCAAGGCAGATGTGTCAAGAAAGTTTCTTTAAACAATTTACTCAAGGTAATTCAGGGTGCCCGAGGCCTCCCTGCACTGAGGTGCTGGGGGAGCGTCGGACTGCCTGAGGATTAACAGAGCTGAACACAGTGTGCCATGAAGTGAGCAGAATCTATTAAGTGTCCCATCTTACCAAGACACCAGGGGCCAGGAGATACACAACACTGCATTCTAAACTACAAATCACTTAAGCCTCAGAAAGGACTGAAGTCTTTTTAAAGACCATGTTGATTATAATGTGTAAAATTTTATTCAATTAATCTCATTTGTATATTGCTTTTAACAGACAATTATAAAATTCCATTACGCAACACTAATGAACAAGCAAGTCAAAAGGCGTCAGTGACAAGGAAACTCATTTTCTGTGAACTGGTACACGTTTGGCCCAGATCAGATAGGTGTGGCTACACCAGAGCCTTTTCAGGGTATACGCCACTTTATCACTTATTTCACCCCGACACAGGAATATAGGCTTCACATCTTTCAGAGAGTGAGAGGCAGAAGGACAAATATGTTTCCTGCTCTTCCATTCAGTTCTGAAGAGAAGACAACATTATGGGTGCTTCCCTTTTAAGTCTCCATTTGCACAGAGGATCATTTAGAATAACCCAAGCACTCTGGATGACCAATCACCTATGGAATGGCCCCATCCCTCATAAAACTACATCCAGAACATACCCCCCCCTCCCTAAAAAACCCTCCTCCACAGCACCTCGCAAAAATGTCACATTAATCAAAATCCTCCAAAGGAGAAACGGCTCACTGGAAATCAAGGGACCGACGACTCCAACTGATTTGACAATGCTGTGAACCTACAAGCCTCCCTGCCATCTCAACGACACACAGAATGAAGTCCCTGTAGAGAGCGTGGCAGCTAACACACTTCTAAAACAAACTTTTGTTGGTAAGACTTAAAACCAACTGCCCTAATTACATTCAAACAAAGGTCATGTAACAAGCCATTACAGTGATGGCTGAGATTCAGTGTCCACACCACATCACCCTCCACCAGTTCTGAAAAAGAGTTGATTTCTTGAAACATACTCTCCAGAGAGATACTTAACTCCTTTAATACTTAAATATCTGTACTGCACAAAGAGCTGCTGATATGTACAACTGATACGTTGATTTACATTTTTAAAGTAACACACACACACAACAATTAGGCTACAATAGTATGAGTGATGTTCAGTGGCTTTCAGTTGACAAAAACACCTTGGAGCCCATAGGCCTCGTCTCTTGCAGACGGTGTAACACATCAGTCCACTTTGTGCTTTGCAACTGTTATTGTGACAACAATAAATATTAAACAAGAGATTCTGTGGATTTTGTGTTTACGCACATTTCACATTTCTATTAGTGTGTACCATTAACTTACCTACCCAGCAAGCAACTGCACAGATGCAGAGACCTTGCATGCACGCACATTTAAACAAAAAGAATCAGAGAGGCAGTGAGCAAAAAAAAAAAAAAAAAAACACATATTCTAGACTAGCCTGCTAGGTGGCCTGGCAGAGTGATTTGAAGATTAGCTCATAGCCCTTAAACTGGTGAAGTGTGACTCGGTCCTGCTAGATGGGCCTCTAACAGTCGCTGCTGCGTTGAGAGGGTCAATTTAAGGCCCTAAAGCTAGCTCAAGTAGTTCTGCAATACTAGAGTGAACCTTTGGCTCAAATAAAACCTTCATATAGTGCCAAATACAAGACTGTCTGCAGGCTTCAACTGACCAGCTAGGGGCCTTTAGGGCTCACTGCAATCTGTAGCCTGGGGCTTTACTGGCCTAAACAAGGGAAGAGAAAAACCTAGACAACATTTTAGAAGCTTCTAAGGATCAGTGTGCATTGGGGAACTCAGTTGTGACCTAGACATATTTACAGTCCCAAGTCTTACTAAAAGTTTGTTTTTCGAAGACTTAAACAGTCTTGTGAATCAAATTTTTAAATCTTGATATAATATGTAAAGCATTTGGATACCATTCAGGTAACAGTTTCATTCATTTGTTGTTTTATCTAATTTATTTAATCTATTTCATAGACAAATACTGAAAAGAACAACTTAAAAAAAAAAAAAAAAGAAAACAATCGTGAGCCAGGCTCATGTAATTAGCTTAAACAAAACAGGTGGTCCGAAATGTCATAGAAAACTTTGCTTTCTGCATGTTAGCTACACACCAAACAGGCGGTAATAGACAAAAGCAAAAATTACACAAAAGCACACACAGCATCACTAATTACTGGGAATTCAAAAATCTTCTCAATTGAAAACTTGGTGAATTTGTCTCTTAATGTATAAAAGGAGTTTTTGTAAAGAGAGAGAGCAAGAAAGAGTCCAGCTGTGTTGGGCTGATGAGGACTGTCACGGAGTAAGACTACAGTTTGAACAGGAACCTCCCCCCAACTTTCTCTCAAAAGACACTTATTCAAAAGGCCATTACCTCAAGCAAGGTAACCTGTACACGAGAAACAGCTGACTCATGATTACAGAGAATTGTGATTCAGAGCACCCAAAATCCATATCTGGAAAATTTCAGAAGAAAAGTCAGACAGAAAGAGAAAAAAGGGTTTTCATAAGGTTGTTTTGGTCTGCTTAAACTTTTTCCTCTCTTCTGAACATTCATAAACATAAAGAGAGGCTGACAGACTCCAGAGTCGGGAGAGCAGGGCTCAGTCTCTCTCCTGTTGCCAGACAGGCCGACACCACGGCAAAACGAACAAACAGAAGGAAGTCCCAGCTGTGAGAGTTTTCCACTTGTAAAAGGGAAGAAATAGGATATTAACATCTCGGTAACAGGGGAACAATTCTTACGAATAATAAAAAAAAGACAATCCAGAAAGTAGTAGTACTTATTCCATCTGAATATACAGTGGAGGTTGCTCATTCTTCTGAAGAGCAGGACAGAAAGAACATATTAACTCAAGCACACAAGAAACCCATGCTGAATAGATCACACCACGAAAGAGAAATCAACGTAAAGGTATCCCTACTATCTGTCTGTAAACCACAAACCAGGTGGGTCAGGCTTGAATGTGAACGTCGGTGTGCAGTTTACGTGACTGAAGTAGCAGGCACCAAGCCGAAACCATCCTCTGCTTATGAAGGGTGGACGACAGATGTGTCCGAGTCAGTGAAGGTAGAGCAGATTGTGGTGATGTGGCTTGGGGAATGTGTTTGTGTGTGTGTGCACATATTCAAAGGGGATTTACTCATGCATAAAATCCATAAGAAAGGTTCATTTATTACAAACAGATGCTGCTATCACTTTTTTAATTTGTCTGTGCAGTATTGTGCATTTAAAAATGCAGACATGTGAAACGACATGTCTCATTATGGCACCCTTGCTCCTGCATAATAAATTATATTAAATGACATTGGACCGAGGACTTCAAACGAACCTGTTTACAAAGCAACCGTGTCTGCATGGAAGAATGCGCAAATTCCAATTTCTCAAAAAACGTGGTGGAAAAGTTCAATTTGTTAAGGACGAACAGGAGCAAGAACACAACACCGCATTATGATAACAGCACAGAGTTTACAGTGAAGCACACAACCCGAACAAGCCGACTCCGTTAATAACGCATCCATTTCTACATCTGCTCCTGGCCAAGACTGAGAAACATAAACAGCAGGTCTGCTGTGCAGAAGGAAGTGAACTCCCAGAATGACTGGCAGAGATCCAGCACAGGCACGTTCACGAGCGCTCTCCCTCCCCGCACAAGTCTTCACCCTGCAGGGCGGCGGGCGACCCAGTGCAGTGCGGTGAACGCACCAGCCAACCACGCCAGAGGCAGGAGGACAAACACAGGGAGCAGGACAAAAGCCCAGCAGGTGATGCACGACAAAACCGGGGATCCTTCCAGCGCATCGTGATGAAAGGACATACTTCAGCATAAAAAGGCAGCACTGAGAACACGTTTGGGTTCGTTCACCCCCAAAAAGGCTAAAGTATTTCATGACAATAACTCTCTTTTTTTTTTTTTATCTGCACTTATAAAATGTGTCAAGCAACAAATTAAGAGGCTTTTTGCAACCATAATGAAATGTGAAGAAAAGGGGGATTTTTTTCCTCTCAACCTCAGCTTGTAAGGCTCCTGATGCCTTACAAAGAGACGGCGGAGAGGAGATAAAGGCATGCGGCACGCCACTTACAACAAGCCCCGCCGAGTCTGGACTAAAGGTAAGGAAGCTCAAAGACAAATCTTCTGTGGCTCTTTGATTTCAAACATGCAAGTAAAGGAACGAGTTTGTTTGAAGAATATCTGACTTGCTAGATGAGATACTACATATAAAGAAATAAAATTTGCCTACAAAAGAAACCGGCATCTTGGATCACATGAGCAAAAATCTTGAGTACATTTAATTCAACTTTGAAATTAGTGTTAGTGTGAATTTTAGTGAATTTTCAAAGGTTTTTTTTTATGTGTTTTTTTTCCATTCTTACTTGACTCTAATATGCCTATTTATAAAGCAAAGTACGCATCACTTCACAAATCTAATGTGTCTTAATATATAACAATGTAGACTTCAGATTGCTGTGCATTGTATTGTACTTTGTCATCTCATACAGCTCTTACTATTACTTTTATGCAAATTATGCAAATGTATTATGAAAAGATATCAGATATCTTTCTATCCAAAAATTATATTACTTCAAAACCGTAAACTTTTGTAAACACTAATGATATTAACAAGACACATCCGAATGATTAATCCTTATTGACTTCTGATGGGGAAAAAAATGGGCCATGATAACATCTGTTTCAATTTATTAATTTTGATTAAACCATAAAATGTCTGGGTTCATGAGCAAACAACAAGATGTCAGCAGATCCAGCAGATAGCCACTTCCTTGCTTAATTACTTCTCCACGGTGTAGAACTAATGACAGAACAGAGAAATGTGATCTCATTTACAATAATGAATGTCAGTCTGAAGCGAGATAGCGATGGCCGAGTTACATGCACTTTGTTTGGACTTGCAGTTCTGGGTCTTCCAGCAACCGAAGAACGGGAGGGCACGCCGAGAGCACACGGCCGGCACGCAACACCGCTCTGAACACGCTGCCCAGACAGAGGGTGGCACACGAGAGGGACACAGGAGAGGAGGACATACCCCCCCCCCCCACACTTAACCCCACACCACCCCGCTGTGACCGTCAGCCACCGAGTCAAGTCGTCGGTTCTCCTGCAGATGGGATCGTACCAGTCGTGAGCGGAGCCCGCCCCCACGTTGCCCCCTGCTCCACTCCCGGCCCCCACTCGGACGGACCGCGTGACCATGCTGGCCAGGCCCCGGCACAGAGGCAGAGCAAACGTTCCCCGTGCCTGGGCCGCCAGAGCAGCATGTCCCGGTACACGCCGGCCCCGCCGGGGCCCAACTACACGGGGTGGGGCGAATGCGGCGTCCTGTGCAAGAACCTGCACTGGGCCTCGCTGCTCATTCTCATGGTCATCATCCCCACCATCGGAGGAAACATCCTGGTCATCCTGGCCGTGTCGCTGGAACGCAAACTCCAGAACGCCACCAACTACTTCCTCATGTCCCTGGCAGTGGCCGACCTGCTGGTGGGGCTGCTGGTGATGCCAATCGCACTCGTTACTGTGCTATTCAGTAAGTGACTCTCTGCATTCACCATAACTTGGTCTCATTTACAACATCTTTCATGATTTTTGTGTTTGAATAATACGTAAAAAAGTGGACGTACTCGTGTGGACAGAACATGACCATTGCAGCCAGCTGCCCGCCCCCCCTGGAGTTATATTGGCTATGGATTCTGCAAGAATCTATAAACAAACTTAGTATAACGAAATAAATAAAAGAATATTGATTAACAAATCAAAACTGAAAACATCTCAAGCTAAAATCAAGCTGAAATAACCATCATGCCCGTTAAACATTTCTTTAAGTTTTGCTTTATGGTTCTCTGCATGATTCACAACTACACATGCTGGAACCCCTCCCTCTACACACCAGTAAATGATGTGTGTACGTAGCTGCAGCTCTCAAGTGCATCTCCTCAGCCAACCTGCCGTTGCACTGTGGTGGCACCAGCTCAGGTCATCCATTTCTACTCATTTAGTTAATTAGATGGGCTTCAGAGACACGTGCCTCAACGTGTGTATGCGTGCTGAGAATTAGCGCTTAGACCAGCTTCTTTCAAACCGATCCTTTTGGGTGCCGTACGGGTATCTCGGTCAGCACACACACCGAGACCTGACGCGCAACTTTTCCAGCTATTCTCCTAGAAACACGTCAGAGAAAACGACAGCACAGGTTGCATGCTCATCAAATGGCAATACATGAAACCTCCATAAAGAAAGTAAAAATGACCAGAAGTGTATTGTGACACTGCTCGTATGCTCAACTCCACATTCACGACCAGAGCAAAGACACGAAAGAAAGATAAACAGAATTGGGGGGGGGGGGGGGGGGGGGGGGGGGGGGGTTAAGGTTAGTGGAGCAAAGCAGCAACCTCGAAGAGGCAGCCGCAAGGGGTCAGCTGAGCAGTGACTGATATAAGCAAATTTAATGCTTCACATGGCGCACGGAGGCCACATGTGAGGGAGGACTGTGTGTGCCTTGGGTACAGAGTATACATCAAGTGCACTCGGAGAATACATCAAGTGCACTCAGCAGTTAAAGGACCTTGGTGCAAACAGCCAAGCACAGCTCGAAATTTGCCAGAAGACAGGAACTCTCACTGGTAATTAAATCATATTGCTGGGACACGAAGGAACGATAATGGATGACATTTGAGTACAATGACCGATTATTTATCAAGAGGAAAAGGAGAAGGAGTGAGAGAGTGTGAGAGAGAGAGAGAGCTGGCTGTATAGTGTTTATGTCTGCCTGGGAATTCAGAGATCATTATTTGACTATACTTTCATGGCACCTTTTATTTTGGGGGGGGGGAAAAGACACTTTGGTTTTAAAAGGAAAACAAAACTGCAATGTAAACAACAGTGATTAAAACATCAGACTTCAAAGTGCATCCTATTAATTCCACGATCCCGCCTCGCTTGATTTTGGCTTTGGAAATTTTTTTTTGCTCTTCATTGAAACATCTTGTGTGACAAACTTCATTTAAAAAATGTAAAGAAAGTCTTTGCTGAGGTTCCCTGTTTAAAGACGCCTGGCTTACTCAGCACAAGAACACAAGCAGAGCTCTAATGCTCTGGGTCCATTTCTGCATCTGCTATGCAGGTCAAAACTGGATTTCCTGTCTTGAAAACTTCAAATAATTCCATGTTAGGGAAAAATGTGAACAAATGCCGTCTGACCAGAGAGTGAATCTAGTTCAGCTCACTTTAAATATATACCACCAGGGCTAAAAACACAAGTATACTCTCTCAAGAAGAATCATAAATGAATTAATCAAGGATGGAGAAATATTTAAATGAGAATCTTCTGCCTTGGCAGCCTAGACACCTTCTTCCGTTTCCCTCAGGGAGATTATGATTAGATTATGGCATGGCAAACCTGGCTTGTCAATCTCCTGAAAGTGGACAACCCTGAGTGGCAACAGCTCAGTTATTCTCATGAGACGAACGCTTCAGAGTTCCCGGGAAACTACAGACCTGTTTGACAGAAGAGAGGCTAAAGGCCTGAGCTATCAGCACACTACAAACCAGTGACCACAAACGTAAGCATGGGAGAGCATTGTACACAGAAACAAGGAGGAACGCTTCCACAGCCCACAAGTTCAGGGGGGAACTGGAGTCAACAAACCTGCACACTTTGACCCTTCAGTGTAGTAGATATCTGAGAGGAAAGACGCAGTCTGGTTTAAGCTTTGGGAAAACATTCAGAGTTTTTTAAAATTCACTCGTATGTAAGCCATATACTATTCTCACTGAATCCTGGTACATGCGAGATGACACCTGAATATGCAAAATATTGGAATAAACCCTTAAAGGTCACATCACTTACACTGTCAAGCTTGAGTTCAGAGACAAATTATACACTAAAAGTCAGAATGTAGATATTCTTAACACCTTTATTGAAATCATAATCTTCCACGAAGATTACATATGGATCACACACCCACAACAGTTCACCCACATCTATACTGCACGATTGCCGTTACTTTTAAAATGTCACCATTACTGAAATTTCCTTGGGTGCAAGGTGTACTGGCGTATTTACTACAAGTGTAAGCTCAAACAATTGTCCAACTTGGCAAAAAATAATAAATAAATCCAGATAGTTTCTGCTCGCTTTCCCCAGTTTTAGCTACAAGACATGTGTGGACATGACAGGGTTATACGCAAGTTGTACGGAGTTCACTTCTGATGAGTTTCATCAGGAAACTCAAGAAATATATATTTTCAAAAATATGACAACTGCAACCAACACAAAATGAGTACTGTGAGGAAAATTACATAAAAGACAACATTAATGTAAACACTAATCATTGTTTTTTTTTTTAAGGAGTAAAATTGGCAAAGAGCTTACATTTCAACCAAGACACTACAGTATTGAAGAGGTTTTTTTTTCCACCAGATGAGAAAAAAGGTCAACAGCACAAAGCCAAAGTCTGAAATGACTAATTTTACTCACTTTAAGTGATATATAGTTCCAGAGCAAACTAATAGTGCATCTTTGCATTGGCCCAATAATAGAATCTTGTGCAATGGGACGCAGTCCAACAAAATTATACATTATCAACATACTGTGCTTCTAATGAATACAGTACACGCAAGTATACATCAGAGAAGGAAAGGCACTCAAAGGCAACTCACAGAATAGCAGAAATGCCGCAGAACGTTTATTCAAAATGTTCCAGTTTTGTAGAGCAGAGGGAAACAATTATGCTAACAATTCCACAACTCAAAGCCCAACTAACCCAAAATATAGACAAATATAAACACAGATGATTCAGGTTCAGTTGTGGAGAAAATTACAAAGTCTTGTTCTCTGTGCAATAAGTTGTAATCAACTATGTAGCAAAAGCAACAGCTTGACCAGTGCTCAACCCTCTGTATTTCAGATTCAGGATGGCCCCTGCCAGAGTTCCTGTGTCCCATCTGGCTCTTCCTGGACGTTTTATTCTCTACTGCCTCCATCATGCACCTGTGTGCCATCTCGCTGGACCGCTACATCGCCATCAAGAAACCCATCCAGCACAGCCAGTACAAGTCCCGGGCCAAAGCCATGGCCAAGATCGCACTGGTCTGGCTCATCTCTATAGGTAAAGCAATTAAACTTGAGGCTCCCACGCTACTCTGTGACCACTGCGACGTCACGGCCCGTGTCCCAGCACTCTTCCTGGCGGGACAGCAAGCAGAAGCACCTTGCCTGTTTTTCAGTAACCTCTCCACTTCTTCCGTTCTCACCAGCACTAATGAAATGTTTATTCAGATGACCGACTGCACAGTTTCCTATGGTGCTTATCTGATCGTGATCTACCTCTTGGCAAGACAACTGTTTGTACCACTCTCAAGTAACTGACACCTGGTACCAATGTAGGAGCCCTTGTTTATTTTGTTGCCACTAGAAATAGTGTACTTGGCAAAGATTTACGCAACTTCATCATCTTACTGTCGCCAATAAACACGGAGCCAAGTGCTTGGGCAATTCTGATATAGTCACATTTCCTGTCTTAATATTTTCCAATTCACTTTTCCATAAAATGTATTATATCCTACACCTCCTCCCTGGATTCCCCTGAACACGCAAGCTTATATAAACAAAAGAATTGACTGGTAATGGCCTAGCCTCAGTTATAAATATTGGCTTTCCTGGGAACGAAACTAGACACCTATGAAGTTGTGTTCGTTAACAAATGTTCAGGTTATCACTCTGCTTGTGTTTAGAGGACAGTGTTCAGCACTACAAAGAGGAACCCTGGCAGTGTTTTACAGCCATGAAAGGCACGCCATCTCCTTTAGTGCACACCACGCACACCGTGTCCCTGTGTGAAATCACACATTCTCTCTTTTGACAAAGCAGTATTACTGATCTAAACCAGACAACGGTAGCTAAAGTTATGGAAGGTACTCAAGCCAGCGTTAGTGAGAGAGTCTGCTAGTTTAAGATCTACAGTCACTGTCATAACTGCTTTTTTTCTCCACAAAGACAAATGGTTAGTTTACTGACTCTAAGTGTTTTGTTTTATAGAGCTATACAGCGCAGAGCTTGCCATTTCACTACTTGAGAACACAAGCAAGCTAAGGCGCCAGTCTTTTAATTATATTAATGCATTATCTTTCTCTCCTATAACAGGTATCGCCATACCTATACCCATCAAAGGACTGCAAAGCTCTGACCATCCAAACAACAGAACTTTCAACAGCAACCACACCTGCCTGCTCACGCTCGAGAGCTTTGGGGAATTTAAGGTGTTTGGATCTCTAACAGCCTTCTTCATCCCACTCACAATAATGATGATCATATACCTACTGACCATTCAGGTGCTGCGTAAGAAAGCCTGCCTCCTCAGGTCCAGGGCATCTCAGCGATTCAGCAGACCCTCGGTGTCTACAGTGTTCCAAAGAGACCATTCACTGCCCTCTCCAACAGAGAACCTCCACACACTCGAAGGAATTAAGAGGGACCAAGTGCTTTGCCCCACCCACCCAATCACAGGGGACGAGATTCCCATTCGAAGAATGTCCACCATAGGAAAAAGGTCCATGCAGAACCTGAGTAACGAACAGCGGGCGTCGAAGGTCCTGGGGATCGTGTTCATGTTGTTTGTGGTCATGTGGTGTCCATTCTTCATTACCAACGTCACCTCGGTGCTCTGCAACAGCTGCGACAACAAGTTAGTCGAGAAGCTGTTGGACATCTTCGTATGGGTGGGGTACATCTCCTCCGGCGTCAACCCGCTCGTCTACACGCTTTTCAACAAGACTTTCCGCGAGGCGTTCACACGCTACATCACGTGCAACTTCGGAGGCAGGAAACCACCCAAAACACAACGCAGGAACTTCGGAACGAGAATCTCCTTCCACTCCTCCATGACGGAGAACTCCAAACTGTTCATGAAGCACGGCATGAAGAACGGCATTGGGGCCGTGGGCTACCAGAGCCCCCTGCGGCGGTGCCCAGCCCACCTGCAGCCCTCGGCCAGCGTCACGCTGGACACGCTGCTCCTCACGGAGAACGAGGACTGTAAACCCGACGAGAGCATGAGCTGCGTGTAGAGGACCAGCACTCGTGAATGAACTGAGAGAGACGGGGCGTCGTCCTGCAAGATCCCCACAGCACGAACAGCTCACTCCAGTGAACACTGCATGGACTGTGGTAACTGCACTGGGTTTGTCTGGGTAATGGTGAACAGGAGTTTTAAAAAGACCCTGCAGAGGAGGCTACATGGACCTACAATACCTGGTGAAGGAAATCAATACGATCAATCTGAAATTGATGAATGAGAACAGGACGCTATTAACAATGAGTGCATGCATATTATTCACATCACTGCTGGGCAACAGGGTCTGCAATAAGTAGCCTAAATATGTGGCTCTCTTATGCATGGACAGATTATAAACTCTAAACCTATGCCTTCACACAGACAGATGGAAAGTTATTTTGTATGGTTTGGTTTGTAAGGAAGATTTAAAAAGAACATTATCAATTGTATTTAAGATCATATTTGTGCCCTCATAACTCGCCTCCTCAAGTCTTATGAATATGCAATCTATTACGTAAATACTGACCGAGTTAGAACTTGTGTACAACCTTCCCCCCCCCCCCCCCCCCCCCCAAAATAAAATGTTTTAGATAAATATTCTGCATCTTCTTGCAACACTGCAACAATGTATTTGTGGCATGCAAGACTGGACCCTTAAAGGAGGTTAGTGTACAAACCTTTCATAATTCATCTTATATTAATTTGAGATATTATTAATTTGAGTCATATGAAAGGACAAATCAAACCTCAATGACCAAGGAGCACCTTCACATCAATAACATGGACAAATGTTGCCATGGTTGATGTGAGGAACGGTATAAAATAATCTGGATGTAGCTAATCGAACTGCCCTAATCCTTCCCTAGACACAGGCTGATCAATCCCCTGAGCAGAGACACGGGGGGAGCGCTGGCCTGCTCACATATCCAGTGCAGAGAAGCCCATGAAGCTGAAAGGACCGGGCAGGGCTGGCCAGCTGCAGCTCCGGAGCCTCTCTAAACACAGGAAGGATTTACATGGCCTTTATCTTGCAGCCAATTGATCATGCAAATATCATATGGCCTTTTTAGGGCTTAAAATAGTTTGCCCAGTTCCCCTGCTTTGGCCCAGAACACTGAGCGCATGCCTGGAGTGTAAATTTACTCTGGAGATGAGCTGGGCCTCTAGCAGAAAAATCCCTGAATCAATATTTTACGTGTTGTAAATGTAACAAGTGCAGTTCATCAATTAAAAATGCATAGCTCTTTGAAACGGTAACCGACATTGGAATAACAGAAGGCTGCTGGTGGTACGAATCGCTTGCATACAAATGATGCAAAATAAATGGATGATTCAATAGCCAAGCAACAATTAAGCAAACAAGGTAAAAGAATCAGATGTACAGACATTAAAATAAAACAGAATCACGGGGCAGATTAAGAACTTCAAGCCCAAGACCTAAATCTGAATGGCTCAAAGGGAAGAGAGGATAACTTCCATGACAACTTAAAAGTTTACTTCAGCCAGCATTTTAATTCCAACTAATTGTTTGTCAGGGCATTAAACATTAAGCAAAACATGGTTCTAGCGGGACAGAAGTCTCTTTGTGGTGATGAAATAAAAAAAAAAACTGCAATCAAAAAAAGTCAGTGCCAAAGTGTACCTTTTGTGCTAGTCAAATCATCTCACAGCTCAGAGTACACCATCGCATCTCAGCCCATGCAATCAGAGCTAAATGTTTTCCCCATTCTCCAGTTGTATAAGCATCAATCCGGTCAGATGCGCTATGAAAACCCAGCAGGTCTCTTGATCCTTTACCACCACCCTTGAGACAGATTATTAAATTTTCCATGAACAATGTAGGACAAATCCCCCCCCCCCCCCCCCCCCACCTGCTTGACACAGACTCTCACCACTGAAAGGCTAGTTAAGCAAAAGGAGCAACCTATGGCAGACCGACTGGTCAACAAAGCACGGAAAAACATCTTCATTACTACACAGTCGGAAGAGATTAATCTCAATGTTTCGTTTGGAGGTATTGCGAGGAGACAGGAAGAGAGAAATCAACCACCAGCAACATCCATTTGAGACGGCACTGCAAACCCATTTGGAAAATATTCTACAAGAATGGATGGAATCTAGTTTTATGTATACATGAAGCAGGGAGATTTATCAGGTTTAACTAGGGGAAAATTCTGAGACGAAGGCAGGGCTAGTCTAACGTGGAGCCAAACAGGATCGGAACTTTGTCTGAAATGAGTTTCCTATACAGCTGGTGTTTTGACTGATTCTGGCCTGTAGGGGTTAGAACTGCTTCTCTGGGCCTTCAAAGGACATTTTAGTAAAAGCAGAATCATGAGAGCAGTTGCATTACAACTCACAGGCAGCCTGACAGAAAACGTTCTTCTCTTTGATACCCAACTGAACAGCCAGCTCTGTGTAGGGACCTCTAGCCACTGACACCATTAAGAAATGTTTCTCACAAACTTGGATGCAAAGACAAGAAACAGCTGCAACAGCTTTAGGACACATTCTAAGGCCACCATGCCCAAAAACAGGGCTACCAGAGGAAACACAACCCCTGCTAAAATTACGCAACTTATTTATTATTATACAATTAATTTTTGTAATACAATAAATAAGTAATATGATTTTAAGATGGGAATCTCAGCTTACTGCTAGTCACATTGTTATGCTGCGCCTGAGCAGGATATTTAAATTCTTTGAGCATGACATCTGCTCCATGAACCTGATTCCCCAGATAGTCCGCTGCTGAAGGAATCAGCCTTCTGGCTTCATAACATCCAATTCCAGGAGTCACCAAGTGAGTGAGGACAACAGAGGCAGTGACCAGTGCTAACGGGTTGGAGACTATACCTGAACATGATGAACCCAATGGACTCCACAGCAGCTCTGCGCACATCATCGTTCACGTCACTCACCTGTGGGTGGGTGGGTGGGTGGGGGTGGGAGAGAGAGAGAGAGAGAGAGAGAGAGAGAGAGAGAGAGAGAGAGAGAGAGAAACGGGTCACTCACAGTCTGGCTTCTGATCACTGCCACTCTAGGCACACCAGAATAAACACCAGTACCACGAGCACATGAAAGACTGAGGGTTTCACTCCCCACATCAGAAACTGTGCCGAGTCTGCCACCTGCTGGACAAGATGTGTCCGACTGAAGAACAGTTTTTTGCCTCCCACCCATCTCCAACCAAGCCTTTAGCATAGTGGAGCAGGCAACTCACACAAGCATTTCAAACCTGAGCTACAACTCCTTCACCAGAGCAATGACCTAAAACACAAAATCATCCTCAACGTAAAAGATCTTTAACACACACCTTGTCCAAATCTGTTACTATATTATTTTAGATTAAATGCACTTGAGTTGAGTCAGTGGGTCAGTGTCTCATCTTCACCCCCATGTGAGGAGGGATTCCTGTTGCACTTAAGCGCGTGTTCAGAGTTCAGCCGGTGTATGAGGGGGGGGAGAGACTCACGGCAACGTGCAGCAGACGGCGGATGGCTTTATTGTTCCCGGAGCCGCAGTACGCCATGCCCACGGTGTACATTCCTGAGCGGCGGAGGATGGGGTCCTGCAAGAGCAGCGAGACAAAGCAGAGCTTCAGCCTGGAGACGGAGCCTGGGCAGACCCCATCACAACTGCCCCCGTGGGGCAAGACGTGACTGATGGCAGGGGACGGGGGTGGCCCGTCAGATGAAGGCATAAACGCACGGGGGACAAAGGGCGTGATATCCAGACTATCATTCCAGGCGTCAGCGGAAAGATTCTGGGCTCAGGAGGAAACAACGTATGTCGAGCGATAACTTTAAAGCAAGTTGTTTTCAATCGTGCAGCAATGTGTTTTAGTCCTTAAAACGATTTACACTGTCAACAGATCCAGTGTCTACCAAAAACACAGGTGGCATCAGAAACTTGGCCATCATCATGTTTCTTGTACAAGTAGCAGTGAGGCTCTAATAAATCTGATGCATTGAGCAGTCTCTGAAGTACATTCATACATTCAAGTGCTTTAATATGTACGTTTTGATACCACTTTTAAGTAGAACCTACTAAATTGATGAGATATCAAGAAAGAACTTCATTATGATAGCTACATGTTGAAGTCAAAAGGGGGGCAGTCATGGCGTGGTGGTTAGGGAACTGGTCTTGTGACCGGAGGGTCGTGGGTTTGATTCCCAGACCTGAGGCCATGACTGAGGTGCCCCTGAGCAAGGCCCTTAATTCTCAATTGCTCACTTGTATAAAAATGAGATTAAAATGTAAGTCGCTCTGGATAAGGGCGTCTGCCAAATGCCATAAAAATGTAAATGTAAGTCGGACCTCAGGAGAGGTGCGCTCACCTTGTCCCTGCAGAGACTCTCAATTAGCGCGTCTGCCTCCTCCATCCTGCCGTACATGACCAGGGCGATGCCCACCGCCAGCCCACGCAGGATCTTCTCGTGCTGGGTCTCCTGGGCGTAGGCCACCATGTCCTCGATAGCCTGGGCCGACTTTGAGCCCAGCATGACCAGGCCCAGGGCCAGACCGGCCGCCTCTCCTGTAAAACAGCGCAGAGCAATAAGACATGAATCACTCAAAAATAACAAGCTGGCGATGGTTAAGTGGGTCCAACACGGGTAAAAATTCCTTGCCTGTAACCGCGTCGTCCTGATAAAGGTTTGATTTGAGGAGATCATACACGTCCTGTCTGGCAGTCCCGAGGGCAGCCAGCCCGAGCCCAAGGGCGCCTCCATGACGGACAATCTGCACAACAGAAAGCAAAAAGGTCCATTTGTTTTACTGCAGCCTCAAACAGTGCGAGCAGCCCGGTGGAAGGAGACCAGCACTTACGTCATTGCTTGCACTCTTAAGCTGGCTGAGGAGGTAATCAATGATATCCCCCCCATGGTTCGCATGGATCAGTCCAAGGGCATAAAGACCTCCCCCTTCCTGATAGGCGGAGCCAGGTGAGGTGTCTTTGGGAAGGTAAGTGGCCATAAGCTGCAAGGCCTCTTTTTCATGACCCTAGAAGACAACAAGAAATGGCACCTGTAGATAGTACGTAACACCCAGCAGGGCTTAACACAGCTTTATGTTTCAGTGGTTACAGTATGTAGATCCTGCGATAGAACGAGCAATCTGCTTACCTTGTGTATAACACCAAGACTCGCTGTTGCTGTGAACTTCGCCCAGTTTGTGGCTCTCGCAAGCCACTCCAGATTTTCTCTTGAAGGGAAGACAAACATGGAAACATTCGTTTCTTATACTTTCACCGGATTTCAGAGACGGTGTTTATTTAAAAGCAACTTTTTTTTTATTGAACCAAATCATACATGTCTCAGCAGTTAGGAAAGTAAAGGGCAGTTTTACCTACAGTAATATTAAATGAAGTTCTCACCAAGGTCATATGAAAGGCAGTTGTACCTGAGAAACTGATCACTTGTGGTTCCCGTGTGCATGAAAGAGTTTGCTATGACTGTTGCTGTATGGCATACCGAATTTCGTACTGCATCCTGAGGGACAAAAACACAACACATTATCTCTCTTCTTCCAGCGGCTCCAACATTTACGAACATTTTGTTTGGAGAGGGGTATAAAGTCAACTCCCATGTCAACCCCTTCATTTTATAACAGCCATGAATATTATTCTTCCTCTTATTCTTATGTCATCTGCAAAAGAGTTTCACAGGCCAGCTCACTGTCCTTAGTGTTTAGAGCAGGGAAACCGCCCAACTGCTCCAGCAAGAGAGAAACTCAACTCACTGCACATCATCTCTCACCTTTGTATTTTTGAGGATCATCAAGTCTGTGTTGTTGTTGCGAATGAGGAACTGGAGATGCAGTTCGATAGCCATTTCACCACTGAGAATCTTGATCATTTTTGAGTTCTGGTCCTTTGGTTCATCCTTCTTTTGAAACAGAAGACACGACAACATTAAAAAGCATTCCACTGTCACAGGCACGTATATCATTTGAATTCTGAGCATGCGAGTAAGGCCTGGCACAGGCCGTTGACCTGTGGCCAGAGTATGTGAGGCACACGAATTAGACACAATTACCCCATCCGCAGCCTTCCCAGCTGGGGAACTGCCGGCCTTGTCATCCGTCTCCATGGCATCGCTGAGACCATACAGCACCCATAGCAACAACAGTCAGAGGAAAAGCATCAAAGAGAAAAAAAAAAAGTCTGAAGTGACAATCAAAACTTTAAAAAGAGTCAAACAGCCGGTCACTCTATAAAAAAACCCTTTTAAAACAACTTATTTGAAAATAAAAATATCAATGTGACAGTCTAACAGGTTTGTCCTAAATACAGCAAGATACAGGGAACAGGTATACATTTGACTTATGGGCATTAATACACAGCTCCTCACAGGCCTTGTGCCCACCTGTCTTTGTCCTGAGTTGGCACAGTGCCAGAGTTGGTGGAGCCTGGCACAGCGGGAATAGGGGTGCCCACTGTGCGCAAGTTCTGGATAACGGAGGACAGGAACTGCTGGCTGGCACTTTCATACAGGTCAAAGCAGATCTGATAGGCCATCAGGAGGTTGTCTTCCTTCACCAGCTTCTCCAGTATATCACTAACTGCTTGAGGGTCGTCCAAGAATATGAGGCACTGGAGGGAGGGAGGGAGAGAGAGAGAGACTGGCAAGGTCATTACAGAAACAACTTCAGAGACGTCAATATCAGAACTGAACAACCTTCACAAGGGTCCTTGCAAGTGAATGCTGTTGGCTGGCTGTCACCTGACAAACGTTGATGAAGTCGGGCTTTTCCAAGTTCATGTAGAGCTTAACAAGCACTCGGAGCACCTCGTTACGAAACTTTTTATTCTGCATCAGTGTCATGCAGATCTTCAGGCTGTATGCTAGCAGACCACTGACATCGTTCTGCAGGGGGGGGGGGGAATCAGTTAAGAAAATAACACGTGAACAGCTGTAACAGGAAAACATCACCTCTTCGCTGAACCTGAAAGACATTAAGCTGGACGCAGTACATCGTCCTATATAAACCCATCGAAAACAGAAGAGCAGCTTACCGACTCCAGGATAGTTTTCTCAAATATGTCCAGGCGTCTTGTCTCCAGAGCGATCCCGATGGCTTGCTTGTACTTATGATCATCAAGGCATCGCTGGAACATCTTGTTAACGATGCCCTCCAGACGAGGGTCGACGCTCCTCTTCTTCTCCTCCTCAGGCTGCTCGGCGTTCTCCACACGCAGCTTCGTGTAGTGGTCGATGCATTTGGCTGTTGGCCAGAGAAGTTGGAGATTTTATGCAAAGTGTAGAACATGAAAAAACAACCCTGGAGAAGCGATGAACATGAAGGAAACCTTGTGCCTCACCTATAATCGTCTCCACATACTCAGAATCGTCAGTGACGTTGAAAAGGTCCCCAGCACCCAGAGCATAGTTCAGGGACTCTTCAAAAGCTCCGAGGTGGTAAAACACCTTAGAGGCCACCAACGCAGCAAATTCTCTGCTACGGAACGTCTCATCTTCATAAAGGACCTCTCTGAGAAGTGACCAACACATTGGCATTAATTAAACGGAGGTGTTTGCAGAAGCACAAATCAATTAGATATGCTTGAAGCAGGGCTTACTTACATTTTATCCACAGACTCAGAAATCTCTGCCCAGAAATCATTGACAATTGAGTTCAGCTTGTGGAGGGCAAACTCCTTCAAATGAAAAAGAAAAGAATCCTACTTTTAGGATGAAGAAATGAACCATATAATAAATTGCATGAATATGCAATAATCAACATTTTGTGGTAATAAATACTAAATTTCAATTTCAAAAGATCCTATTTAAATTGACATTCCCAAACTGCTAAGCTTTATCTCAGTATTTTTATCATAACCAATACAAAATGTATCATTCAAGTCAATTCTGCAAATGTAAACAGGATTTGGCAATATGTCTACCTTCAGCTGAGGCTCATCCTCGTCCAGGAGGGATATGATTCCAGCTGCATAAACAGTCAAGAAATTACAAACTTATTCATGTTTTAAGTTTAGTACTAGCAATCCCTACAGGACAGTTACTACAGGATAGTACAGCGTAATTAAGGCGATGTAACATTATGTTCAGACTGAAGATGGCCAGCTTATTGACAGGCACTGTGATGAGACCTGGATACACATAATAAACACTGATTTTTATTATTATAGAAATTTGATTTTTTCAGTTACGTGTGGGACCAGTTTAAGTTATCTTGGGCAACCCAGTTTGTCTGACATCAACACGTTATGAGTTAAACTCAACTCATAATGAATATTTTAAACAATATGTGTCTTCACATATTTTCCCTCTAAAACACCTTGGCTCGACATCCCTAGCATAAACTTTGGCTTTTGACCAGATAACCCATGTAACGTACTCAGTTTAGACTGTAGTAAGCAGCTGGCTACACTGCTACACCGCTAACATTACTCAACACATCACTCAACACACTTCAATACTTCATGAACGCGCTTGGCCTCTAGAGGACGAGCTAACTGCTAGTTGTGCTTCAACATATGAACAGGAATGGCCGCTGGTCAGACAAACATTTAATACAACACCACAACAATCTTATCTAGATAACTAACTACATGTTATACGCGACATTAATGTTATATATTATATATAAGTGTATTATAATGAATCGACAGTTAGCTGCTCGGCTAGTGGACTGTGTAGCTAGCGCTAGCTAGCGCCGACTAGCCGTGTGGGCTCGCGCGAGGTTCGTTATTTTAACTCTTAGAAACAACAGCGTGCGCACAACATCCGCGCGCGACCACCCCGCGTGCTCCGTCCACACGGCGCGCGCTGGTACCATGGTACCCGGTACCGCCGTCTGAGCTGCTGCGGCTCGGCCAGCGCGGCTGTGTGACTCAGCTAAATCAAGATCAACACCGTTCTCAGATCAGCGCTTACCGGCAGACGTGATCATATTTCACCCGGTATTCGACCCTCGTGAAAATCTAACGGAACACGGGGCGCTGGTGGCGGTGTGACTGGCCCCGCCGACGAACACTGAAACACTTTTAGACCCTCCAACACACAAACACCGCACAAAAGATCCGACCTCAGCGCTCTGACGCGGCACTTATGAGACACAACGAGCGTCCCGTCCACCAGGACCCTCAGGGCAGGGTTGCCAGGTCCTACAAAAATATCCCGCACAAAGTCAGTTTAAAACCCGCCCTTCAGAAGCCTAAACCATTGATCTATATTATTAATATTATATATTAGTAATATAGATCATTGGCCTAAACTATCCCCAAGCCCAAAGTAGTTGACGAGTGTGTAAAATGGAGACAAATTAAGTATTATATCCCGATCGATTCTTATTGTTGACTTGTAACTCCCGCGGTGGCCCAACTCAAAAGTAGCCCAAAAAACCGCACCCCGCGACCCCAGAATTTTTACCCGCGGCTGGATTTTCAAACGAGCCCAATTTGGCGTGAAAACCGCGAACCTGGCAACTCTGCCTCAGGTGGAGGAAGACAAGCCGTTGTGTTGCCAGAGAACTCGTGTGACTTTTTTTCCGTTCAGAATATCCATTTGTACAATAAAACGTGTACAATACTTTGGAATACGTTTTTAATGCTCTTCGTTTCGTTTCTTAAATATCAGCGTATAGCTCAAAATTAATATAGAACATTTGTATTTTTATGATGGCATCGATTTGGAAGCCCTGTGATTCTTCACGCGGCTCTTTGAGCGTATCAAAAGCGCTCTCTCGCCACCTAGCGACTGGCTTTAACTATAACTATATGTTTCAGGTTTACTAAAGTTATGTTCAATTAGGAACCACTTGCATATTTGTCAAATGGTAGGGAAGATACAATGTACAATGTTTTATGCCAAATAAAATAAATCTGTTTAATTACACTTATTCTTATTTTGCCTTTATGACTTTAATGTACTATAAAATAAAACAAAATAGAGGTTACACTTCACTCAGACAAGATTTTTCTCAAATAGTAAATAGGGCTCAGGGTCATGTTAACATTTGAAATGATGTCCACATATCAGATTGCATTGTCAGTAACAGAAAGCTCATCCTGCACATCGAGCTTGTGGACATACTGCATTACTTCTCTTGTGCAGCCGTCACTCCTGTGTACCGTACTGCATTCCAACGCTATTGTGAGAATTACTGGATCCTGCAGCACAGGAAAACAGGAAGAGGCTTAGCACTTCCTGAATTACAAGTCATGAAAATAATAAACTTTACTATGAAATCTGTGATATGTACATTTAGTTTCAAAAAAGTGACTGTCACTACGAAACCTGCAAAATATAGCTTTGTGTAAATTCATGAATGCATTAACACCTGGCTTATGCTGTAATTTTAAAATTAACACTTAATATATAACTTAATCCTCTGACAGAGCCCCATTAGCTAAAGTCCAAGTTTCAAACAGGTTAAATAAAAGTTGTCATCATTTACTCTACTTATTACTACCAACTGATCTGTACAATTGTGTACATTCACAACTTATATTTTTAGTTCACAATATGTACACAATAGTATGTCAATGGCAATATCATAACGTGTTTGCAATACCATCAATCAACAGTAGACACCCTCAAACACGTTATATGTTTCATTTGGGCATTGTGTACCGCATGTTCTATTCCCCATGTAAGAATAGACCTGGTAGATATTTTAATGCCTTACTTTAATGAATTTCAAATGTAGTTTATGCTCTTTTAAAAGTCAGATACATCCGAGAGTTTTTAGACAAACCGTGTGGCCACCAATCATACCAAGATAACTCACACATGCCTAGGCATCTTACAATCATACAGTGTAGTGACACAAACTGCCCTCTTATACCAATTTATATCAAAACATGTTGAAAAAGAAGGCAAACGAACTTCGACAGGATAGTCGAATTCACCAATTTTGAAATCAACTGCAATAGAACATGATCACATTGGGTCCTAGTTTATTTCAAATCAGCTTCCATTAATAGAGAATATTTCTATTAAGTCACAGTATGTATTAGACATTGCTATAAAAAAATTTTCACATTACAAATTTTAAAAATACAAGGAAAAATAAAGTATTAGGCTATATAATACAATTGACCATTCTGTTGCATTTTGTTGTATTGACAAATTGCATCCAAAATCCATTCATGTAATTGATCTGAACTAGACAAAGGTGTTAACCTCACCTTCCCAAAGTCATCAGGATTATAAATGTCAAAGCTAGCTTGCCATATAAAGCTCACATGTGTAGGGAACGATAGCAAAGATTTTTCAAATGGAATTATATATCAGAGATGCTCACAAGTCATTTTTTGCAAGTCCAAGTCAAGTCTCAAGTCTTTGACCTCAAGTCCAAGTCAAGTCTCAAGTCTTTGACCTCAAGTCCAAGTCAAGTCCCAAATATTTGAGTGACACTGTAGTCGCAAATCACTGTATAGTTGTAATGGTCTGTTATGACACTTCTGATGTATAATAGCTTAAACTGGTAAATAAAGAAATACAATTTTTAACAGTGCGCACGCACACACAAACGTTTTCCAGATAAATTTTGTATCCGTATTTTTCTCCAAAAAGTATTTTTCTTACAAAACATTTTTCTGGATACAATATTCTCTTCTTTCAGTAGAACATCTGCTATATTTTGTTTTAAAAGATAAAGGAGGGCTGTGAAAAAAAAAATAATCACATTTTTAACTATATATATATATATGAAAGGTCTGCATATAAGGAAAATAGCAACCAAATTAGTCATTATAAAATAAAAATTAAAAACAGAATTCAAATTTTACAATAATAATGATTCTGACATAAAAAGCCCTGCAGAAACAACTATTTGTCTCCTAATGAACGGGATCAAACTCAATCTATTTGAATTTCAAGGTGTCTTTCAGTTTCCAATACAAGGAAAATGTTTATGCAACTAACGCATTACATTTTTAAAAGATCAGGATTGACAGGGTACTTGCACTTAGCCTGGCTTGGTGAGGGCGCATTATGAGGCCTCCATGACTGAACACCCTCTCTACTGCTGCACTGGTGGCAAGTCAATACCAATATTGCAATATTGCTAATAACCTTTCAGGCAGTGACTAACCTTTCCGGGTGGGTTTTCAGGTGGCGAATAAAATTAGATGTGGTGGAACCAGCGTCCTGTATTTTTATGCCACACACTCTGCAGTTTGCTGCTCTTCTATTCGCTACTTGTACTTGTTTTGTACCCAAAACTTATTATGAATGGTGGAACAGAAGCGAGCGTCCTCACCAGCGCCGCCATGATCGCGATGTTTTGCAGCGCGCGCAGCGCCAGGTTCGCGTGTGCGAAGTCGCGCGCAACGGTCGCTTGCGAAATACTTGACGCGTCGCGACCGGGTCGGCGCGCCGAAAATGTTACGTCAGCGGGAAGTAAAAAGCATACAGACAGGCGGAGAAAAAGTTGTCAAATGAAACACAAAAGAACATTACAAATAAAAGATTGTTCACGAGTCTCAAATCACGAGTCCAAGTCGAGTCGCAAGTCTTTTGAATGCAAGTCTAAGTCGAGTCTGAAGTCACTGTATATGCGACTTAAGTGCGACTCGAGTCCGAGTCCCAAACTCGAGTCCCCATCTCTGTTATATATTAAATTCAACATTTGTTGTGGTATAGTCCTTAAACGAAACCAACATCATTAATTTATACCTTCATACTGAAAATCACATCTACCATAAATATCACTTAGTAACAATGAGAATCTTACTTCTTAAAGAAGGCCAAACAAACAAAGAAAGGAAAAATATAATCACATAATAATCAGGGATAATCAGAAATTCAGAGATTCAATCATTGTGTGCTTAAAAACCTAATAGTAATTAGAACCATCAGTCTCATGAGTGTTGTATGGACCTCATCCGTAGTGGGATTCCTTCCTCTGTGTTTTCTGGATTACCTATGGGGATTACATAATTAGCATTAGAGAAAAGTGACAGGAATCCGATTTTATTTAAATGCACATTAATGAGACTGTTTTACCTTTCTGTACCGGACTGTTTGAAGTTGAGCTGGGTTGGCCTTCTCCCCTAAACCAACGTAGTGGCAAGGACAAACAGCCTTGTTTTTCGGGCATATTATCTGCAGAGTTAACACATGAGAACATTTAACAAAGACCAAGGTGTTAAATGAAAGAATTCTTCGGTTGAGAAATTAATTTCTATGCAACCTCTTCAGATTAGAAAAAAAATATGCTCCTAATCACGTGACTGAAGACTAGATAGATACAGTGGTTACTCGATATACAAATTATGCCAATCGCTACCAAATATACAATTAATAATTTAGTTTACATTGCAATTAATCAGTAAACAGAAATAATAATTTGCTAGGCTACTTAACCTGGAGACTGAGAGAAATGCACAGTTGTGCAGATATGCCTCTTAATAGTCTGCATTCCGTCCGGCGACTTTGAAATATAGTGACCGGCCCATATAGACTCGTGTGGATGTTTGGTGAACACCGACCTAAGAGTCTGCTCCAAGAACATCACGGAACCACGAGTCTCTGCACTCTCAACATCCGAATAAATCAGGCCGAGCAGAGCCGGGCGAAGCCCACTACGTTTGGTTCGTGCCTTCACGTCCTTCAGAACTTCCTCCACACACACACGGTTGTTCTTATTGTGAACATATACGTGCCTGAAAATGAAGATTATTATGGCACAACTAATAGTTCGTCCTTTAGCGCTCATGTTTGCATTTGTCTTTACTATTCTGCTCTTGACTCGTGCACGTTTGTCGCTCGAATCGCCTTCTTTCTTAAGCGGAGGAACACCCGGTTCTGAACTGTACTGGTCCTGGTCCTTCAACGTGGACCGGGCGGGTTGGACACACGGCTCGTCGCTCTGCATATTAATATCGGACACAATATCTTGACACGAACCAGATCTGATATCGCCATTTCTAATGTGTGTTAGGGCACAGCTCAAATCTCCACGATCACTGTGGAAGATCTCCGCAGTGAACTCGTGTAAGATGCTGTAATCACATTTATTATCCATTTCATTTACATCGCCCACCAAATACATTTGTCCTGGACCACCAACATGAGTCAAGGTGTGATGAAACTCCTCATCCTCGGACGTGTACTGGACCGTGCTGCACTCCGAGGCCATGCCTGATAAACCACGTCCACTTTCAGAACACGAAAAGGTCCAATTAAAGGTTACACGACATTGCAGCGATCTTCGTATTCGACGAGCAACCAGAAAAGTTGATTCCGAACTTCAGTGCCGTGGAACCCAAACCGAGCTGGGTAGTCCGACCGCGTAGGAAAGGAGGAGCGAGACAAACCGGAACACCCGGACGGGGCGGACCGCACGTGTGCAGAAATGTGTTTGTATATCGGTACACATAGCCTAGATCTGTTCCTAACATAAAAAAGACAAATATTTATCACAATAATTTTATACACACACAAACAGGATTGATACAGCTTAAAGCAGAAATTGCAATAGCAACATTATACGTATTTCTCTGTTCGGATAAATTGTGTGGATTTGCGATGTGCGGACGGAGTCAAACGCATCAGCGGCTTTGGTTCAAGGACACGAAGAAGAAAACCAATATACGAATATGGGGAAGGCTGTTTAACTGTAAGCCAGTTCACCTGCCCTAATGATAAGCCGGTTAATATTTAACATTAGAGGACGTGAAGAAATATTTGTTTCAGATTTAATGACTAGGTAAATTTTCTGATAAATTTTGATTTGTAATTTCACAAATCAGTGCCATCCAGAAAGGTTACATTTCTTGTCATCTTAGAGAATGTTTCTTTTCCACTGCAACCCTTGCTTTTAGCTACCTGTTAATGTGGATCTGGGTCACTATCAAGTATCTCTTTGATATTGCAAAAGGGGCAACAAAATTATTGTAAATGAAAGAAATTGAAAATGAATTATTTACAGAATACAATCTCTATACACAGCTACATACTGTATATTCAATACACATAAATAATTTATCTTTGTTTTAAAGCACATTCTTGTAAACAAAAACTTTTTGTGATGCCAGGGGAGCGTCAAGGGTGACACAAGGAACAAGCACTTGATAAGCTGTCAGACAGAGAAGCAATACCATCAGCACAGGGCAGGCCGTACCACTTAGTCTAGGGAATGGGGGGGAGCACGCTGTTACAACATTATGGCATCCTATTCCTTACAAATACGCAATATCACAAAATAAAATGAGAAAATCAATATCAGAAAAAAAATGTTCAACTGGACATGACCGATCTGATAGTATGTTACATGTTACACATGTAACGAAGCAGCTGACTGAGACAGATATAAGTGCAGAATCAAGAGGTTTTATTAAACAACAAAGATCCACAAATATAACCACAACCAACAGGAACTTGGTGTAGGCACAGCAGTGGGAACAAGATCACAGGAACAGCAAAAAGGCCTGAAAAACAGGCATAACAAACACAGGGCTCATATAACAGAACAAAGGACAATAAACCAGACACAGGCAAGACCAGGTGGGGAAATAAAATGAGGGGTCTAACCAGCAAACCAAAAGAAAATACATGGAAAAAACAAACAGAAAACAAACAGTTAACTCACCAACTGACTACTGGACACTGACCCGACAAACAACACCTGATCGATACACCACTCTCTGAACAGAGGAAGCACTAGATTGTTTATCTGGGATCATCTTGTTTTCAGTTCTTGATGTGACCAGATCATCATGGCGGAAGAAGATAATGAGAAGACTGCCTTTATCTGCCCACTACGGTTTTAAAAGTTTGAGCATATGCCTCAAGGCATTACAGGAGCCCCTGTGATGTTCCAGAGGCCGATGGAAAAGGCTTTGGGAGACCTAAACCTTTTTCAGGTGATAGTCTACCTGGATGACCTGAAGGTCTTTGAAAAAGTCATTTGAGGAGCATGAGGTGGGCCTACTTAAGGTTCTTCACAGGCTACAAGGGGTAGCTCTCAAACTCTTCCTTGACAATACATCTATTGCAAGACCACAGACCTCACCAAAAGCTATGCACCAAAACTAGGAACAACTTCATAGTAAAATAAAATAAAACAATATTTACATTTACATTTATGGCATTTAGCAGCAATATAGCAATATAATACCCACTTTCTGCTGTAAGAGTATTAAAGTACCAATGCAGCCAGCTTCCATGTTTCTCATGTTCTCAATTTTAAGTGTTCTAAAATAGCTGCAAGACATTGTAGTCTTTGTGTCTATTTTTAATGTTGCGTTTTGTGACCTCCTAGGTCTTTTAATTTGTCTCAGCATCAAATGTTTTCATTAGTTCAAAGTTCAAAAGTCATTCAACTTCTTTGGTAAAGTCACATGACACTTGTAAGATGTCACATTCATTGATGTCATCTTTTGCACTGATTGAGTACTTGGGTAGATTCCAGAGAGTATGTTTAGTATATTGGGAAATTAGTGCAGAGGCATTCGTGTGGCATCCAGAAAAGTCTTCCACTTTTACATTTTTTATGTGTTGTAATTGTTAAAGATTTGTATTGCCTCATATCGCTACCATCTGTTGTTCATTCAGTAGGACAAACTTTGTATGGAAAAAAACCTATGCCTTAAGAGGCAAATTGGCTTTGTAGATAAAGTTATAGGTGGCTCTCACCCCTTCAGTTGAAAGTGGTGAAGTTAAGGTTTATATTATCAGACAGTTCTGAATATATGATTATTAATTAAATAAATATGAACAAAGGGATAGTATTAAGTGAAACACTGTATCACTGCATTCACGCCATGTTACACTGATAGTAATACACTACTAGTAGTACAACCCCCCTAGAGGCAGAGGCAAAAACCATAACAGCAGTCCGATGACACACAGGTAAGGAAACAGAGTGATCAGAAATGCTTGGTATGCTCTCAGAAGAGTTGGTAACATTTCACAATGAGGTAGTAGCCTACTACAAACTGCTTTAAATATGGAAGGCGATTAATGAGAAGGCCGAACAGCTGAGGAGTGAGTCTTTAACACTAGGAGTCCCAGGATTTTAATTCCAAAATTTTCTACCTGGCCTCCACCAGGGGACAGTTCTGGGGACATTTGCATCCCATTAGGCCACCCTTTGTTATGTAAGGTAGGTAGACGGGTGGTGGTGGGGGGGGGGGGGGTGGGTGATGGTGTGAACCATCAGTTCATTGTTCTGCTGGATGTGTTCACTGACTCAGATAGAGAAGAAAAAACTCTGGCCTCCCCTTGGGGAGATTGTCTGTGTGGGTACATATATGAGTAAATTTATGTTGGGATGAACATGTGGGTGTATGTGTGTAAGGGTGTATATGTGTGTGGGTGTATATGTTTGGGTGAATATAGATGTCCAATGTAGCAGCAGTTGGTGAACCATTGCAGTGGTCATTTGAGCTGTGTTTTTTTCTGCCCTTCCCTTTTTATAATAAATATTAATAATAATAATCTTTATTTGTATAGCACCTTTCATACATACATACATGCAACTCAAAGTGCTAAAAACTACTGAAAATAAGGTTTGTTGGTGTATGTGAGGGTGTATATGTGTGTGTGTGGGTGTATATGTGTTTGGATGAATGTAAATGCACATTGGCCATCCCATGAATGGAGAGCCAACTGCTTTTGCCAGAAGTAAAGTGACTACGCGCTTACAGAGTTTCCTGTGTTTCATCTCTCTGGAAATGCTGCGGACCATACAGGAGTGGACTGTTCAGCATGCACACCAGACGACACAGCATAAAAACTGGTTTGTGGCCCTCCCTGAACTAATGGCTTTCATTGCCATCCTCATCCTGAGAGGGGTTTTCAGTCCTCCAGCGGTAAAGGACGCATGATCTGCAACAATGGGAGTCCCCTCCATCATGAAGATTATGCCGCTAAACCAGTTCCAGGACATCATGCGGCACCTGCGCTTCGACAGCATGGACACACGCAGTGAACGAGCTGCAACTGACCCGTTTGCTGCAGTCTCTGATGTTTGGGGGTCTTTCGTTGCCAATTGCATCAATGCTTACAACCCAGGAAGGCATATCACCATAGATGAACAACTTTTCCCATCAAAGACCCGTTGCTGTTTTCTGCAGTACATAGCAACAAAACCCGACAAGTTTGGGATAAAGTTCTGGGTGGCATGTGACCTGAAATCCAAGTATGTGTCCAACATCATCCCATATCTTGGCAAAGACTCCAGTCGTCCCACGGGGGAAAGACTATCAGAAAATATGGTGATTAAGCTTATGCAACTATTTATGGACGTAGGAAGAACTGTTACCACAGACAATTTTTTCACCTCGCTGTCACTAGCGAAACGATTGCTGGGCCGGAAGACCACCCTCCTTGGCACAGTAAATAAGATTCGTCGCGAGCTTCCAGACTCTGCCAAAAAGACTTTGGTCCGTGAGGAATTCAGCACACAGGTGTTTTCAACCTCTGATGCCACACTGACGGTCTACGCGTCCAAACGGAGAAAGACTGTATGCATCCTGAGTAGCATGCACAGTATGGTGGAGACTGCGGACACCCGAAAAAAAAAGCCTAACACAATCACCGACTACAACAGTCTAAAATGTGGTGTTGATATCATGGACCAGATGGTGCGAATGTATAGTGTACGATCAGGAACACGGCGATGGCCAGTCGCTGTGTTTTATAATATGATTGACATTTCATGCCTGAATGCACATGTGCTTTTTCAGGCATGCACGGGTGTAAAAGAGAGACGGGCAGAGTTCTTGGTGAAGCTTGCAGGAGAGCTTGCACAGGCTCATATGGCAGCCAAGGAGGTGGCCAAGGAACAGAAACAGATGCAGCAGCAGCAACCACCCACACCTGACACAGGGAAAAGGGCATTTTGCCAGGTCAGGTGTTGTTGCAAGAATAATCATGCCACTAAGCGTTGTGTTTCTTGCAGTAAGTTCACATGTGGCAAATGCAGAAATGAGATGATGTGGCAGTGCCAGGTGTGTGCAGAGCATTTATAAATGTCTATAGCTGAGTCTATAGTTTGTTTCTGTTATATTGTTATGTTTCTTGTTATATTGTTGCATGCTTATTTTATATTTTATTACTTTTTATTATTACTTTATCATCTTTATTATTTTATTTCAGAGTTACATTTCTTTACTGTGCATATATCAATAAATCTAACTTGAATCTAAATTTCTGGCAATGTTGACTTTTTGGGGGGGGGGGGGGGTGGGGGGTGGGATGAGGACCTCTGGTGGCGGTCAGGGGTAGTGACCTAAGTCCTGATAAACCACCATTAACAAGTGGAGTTAATTCAGTGAAACTTTCTAGGGAGTGCCTTAATATTTAATTAAATAAAAATGTAAAAATAGGCTTATATAAAAGTTATACTATCAGCTGCATCATCAAGATGAGAACTGCTTATCTGACCCTGAAAAAATTTGACTGCAGAGTTAATGATACTGGCTTAAACAGAAATATGAGGTAAAGTAAAAAAATAAAAAAAATGTCTTCAAATGCAGACACTTAAGTCTTAAACTACAATAAAATTCTAATTACTTTAGTAATGAAAGAGCTGAAAGATTCTCATTAATCTTCTTTAATTAAATCTCACCATTTAAGAACCATTAGAACAGTGGTAGAACAATAGTTTTGTGAATAAACTTTAAATAAAGAATGGTTGCCTCTGCTATTCAGACTGCCTAGTGTTGAGGGCTGACCACGTTCCCACCACTTCAGCCCAGCGTGTTCGTTCGATTGTAGGAGAAAACAGGAGCCACCAGCCAAATTGTTGCAATGCTATCAAAAGGCTTTATTAAAAACAGAGATATATCTCGGGAGAATCTCATAGACACCAACACTACCTGATTAGATGCAGTCATTATATACTGTTTTCTCCACCCCTCCACTCACCGCTCTTCTATACCTTACATGGTAATGTTATTCACACATACCACACTTCTCCTTTTCTGCAACCCCAACACTTTTTCCCAGATGGACTTATGGTTCCTGTCTATGGACTGATGGGTTGGCAAGAGGCCACCATACATGAAGATGCTGTAAATTCATATTTCCCCAACGTCGGCATGATCAGGCCTACACCTTCTGCTTTTTCAATCTCAGTCTACAGTGTGGTTTCGCAACATCCCCTTCCAGGGTTCACAGCTCTTAAAACAGTCGTTACATTTTACTCCTATATTAAACAGTGATTACATTTTACTTCTATATCAAACAGTGGTTACATTTCACTTCTATATTATGTTAAAAGAATAAGCAAAGTATATGCTATTGCTAAGCAAAAAACCCAAAATCACAACACTAGTAAGCTGAAGAGTATAAATCAATATAGAAGAAAGACATGATTATGTAGGCTCTATGGACCTTCCTGAATCTGACATGACATGATATCAAGTTCAGTTGATTTTTTAAATCAGAAAAAGATGGATTCTTCTTACTGATGTAGGTTTACTTAATGTAAAAAAAAAAGTGAAAAATAGACCTACATGAATTATAGTTAGCTACAGACTGAACTAACAGAGATTAACTAACCGCTAAAAAATCTAAGGTAAAAATAGTTCCTAAGGTAAACAACAAATATATTAAAAGCAAGAAATATTAAGCAATAAATCATCCGCTTTAGCATACGGATGGGAGTTTAAACTTGTAAAAGTGTTAAAACTGCACTAAAAGATACTGTAGCAAAGGCAAAGAAAGTGCAGAAAAGTAAAAAAAAAGTTAAGCATTCAATGAAGTGAAGAAAAGTGAAACTGAACTTGAATGTGTACAAGATCTAAGAAGCCAACGCATGATTGACAAAGTCACAAACAAATAATTACAACATGACACTGTCCACCACAGATGGTGTGGATGGTGGTGACGTGTATTCTGTAGCAATGCTGTAATTATGAGGTCTCCGCTGACACAGTCTTAGCAGTATATAACAAGTTTATTACAAATAGTTCAGCATCAAATTTTAAGCACCCGGGCACTGCTTGAGAGAGGTTACTGGCCAATGTGAACTTCCTTTTTGAAGTATTTCTGAGTTGCTATCAGTCTCTTTGGAAGTCCTTGGGGGACGCGCTGTAGGGTAGGCCTGCCGATGCTCGTTTTCCCTCCCCCGCGGACCCCACCGGGGAATCTCCCCTCCTCCCGGTGATCGCCCTCCTGGCCTGGTGGTGGGAGCATTGTCCTCAATCTCCATCTCCTCCTCTCCGCCTGAGCTCCACTTCATGGGCTCCACTGGGGTCTCGCACCAGGAGTAGTCCATAGCGTTCTCCTCTGAGGAATACGGAGAAACGCCCTCGCTCGGACCTCTCCTCCCTCTCACGGTCTCACCGGATTGCTCCGAGGGAGGCGGGCTTGCGTCCTCCTCCTCCATGCACGGCCCACTCTCCGAGTACTCGTACGGAGGCTGGCTGCCTTCCTCGTCCTCACACTCCATGAGGTCCGAGTACTCGGACGGGGGAGGACTCACTTCATCCCCATAACGCTCGGTGGGAGCCGAGCACAGGGATGGAGGAGGGCTGACGTCTTCTTCCTCACCCTCGCCGTAATACTCAGTAGGGGCCGAGTATACGGACGGAGGGGAGTTTTCCTCCTCTTCCTCACCCTCGCCGTAATACTCGGGGGAAGCCGAGTATACGGACAGAGGGGAGCTTTCCTCTTCTTCTGACCCCCTTTGCTACAAGCCAAGGGCCGGACTGGTTCAATGTTTATTAAAACATATTGAAATGATTGCACATAGCCTATTGAACCAAGACCTAACACAGTGTTTATTATTTAATGCTTAAATGAATAAAGCAATACTTTCTTATGGATCTGTCAGTAATTTCAAGTGAAAACATTTTTCAACAAGCAAACAGATAAAAACAAAAAAAAGGCGAGGCGTCTCTGGAGGAAGGCAGGTTTCTCTCTCTCCACACCCGCCGCACAGCTTGGTTGGCGAGGGTGAGGAAGAGGAGGAAAACTCCCCTCCGTCCGTACACTCGGCCCCTACTGAGTATTATGGCGAGGGTGAGGAAGAAGACGTCAGCCCTCCTCCATCCCGGATGCAGCAAAAAGGCAACCACAGGATCTAGCTGCATCTCCTAGAGGTTTGTCATTGAGTCTTCTGGTAATGAAATGTAAATGATTTGGGTGTAAAGCAATGGCTCTGAGCCCTCATGACTGTGGTCACCTCCAGGCCCCTCCCTTTAGTTATACTGCTGTAGATAAACCTGCCAGAGCCACATGCTAATCACTGGCATGTGTGCTATATATTGGCACATTTGTTTTAATTTAATGTTTTATTATTGTAAATTATTGAACCTGTACTGTATTTTTTATCTTGGTTACATGCTTCTACAAAGACATTTCCATAAAATGGTCTGGCTTGCCAGTGGATGTGCTGATGCTGTGAATGGATGTGCCAATGCCACCAGCAGGTACCAATACCACCTGAGGCCCAACATTCACATTGGAGGGACTTCTTGGCCTATAAATAGAACTTGTACTAGCTGGGCTGCCCAATGGAAGATAGGTTCCTTTTTAAGTCTTGGTCCTCCCAAGGTTTCATCCTAATCTCTGCCTAGGTTTTTCCTTGCCACTGTTACCCCTGGCTTGCTCATTAGGGATCTGGACCCATACGCTTATAAAGCTGCTTTGTGACAACATATATTGTAAAAAGCGCTATATGAATAAAATGGACTTGACTAGACTATATATTATTGTCTGCCATTGAACTGCATATGGAAAACCACTTTTAAAATGAATAATGTATAATAATGTATAATCCTTTAATGTGCATGGTAAAGCAGGACACTTTTATTAGTGTCTTTACGGGCGTGCCATAGACTGATGTGGGAGTGTGTGAAGGTGTGTCAGTGTGCACATGCGCCCTCTGGTAACTTGCAGGCCCGCTCACTGTGACAGCACACACTTAAATACAAACACTTAAGCAAGATGCTCGTGCCAGGTCATGATTTATATTAGTGAAGCATCTCATCCTAAATCTTTCTCTGGTAATTGTCAAATCCAAAGAAAACAAAGAAACATAATTTTAAAAATTATATATTTTTTAGTAAGGTCATATTTTCTAAAGATAAAATGTTTTTTGATTATTTTTAATACAAAATTCTTTCTTGGAGGATTCTAGGGTTAGTATAAGACAAGCAGAGACGCTGATGACATTGGGGCAGTGGATGATGATGAAGTTGTTGGGGTATTGTCACGTTACGGTCCCCTAAAGGCTAAACCGTGATATTGACGGAGTTATATGACCCATTATAGGTCAGGTTTTTTTGCTAGAGTTCAGATTGGACCCCTTTTTTCCGTTTGATGGCGAGCCTCCCTGGATTTCGACCCTGGACGCAGTCTGCAAGTGCTGTGGACAACTGTGATTAGTGAAAGTGAAACTATTCGTTTGCTGTTGCTGAACTTTAATTCATCTTCAGAGCGGTAGGAGAAACGCGTACCATTCCACAGACTGGATATTCCAACTGCACCCGTGAAACAAACGGACATTAATTACACCTACACACACAGATCACAAGGGAAATTATATTGTATAACTATTTGAAACATACATAGATATTTTATTGCTGATTGTAATGGACACCAACTAGTGAATATATATATATATATATATATATATATATATATATATATATATATATATATATATATATATATATATAATTATATTATTATATGCATAATCTACCTAGAGATATTATTCATATTGGATGTTATGATTGTTTTGTTTTATTTTTTATTTTAAAGAAAAAATTATTTTTGCTTACCTTGTCATTAAAAGGAGGTTACCCTAGCCTCCCAAATTCCAAAACAGTGGTGCAGTGTCATCTCTAGTGTGGTGTAATCCTTGGCTCCGTAGACGATCCTAGGTCTTCTGATTGGCCTACAGTATTCCCTTTATATTTCCTATTAATTAACCTCAAACACTTACCTTTGGTATTCAACACTGGTATTTAAATACTGAAACTAGTTAACTTATTGCAACTTCCTAGTCAGTCCGTTACAACTGGCTTCCTTAAGAAGCCATGGCAACAGGTGAGACAGATCATTGCTGATTGCGTTGCTGGAGTCTAGGACTGGCTCGGTTGCCCCTTGTGGATGTAGATGGCACGGTGTCCGAGCCAGCCCTGGCTCGGGTGCCCCTTGTGGATGTAGATGGTACGGCATCCGAGCCAGCCCTGGCTCGGGTGCCCCTTGTGGATGTAGGTGGTACGGCATCCGAGCCAGCCCTGACAGTTCCGCCCCCACCGTGGACTACGGCGAGGAGGAGGACTACCCTCCGTCCGTTTGCTACGCCCTCACAGTGGATTATGGTGGGGGAGAGGGGAACGAGGAGGACTACCCACCGTCCGAGTGCTCCGCACCTGCCGTGGGCTACGGTGAGGAAGAGGAGGAGGAAGACGACGATTACCCTCCATCAGAACGCTCCTCCCCCGCCATGGGCTAAGATGAGGAGGTGGAGGAGTTCGAGTCGGAGGAGGAAGGCAGTCCGCCTCCCTCTGAGTGTTCCGCTGGGACTGTAAAGGGGAGGTGGACACCAGAGACGGTTCCATCCTCTGATTGCTCCGGAGGAGAGAGGATGGACAGCTCCCGGGGAGGCAGCCCGGAGCAGTCCATGGAGTGGGACCAAGGAGAAGAGGAGGAGGAGATGGAGACCGCAGGGGATCTCCCAGGCGGTCCGCTAGGGGCGTCTGCCGGCCGCGCTGCACCCGGCACGTCCGCCGGTCGCACTGCACCCAGTGGAGGGTCCGCAGCGAGGACCGGAGGAGGACTGTCCGCTGCAGCACCGGCTGCTCCCGATCTCTCTCCCCTTATCGCCCTACTCCTGGCGCGTAGTCTGGCGCCTGTTTCGTGTGTGTGCGTGCCAGTGTTTGTAAGTCTGCCCGTATGTCTACCAAATCCCTTTTTCCCGTTTGTTCCTTTGTGTGTGGGTGTTCCTGTGTGTATGTTCGTAAACGTGCCGTTAAATGTGTCTAACGTGTTTTCCCCCGTCTTCCCAGGGAGGGTGTTCTAGACTGTGCGTGGCGGACTCTCCACCAAGGGCGGTCATCTCCCAGACGCAGGACTGGGCGCTTCAGATCCGCCCATCGACGTGGGTTCGGGGCACTCAGTCCTGTTGGCACCCCGGGACGGGTAGTGCCCTTGGTGGGGGCGTCTGTCACCCTACGGTCCCAGAACCCTTCCTTTGGGGTGTGTGTTAACGTTGTCTGCGTCTATTCGTCTGCGTCAGTGTATCTCCGTGGGTGCGGGTGCGTCTTGTCATTATCCGTCTCACCTGTGGCTCGTCTCGTTATCACGTGGGGTTGATGTGGTCTGTCTATTTAATGTGCGTTCGCGCAGTGTCTTGTGCTCGTCGTTTTCTAAGTTTACACGTTGTGTGCGCATACTGCACTATTATTGTCTAAATAAAAGTGACGTCTGTCGCCACAAGAGGGATCCGTGTCTCGTCCTTCGCTGCGCTCCCAGCGTCACAGGTATTGACTGTTCTGTTGTCATTTGTAACGTTTTGGATGGAAATGGAAATGGATCCATGTGCAAAATAAAATATTTATTCAGAGAATAAAAGGGCAAGGTCCAATAACCCAACCCCAGGGTAGTAAAAAAACATGTTTTGGGTGATACATGATTAGTTTTTCAAAGTTGTGGTTATATAAATATAAACAACATTATCTCTAAATACATAAACATTCAACAACATTACTCAATCAGCAAAAACATGAATGCAATTCAGTGATTTTACAAATCACAGTTCCTTTCCTCTGACCCCGTAGTTCCCATTTTGATGTTGCCATAAGCATTTTGTTTGGTCTGTTTCTGTTGTTCTTTGATATGTATGCCCAGCTGTGGTTGGTCTCAGTCTTTGTTGGTTACTGTTTGGCATGTGACTGTGTTCATGTTTGTGTTTGTGTGGTAGTATTGTTAATTCTCCTGTATTATTTCTCACTATGTTCCATGTTTTGTATTTTCATTTTATGTTTGTTTCTTTTGGATTTTGCCCCATGTGTATGTAAATACCCTTCAGTTAATTAAATCATCTACATGCTTGGGCATCCTGCCTATACCACATCAACATAGCAACATTTCATGATGTAAATTAAAACTGCTATACACAGGGAAGTAGACACAGGAAAATCATAGAAAAATACATTATGAATTCCAAAAGTACAATCTATACTCATCTCAGATCAATCTTGTAAATTCAAGAATTTGGCTGTATAGTAATCCAGTACTTTCAAATCTCAAAAAATTGAAATGATTCCATTCATCTTCAAGGTTTTCTCATTCAGAAATGGCATTGAGCATCCTTCAAAACAGTGCTGCTCTTCATTATTACTCGGATGTTAATTTTATTATCCTCTTCACTGTAATCACAATCGTTCCATTAACCTTGGCATTAAGGTATCTGGAAAGCTGCAAAGAAAAGAAAGCAAAAACTAATTAAATGTACATATTGAGAATCATATGCATAGCTGGGAGCACAAAATATGCTTTCAGTAATTATTTCATTAATGGCCCCCACGTATTAGGAATGATTTCATGCATTCAGATAGTAGAGCAAATGTGCTCGTTCTTCAAGCTTTTTTCATTCAGGAAGGACGTTGAGGGGCCTTGAGCCTCCTTCAAAACAGTGTTGTCACTATATTTTAGGATGTTATCCTCTTCACTGTGATCATAATGCTTCTACCAATCTTCACCTGAATGTAAACTGCAAAGAACGTACATGTGTGGCCCTTTATAGATAATAAATAAACTGTCTACAGAGTAACACTGTATACAAACTGTCGTCTGATTCATTCACGACAATCAGTCATGTTTATTCACAGGCAGAACTGGGCAAGGGACACACAGCTGCAATCAGACCTGCAACCAATCCACCTAACTGTAACCACAACCCAAAACCTAACCTCAACACAAAATGAATCCAAACTTGTCAAGATCCAGCTACAGAATGCTGTCGACAATCTAAATTCTTGAGTATTTTAAGATGGTATGCATTATACCTGTTACATGTTCAGTGACTTTGTGTTATCATCTACCAATATGAACTTAGATATTGCAAATACATTGAAAAACAATTGACAGATTATAAACAGATTTTTTTATGAAGTCTCTTGATTAACCTAATGAATGTAGTCAGATGTTTGTTGAATCTAGCTTTGAGAGGAATCCCTTAAATCTTTAGTTTATTTATTGCAGATCAAAAACCAGTACTACATTGGAATCTTGAGCCAAGTCTGCCTTTCACACTTTTCCTAATATAATATAAACTTTCACGTAAATTTGTGACTGAAGGGAGGATTCTAAAATATGATAGTGATTACCTTCTGTATATACGCTATTACTTCATCATGATTTAGTTTAGTGAAAGATCTCATCCTAACTCTTGCTCCAGTAAATGTCAAATCTGGGGAAACAAAGGAACATCATGATTAGTAAGATAATATACTCTATAGGCAAAACGCTTTAACTTTATTTGAAAATAAAAACTATTCTTGGATGATTTTAAGGTTAGTATAAAACAAGCAGCACACGTTGACAGAGGAGCTGATGACATTGGGGCAGTAGATGTTAGAAATGTATGAACTGTTGTAGATAGTTGAGCTGAAGCTGCCAATACTGAAGTTGATGTTGAAAGCTGAACTATAAGTAACCTAGGATTTATGACTGGCAGAGATGTGATATTCACTCTTGTAATATTTGTGTTTGTTGGAGAGCTGTGGGGGGATGTGACAAATTACTGATTGCGTAATGGGTTCAGGGGTGTTTGGAGAGCTGGTTGGTGGAGAACTTGTGACAGTGGTTAGTATGGATGGAGTTCTTGATGGCATGTTTGCTGTACTGGTGATTACTGGAGGATTTCTGGCAGTGGTTATCATGGTGAAAGTTGTTGATGGGGAGCTTACAATGACATTTGTTGTTTGAGGATTTGTGACAGAGGGAATTGTGATTGCAGTTTTTGATGGGATGCTGGGTTTAGAGGCGTTTGTAGTGCCGATTGTTATTGGAGGACTTAGTGGAGGACTGATTAGTGTGGTAACAATTGATGATGGAGTATTGGGTTCACTGGTGCTTGAAATGTTGATTGTTGTTGGAGGGCTTGTGGCAGTGGCAAACATGGTGGTAACTATTACTGCAGAGGTGCTTGTAATGGAGGTGTTGAGGGTTGTTGCTGGTGGAGCGCTTGTGGTGGAAAGGCCGGGGTTTTTGTGACAAGATATTTGTGGTTGAGGTCCTGAGGATTCTTGGTCCTACTGGGGTACTTGTGGTAAAAATCTTGAGGGTTGTTGTTTCTCCAGTGTGTGCAGTGGAGAACGCAAGGGCTCTTGCTGCTGCTGAGGTTCTTGTGGGGGTGCTGAGGATTGTTGTTGGTGTGATTTTGGTGGTGGAGGTGCCAAGAGCCGGTTGTTGTTGGGGTGCTTGTTGTCAAGGTGCTGAGGGCTGTTGCTGAGGTACCTTAAGTGATGGTCAAAGTCAGATTTATTTATATAGTGCTTTTTACAACACGTCACATGTCACAAGCAGCTATACAATGTATGGGTCCATATCCCTAATGAGCAAGCCAGAGGCAACAGTGGCAAGGAAAACTCTATGATGGCAGGGATTAGGAAGAAACCTTGGGAGGACAAAGACTCAAAAGGGAACCCATCCTCCATTGGGTGGCCCACTAGCAGAAGTCCATGTTTATAGGTCAAATTTAGTTCTATAGTTCTAGTTCTAATTGATGTTGCTATGGGTTGTTGCTGAGGTGTTATTGGAGGGTTTGCAGTGGAAGTGATGAGAATTACTGCAATGGTGCCTGCAGGGGTGCTTTTAGTGAATTTGCTAAGGGTTTGTTTTCCTGGGGTGCTATTGGTAGAAGTACTGATATGAAGGTAAATCTGTTGCAAAACTTGAGAGCAGCGTGAAGGACATGATTTCAGAACTTGTAAAACTAAATCTGTATTTGTGCTTTTGATGTGAAAACTTATAAACTAAAAGGTGCACTTGTATTTTTGTACACAAATTCAGCACATCTTCAAATCTGCCTCGACTTTTGCAACACATATCTCTGTACTTGTTGCAAAACTGATTTGTGCGCTTGTACGGGAAGTGTGTGGGACAGTGGGGGTGGGCCATAAATCGAGACTCATCAGAAGAGCTTTAAAAAATTCTTGATGCAAAGACTCCCTGATTAATCTCTGTCAATGATGCCACACCAAACGGCGGTACATTTATCTTATGCACACAGTTTTGCTAATAGTGCAAACAATATGATTGAGAAAGTCACTTGATGAAATATTGAGATATAATGTCGTTATGACTTTATCTTAGATAAAGTGCTAGATAAGAGTGCTAGCTTGTTAGCTATGCTAATATTGCCAAGACAAATTATAATAGAGTTGGTCCGTCTAAGAAAATGTGAAGGGAAACTAACCAGGTGGTTAACAAAGATAACAAACTAGCTAGATAACTAGCTCAGTGATCACAAGCTATAACCTTAGTGATCAGCCTTCCTGCTGTGTTCAGATTTGCAGTCACGTTGATGAGTATGAGCTAGATCAGAACTGGTAGGAAGGTGGATCATCAAGAATGACCACAGCTGTAAGCCAACAGTAATAGAGAGCACTCTAGTTCTAGATATAAGGCTAGATATAAGTATTTATATTAGCTTTGTAGGCATAACAGTCCATAAGCCCATTGCGCTGCAAAGGAGAATTGCGCTACAAATATGCAAAGCAAATTAATCAAAATATCAATGCATAAGCAACATTTCGGGAAAGGCGCTGTGAATTCAGAAATGCTGCAAATCCAACACAATGGAAGTGTTTCTGGACTAATTATTTTACGCAGGGACTCTGTAGGTTTTTAGCCATAAACAACAGTTTCTAATTGCATTGAACAAAATTTAAGTAGTAGAGCTCTTTAAATGGAGCTAGCTAGCTACATTTTCAAAGCTTTATTAGTTATTCGTTTTTATTAGGGTTTTTAAGCCTTAGTTTTTGTCTAAATACCTAGCTAGATATCTACATGAGCATGTAAAGAGCATGTAGTTCTTTACCCATGATGTAAACAGCGATTACCTAGGTATAAGTAAGTGATTTTATCACGGAAGCGCTAAATGATGCAGTATGTCTCAAAACGATTCACCAAAATAGATTAAATATAACCTGGTAAGAGACAAAGGGAAAAACAGTAGTTTATTGAACAATGTAGAATAACAAAACTGTTTATGGCTAAAAACCTACAGATTCCCTGCATAAAATAATTTGTCCAGAAACAATTCTGTTGTGTTGTGGGCCACGTCTGTTTTGTTGTGGCTGGATTTGCAGCGTTTATGAATTTGCAGTGTGTTTCTGAAATGTAGTGTATGCATTGTCATTTTGATAAATTTGCTTTGTGTATTTGCAGCACGTTTTTCCTTTGCAGCACGATGGGCTTTCAGGGCCACCGTACGTTTGCAATGTTTGCAGTATTAGCAAAACGGTGTGCATAAAATAAATGTACTGTCGTTTGGTGTGGCATCATTGACAGAAATTAATCAGGGAACATTTCTCTGTGTCAATAATTTATTTAAAGGCTCCTGATGAGTCACGATTTATGACCCACCCCCACTGCCCCACCCACTTCCCATACAAGTGCACAAATCAGTTTTGCAACAAGTAAACCAATGTATGTCCTGCAAAAGTTGAAGTGAGCAGATTTGAAGTTGTGTTAATTTCGAGTACAAAAATTACAAATATAAGTACAGATTTTGTTTTACAAGTCCTCTAATCATGCCCTTCACGCTCTCAAGTTTTGCAACACATTTACCTTCATATGGGGGAGGTGCTGAGGGTTCTTGTCGCAGGAGTACCTGTGGTGAAATTGTTGAGCATTGTTGGGATGCCAGGGATGGACATGCTGCGGGTTGTTCTTGGGGTGATTGAAGTGGAGGTGCTGAGGGTTGATTTATTTGGGGTGTTTTTGGTCAAGGTGCTAAGCGTTGTTGTTGCTGTGATGCCTGTTGTGGAGGTCTTGATGGTTGTTACTTGAGTGCTTGTAGTAGAGGTGCTGAGGGTTGATGATTCTGGGGTGCTTACAGTTGACATGCTGTGGGTTGATGTTTCTGGGGTCCTTGCAATGGGAATGCCAAGAGTGCTAATGGTTGTTGGGTAGGTTGCAGTGGAGATGCTGAGGGTTGATGTTTCAGGCGAGGTTGCATGGTGTGTTTGTGTGGTGCTGGGGGTTGGTCTTTCTGTCCTGCTTGCAGTAGAGCTGGTAATAGTTGGGGAGAATGTAGTGGAGGTGCTGGAGGTTGGTCTTTCTGTGGTGCTTGCAGTGGAACTGCTAGTAGTTGTTGAGGAGGTTGCAGTGGAGCTACTGGTAGTTGTTGAGGAGAATGTAGTATAGGTGCTTGCAGTGAAGTTGTAAAGAGTGGTTGGGGAAATTGGAGTGGAGGTGCGGCGGGTTGGTGTTTCTGTGGTGCTTGCAACAGAGGTGCTAGGAATTGTTGAGGAGGTTACCGTGGAGGCGTTGGGGGTTGGTCTTTCTGTGTTTCTTGCAGTGGAGATGCTAGTAGTTGTTCGGGAGAATGTAGTGGAGGTACTGGGTGTTGGTCTTTCTGTGGTGCTTGCAGTGGAGCTGCTAGTAGTTGTTGGGGAGGTTGTAGTGGAGGTGCTGGGGTTTAGGGTGACTGTGGTGCTGTGGGTTGGTATTTCTTTGGTGCTTGCAGTGGAGCTGCTAGTAGTTGTTGAGGAGGTTGTAGTGGAGGTGCTGGGGGTTGGTGTTCGTGTGGTGCTGGGGGTTGGTCTTTCTGTGGTGCTTGCAGTGGAGATGCTAGTAGTTGTTGGGGAGGTTGTAGTGGAGGTGCTGGGGGTTGGTCTTTCTGTTGTGCTTGCAGTGGAACTGCTAGTAGATGTTTGTGAGGTTGTAGTGGAGGTGCTGGGGATTGGTCCTTCTGTTGTGCTTGCAGTGGAGCTGCTAGTAGTTGTTGAGGAGGTTGTAGTGGAGGTGCTGGGGGTTGGTCTTTCTGTGGTGCTGGGGGTTGGTCTTTCTGTGGTGCTAAGGGTTGGTATTTCTGTGGTGCTGGGGGTTGGTATTTCTGTGGTGCTTGCAGTGGAGCTGCTAGTAGTTGTTGGGGAGGTTGTAGTGGAGGTGCTGGGGGTTGGTATTTCTGTGGTGCTGAGGGTTGGTATTTCTGTGGTGCTGGGGGTTGGTCTTTCTGTGGTGCTGAGGGTTAGTATTTCTGTGGTGCTGGGGGTTGGTCTTTCTGTCGTGCTTGCAGTGGAGCTGCTAGTAGTTGTTGGGGAGGTTGTAGTGGAGGTGCTGTGGGTTGGTCTTTCTGTGGACCTGGGGGTTGGTCTTTCTGTGGTGCTGAGGGTTGGTCTTTCTGTGGTGCTGGGGGTTGGTCTTTCTGTGGTGCTGAGGGTTGTTGGTCTTTCTGTGGTGCTTGCAATGGAGCTAATAGATTTTAAGGAGGTTGCAGTGGAGGTGTTAGGGGTTGTTCTTTCTGTGGTGCTTGCATTGGATCTACTAGTAGTTGTTGGGGAGGTAGTAGTGGAGGAGCTGGGGGTTTGTATTTCTGTGGTGCTTGCAGTGGAGCTGCTAGTAGATGTTGGGGAGGTTGTAGTAGAGGTGCTGTGGGTTGGTCTTTCTGTGGAGCTGGGGGTTGGTCTTTCTGTGGGGCTTGCAGTTGAGCTGCTAGAAGTTGTTGGGGAGGTTGTAGTGGAGGTGCTGAGGGTTGGTATTTCTGTGGTGCTGGGAGTTGGTCTTTCTGTGGGGCTTGCAGTGGAGCTGCTAGTAGTTGTTGTTGAGGTTATAGTGGAGGTGCTGTGGGTTGGTCTTTCAGTGGTGCTAGGGGTTGGTCTTTCTGTGGTGCTGAGGGTTGGTATTTCTGTGGTGCTGGGGGTTGGTTTTTCTGTGGTGCTTGCAGTGGAGCTGCTAGTAGTTGTTGTGGAGGTTGTAGTGGAGGTGCTGGGGGTTGGTATTTCTGTGGTGCTAGGGGTTGGTCTTTCTGTGGTGCTGAGGGTTGGTATTTCTGTGGTGCTCTGGGTTGGACTTTCTGTGGTGCTGGGAGTTGGACTTTCTGTGGGGCTTGCAGTGGAGCTGCTCGTAGTTGTTGGGGAGGTTATAGTGGAGGTGCTGTGGGTTGGTCTTTCTGTGGTGCTGGTGGTTGGTCTATCTGTGGTGCTAAGGGTTGGTATTTCTGTGCTGCTGGGGGTTGGTCTTTCTGTGGTGCTGGGGGTTGGTCTTTCTGTGGTGCTGGTGGTTGGTCTATCTGTGGTGCTAAGGGTTGGTATTTCTGTGGTGCTGGGGGTTGGTCTTTCTGTGGTGCTTGCAGTGGAGCTGCTAGTAGTTGTTGTGGAGGTTGTAGTGGAGGTGCTGGGGGTTGGTATTTCTGTGGTGCTAGGGGTTGGTCTTTCTGTGGTGCTGAGGGTTGGTATTTCTGTGGTGCTCTGGGTTGGACTTTCTGTGGTGCTGGGAGTTGGACTTTCTGTGGGGCTTGCAGTGGAGCTGCTCGTAGTTGTTGGGGAGGTTATAGTGGAGGTGCTGTGGGTTGGTCTTTCTGTGGTGCTGGTGGTTGGTCTATCTGTGGTGCTAAGGGTTGGTATTTCTGTGCTGCTGGGGGTTGGTCTTTCTGTGGTGCTGGGGGTTGGTCTTTCTGTGGTGCTGGTGGTTGGTCTATCTGTGGTGCTAAGGGTTGGTATTTCTGTGGTGCTGGGGGTTGGTCTATCTGTGGTGCTAAGGGTTGGTATTTCTGTGCTGCTGGGGGTTGGTCTTTCTGTGGTGCTGGGGGTTGGTCTTTCTGTGGTGCTGGTGGTTGGTCTATCTGTGGTGCTAAGGGTTGGTATTTCTGTGGTGCTGGGGGTTGGTCTTTCTGTGGTGCTTGCAGTGGAGCTGCTAGTAGTTGTTGGGGAGGTTGTAGTGGAGGTGCTGGGGGTTGGTATTACTGTAGTGCTAGGGGTTGGTCTTTCTGTGGTGCTGAGGGTTGGTATTTCTGTGGTGCTGGGGGTTGGTCTTTCTGTGGTGCTGGGGGTTGGTCTTTCTGTGGTGCTGGTGGTTGGTCTTTCTGTGGTGCTGAGGGTTGGTATTTCTGTGGTGCTGGGGGTTGGTCTTTCTGTGGTGCTTGCAGTGGAGCTGCTAGTAGTTGTTGGGGAGGTTGTAGTGGAGGTGCTGGGGGTTGGTGTTTCTGTGGTGCTGAGGGTTGGTATTTCTGTGGTGCTAAGGGTTGGTATTTCTGTGGGGCTGGGGGTTGGTCTTTCTGTGATGCTTGCAGTGGAGCTGCTAGTAGTTGTTGGGGAGGTTGTAGTGGAGGTGCTGGGGGTTGGTCTTTCTGTGGTGCTGAGGGTTGTTGGTCTTTCTGTGGTGCTTGCAGTGGAGCTGCTAATAGATTTTAAGGAGGTTGCAGTGGAGGTGTTAGGGGTTGTTCTTTCTGTGGTGCTTGCATTGGATCTACTAGTAGTTGTTGGGGAGGTTGTAGTGGAGGAGCTGGGGGTTTGTCTTTCTGTGGTGCTTGCAGTGGAGCTGCTAGTAGATGTTGGGGAGGTTGTAGTAGAGGTGCTGTGGGTTGGTCTTTCTGTGGAGCTGGGGGTTGGTCTTTCTGTGGGGCTTGCAGTTGAGCTGCTAGAAGTTGTTGGGGAGGTTGTAGTGGAGGTGCTGAGGGTTGGTATTTCTGTGGTGCTGGGAGTTGGTCTTTCTGTGGGGCTTGCAGTGGAGCTGCTAGTAGTTGTTGGGGAGGTTATAGTGGAGGTACTGTGGGTTGGTCTTTCTGTGGTGCTAGGGGTTGGTCTTTCTGTGGTGCTAGGGGTTGGTCTTTCTGTGGTGCTGAGGGTTGGTATTTCTGTGGTGCTGGGGGTTGGTTTTTCTGTGGTGCTGGGAGTTGGTCTTTCTGTGGGGCTTGCAGTGGAGCTGCTAGTCGTTGTTGGGGAGGTTATAGTGGAGGTGCTGTGGGTTGGTCTTTCTGTGGTGCTGGTGGTTGGTCTATCTGTGGTGCTAAGGGTTGGTATTTCTGTGGTGCTGGGGGTTGGTCTTTCTGTGGTGCTGGGGGTTGGTCTTTCTGTGGTGCTTGCAATGTAGCTGCTAGTAGTTGTTGGGGAGGTTGTAGTTGAGGTGCTGTGGGTTGGTCTTTCTGTGGTGCTGGGAGTTGGTCTTTCTGTGGGGCTTGCAGTGGAGCTGCTAGTAGTTGTTAGGGAGGTTATAGTGGAGGTGCTGTGGGTTGGTCTTTCTGTGGTGCTGGTGGTTGGTCTTTCTGTGGTGCTAAGGGTTGGTATTTCTGTGGTGCTGGGGGTTGGTCTTTCTGTGGTGCTTGCAGTGGAGCTGCTAGTAGTTGTTGGGGAGGTTGTAGTGGAGGTGCTGGGTGTTGGTATTTCTGTGGTGCTGGGGGTTGGTCTTTCTGTGGTGCTGGGGGTTGGTCTTTCTGTGGTGCTAAGGGTTGGTATTTCTGTGGTGCTGGGGGTTGGTATTTCTGTGGTGCTTGCAGTGGAGCTGCTAGTAGTTGTTGGGGAGGTTGTAGTGGAGGTGCTGGGGGTTGGTATTTCTGTGGTGCTGAGGGTTGGTATTTCTGTGGTGCTGGCGGTTGGTCTTTCTGTGGTGCTGAGGGTTAGTATTTCTGTGGTGCTGGGGGTTGGTCTTTCTGTCGTGCTTGCAGTGGAGCTGCTAGTAGTTGTTCGGGAGGTTGTAGTGGAGGTGCTGTGGGTTGGTCTTTCTGTGGTGCTGGGAGTTGGTCTTTCTGTGGGGCTTGCAGTGGAGCTGCTAGTAGTTGTTGGGGAGGTTATAGTGGGGGTGCTGTGGGTTGGTCTTTCTGTGGTGCTGGTGGTTGGTCTTTCTGTGGTGCTAAGGGTTGGTATTTCTGTGGTGCTGGGGGTTGGTCTTTCTGTGGTGCTTGCAGTGGAGCTGTTAGTAGTTGTTGGGGAGGTTGTAGTGGAGGTGCTGGGGGTTGGTATTTCTGTGGTGCTAGGGGTTGGTCTTTCTGTGGTGCTGAGGGTTGGTATTTCTGTGGTGCTGGGGGTTGGTATTTCTGTGGTGCTGAGGGTTGGTATTTCTGTGGTGCTGGGGGTTGGTCTTTCTGTGGTGCTGAGGGTTAGTATTTCTGTGGTGCTGGGGGTTGGTCTTTCTGTCGTGCTTGCAGTGGAGCTGCTAGTAGTTGTTGGGGAGGTTGTAGTGGAGGTGCTGTGGGTTGGTCTTTCTGTGGTGCTGGGAGTTGGTCTTTCTGTGGGGCTTGCAGTGGAGCTGCTAGTAGTTGTTGGGGAGGTTATAGTGGAGGTGCTGTGGGTTGGTCTTTCTGTGGTGCTGGTGGTTGGTCTTTCTGTGGTGCTGAGGGTTGGTATTTCTGTGGTGCTGGTGGTTGGTCTTTCTGTGGTGCTTGCAGTGGAGCTGCTAGTAGTTGTTGTGGAGGTTGTAGTGGAGGTGCTGGGGGTTGGTATTTCTGTGGTGCTAGGGGTTGGTCTTTCTGTGGTGCTGAGGGTTGGTCTTTCTGTGGTGCTGGGGGTTGGTCTTTCTGTGGTGCTAAGGGTTGGTATTTCTGTGGGGCTGGGGGTTGGTCTTTCTGTGGTGCTTGCAGTGGAGCTGCTAGTAGTTGTTGGGGAGGTTGTAGTGGAGGTGCTGGGGGTTGGTCTTTCTGTGGTGCTTGCAGTGGAGCTGCTAGATGTTGGGGAGGTTGTAGTAGAGGTGCTGTGGGTTGGTCTTTCTGTGGAGCTGGGGGTTGGTCTTTCTGTGGGGCTTGCAGTTGAGCTGCTAGAAGTTGTTGGGGAGGTTGTAGTGGAGGTGCTGAGGGTTGGTATTTCTGTGGTGCTGGAGGTTGGTCTTTCTGTGGTGCTGAGGGTTGGTATTTCTGTGGTGCTGGGGGTTGGTCTTTCTGTGGTGCTTGCAGTGGAGCTGCTAGTAGTTGTTGGGGAGGTTGTAGTGGAGGTGCTGTGGCTTGGTCTTTCTGTGGTGCTGGTGGTTGGTCTTTCTGTGGTGCTGGGGGTTGGTCTTTCTGTGGTGCTGAGGGTTAGTATTTCTGTGGTGCTGGGGGTTGGTCTTTCTGTCGTGCTTGCAGTGGAGCTGCTAGTAGTTGTTGGGGAGGTTGTAGTGGAGGTGCTGTGGGTTGGTCTTTCTGTGGTGCTGGTGGTTGGTCTATCTGTGGTGCTAAGGGTTGGTATTTCTGTGCTGCTGGGGGTTGGTCTTTCTGTGGTGCTGGGGGTTGGTCTTTCTGTGGTGCTGGTGGTTGGTCTATCTGTGGTGCTAAGGGTTGGTATTTCTGTGGTGCTGGGGGTTGGTCTATCTGTGGTGCTAAGGGTTGGTATTTCTGTGCTGCTGGGGGTTGGTCTTTCTGTGGTGCTGGGGGTTGGTCTTTCTGTGGTGCTGGTGGTTGGTCTATCTGTGGTGCTAAGGGTTGGTCTTTCTGTGGTGCTGGTGGTTGGTCTTTCTGTGGTGCTGAGGGTTGGTATTTCTGTGGTGCTGGGGGTTGGTCTTTCTGTGGTGCTTGCAGTGGAGCTGCTAGTAGTTGTTGGGGAGGTTGTAGTGGAGGTGCTGGGGGTTGGTGTTTCTGTGGTGCTGAGGGTTGGTATTTCTGTGGTGCTAAGGGTTGGTATTTCTGTGGGGCTGGGGGTTGGTCTTTCTGTGATGCTTGCAGTGGAGCTGCTAGTAGTTGTTGGGGAGGTTGTAGTGGAGGTGCTGGGGGTTGGTCTTTCTGTGGTGCTGAGGGTTGTTGGTCTTTCTGTGGTGCTTGCAGTGGAGCTGCTAATAGATTTTAAGGAGGTTGCAGTGGAGGTGTTAGGGGTTGTTCTTTCTGTGGTGCTTGCATTGGATCTACTAGTAGTTGTTGGGGAGGTTGTAGTGGAGGAGCTGGGGGTTTGTCTTTCTGTGGTGCTTGCAGTGGAGCTGCTAGTAGATGTTGGGGAGGTTGTAGTAGAGGTGCTGTGGGTTGGTCTTTCTGTGGAGCTGGGGGTTGGTCTTTCTGTGGGGCTTGCAGTTGAGCTGCTAGAAGTTGTTGGGGAGGTTGTAGTGGAGGTGCTGAGGGTTGGTATTTCTGTGGTGCTGGGAGTTGGTCTTTCTGTGGGGCTTGCAGTGGAGCTGCTAGTAGTTGTTGGGGAGGTTATAGTGGAGGTACTGTGGGTTGGTCTTTCTGTGGTGCTAGGGGTTGGTCTTTCTGTGGTGCTAGGGGTTGGTCTTTCTGTGGTGCTGAGGGTTGGTATTTCTGTGGTGCTGGGGGTTGGTTTTTCTGTGGTGCTGGGAGTTGGTCTTTCTGTGGGGCTTGCAGTGGAGCTGCTAGTCGTTGTTGGGGAGGTTATAGTGGAGGTGCTGTGGGTTGGTCTTTCTGTGGTGCTGGTGGTTGGTCTATCTGTGGTGCTAAGGGTTGGTATTTCTGTGGTGCTGGGGGTTGGTCTTTCTGTGGTGCTGGGGGTTGGTCTTTCTGTGGTGCTTGCAATGTAGCTGCTAGTAGTTGTTGGGGAGGTTGTAGTTGAGGTGCTGTGGGTTGGTCTTTCTGTGGTGCTGGGAGTTGGTCTTTCTGTGGGGCTTGCAGTGGAGCTGCTAGTAGTTGTTAGGGAGGTTATAGTGGAGGTGCTGTGGGTTGGTCTTTCTGTGGTGCTGGTGGTTGGTCTTTCTGTGGTGCTAAGGGTTGGTATTTCTGTGGTGCTGGGGGTTGGTCTTTCTGTGGTGCTTGCAGTGGAGCTGCTAGTAGTTGTTGGGGAGGTTGTAGTGGAGGTGCTGGGTGTTGGTATTTCTGTGGTGCTGGGGGTTGGTCTTTCTGTGGTGCTGGGGGTTGGTCTTTCTGTGGTGCTAAGGGTTGGTATTTCTGTGGTGCTGGGGGTTGGTATTTCTGTGGTGCTTGCAGTGGAGCTGCTAGTAGTTGTTGGGGAGGTTGTAGTGGAGGTGCTGGGGGTTGGTATTTCTGTGGTGCTGAGGGTTGGTATTTCTGTGGTGCTGGCGGTTGGTCTTTCTGTGGTGCTGAGGGTTAGTATTTCTGTGGTGCTGGGGGTTGGTCTTTCTGTCGTGCTTGCAGTGGAGCTGCTAGTAGTTGTTCGGGAGGTTGTAGTGGAGGTGCTGTGGGTTGGTCTTTCTGTGGTGCTGGGAGTTGGTCTTTCTGTGGGGCTTGCAGTGGAGCTGCTAGTAGTTGTTGGGGAGGTTATAGTGGGGGTGCTGTGGGTTGGTCTTTCTGTGGTGCTGGTGGTTGGTCTTTCTGTGGTGCTAAGGGTTGGTATTTCTGTGGTGCTGGGGGTTGGTCTTTCTGTGGTGCTTGCAGTGGAGCTGTTAGTAGTTGTTGGGGAGGTTGTAGTGGAGGTGCTGGGGGTTGGTATTTCTGTGGTGCTAGGGGTTGGTCTTTCTGTGGTGCTGAGGGTTGGTATTTCTGTGGTGCTGGGGGTTGGTCTTTCTGTGGTGCTGGGGGTTGGTCTTTCTGTGGTGCTGGTGGTTGGTCTTTCTGTGGTGCTGAGGGTTGGTCTTTCTGTGGTGCTGGGGGTTGGTCTTTCTGTGGTGCTTGCAGTGGAGCTGCTAGTAGTTGTTGGGGAGGTTGTAGTGGAGGTGCTGGGGGTTGGTATTTCTGTGGTGCTGAGGGTTGGTATTTCTGTGGTGCTGGGGGTTGGTCTTTCTGTGGTGCTGGGGGTTGGTCTTTCTGTGGTGCTGAGGGTTAGTATTTCTGTGGTGCTGGGGGTTGGTCTTTCTGTCGTGCTTGCAGTGGAGCTGCTAGTAGTTGTTGGGGAGGTTGTAGTGGAGGTGCTGTGGGTTGGTCTTTCTGTGGTGCTGGGAGTTGGTCTTTCTGTGGGGCTTGCAGTGGAGCTGCTAGTAGTTGTTGGGGAGGTTATAGTGGAGGTGCTGTGGGTTGGTCTTTCTGTGGTGCTGGTGGTTGGTCTTTCTGTGGTGCTGAGGGTTGGTATTTCTGTGGTGCTGGTGGTTGGTCTTTCTGTGGTGCTTGCAGTGGAGCTGCTAGTAGTTGTTGTGGAGGTTGTAGTGGAGGTGCTGGGGGTTGGTATTTCTGTGGTGCTAGGGGTTGGTCTTTCTGTGGTGCTGAGGGTTGGTCTTTCTGTGGTGCTGGGGGTTGGTCTTTCTGTGGTGCTAAGGGTTGGTATTTCTGTGGGGCTGGGGGTTGGTCTTTCTGTGGTGCTTGCAGTGGAGCTGCTAGTAGTTGTTGGGGAGGTTGTAGTGGAGGTGCTGGGGGTTGGTCTTTCTGTGGTGCTTGCAGTGGAGCTGCTAGATGTTGGGGAGGTTGTAGTAGAGGTGCTGTGGGTTGGTCTTTCTGTGGAGCTGGGGGTTGGTCTTTCTGTGGGGCTTGCAGTTGAGCTGCTAGAAGTTGTTGGGGAGGTTGTAGTGGAGGTGCTGAGGGTTGGTATTTCTGTGGTGCTGGAGGTTGGTCTTTCTGTGGTGCTGAGGGTTGGTATTTCTGTGGTGCTGGGGGTTGGTCTTTCTGTGGTGCTTGCAGTGGAGCTGCTAGTAGTTGTTGGGGAGGTTGTAGTGGAGGTGCTGTGGCTTGGTCTTTCTGTGGTGCTGGTGGTTGGTCTTTCTGTGGTGCTGGGGGTTGGTCTTTCTGTGGTGCTGAGGGTTAGTATTTCTGTGGTGCTGGGGGTTGGTCTTTCTGTCGTGCTTGCAGTGGAGCTGCTAGTAGTTGTTGGGGAGGTTGTAGTGGAGGTGCTGTGGGTTGGTCTTTCTGTGGTGCTGGGAGTTGGTCTTTCTGTGGGGCTTGCAGTGGAGCTGCTAGTAGTTGTTGGGGAGGTTATAGTGGAGGTGCTGTGGGTTGGTCTTTCTGTGGTGCTGGTGGTTGGTCTTTCTGTGGTGCTGAGGGTTGGTATTTCTGTGGTGCTGGGGGTTGGTCTTTCTGTGGTGCTTGCAGTGGAGCTGCTAGTAGTTGTTGGGGAGGTTGTAGTGGAGGTGCTGGGTGTTGGTATTTCTGTGGTGCTGGGGGTTGGTCTTTCTGTGGTGCTGGGGGTTGGTCTTTCTGTGGTGCTAAGGGTTGGTATTTCTGTGGTGCTGGGGGTTGGTATTTCTGTGGTGCTTGCAGTGGAGCTGCTAGTAGTTGTTGGGGAGGTTGTAGTGGAGGTGCTGGGGGTTGGTATTTCTGTGGTGCTGAGGGTTGGTATTTCTGTGGTGCTGGGGGTTGGTCTTTCTGTGGTGCTGAGGGTTAGTATTTCTGTGGTGCTGGGGGTTGGTCTTTCTGTCGTGCTTGCAGTGGAGCTGCTAGTAGTTGTTCGGGAGGTTGTAGTGGAGGTGCTGTGGGTTGGTCTTTCTGTGGTGCTGGGAGTTGGTCTTTCTGTGGGGCTTGCAGTGGAGCTGCTAGTAGTTGTTGGGGAGGTTATAGTGGGGGTGCTGTGGGTTGGTCTTTCTGTGGTGCTGGTGGTTGGTCTTTCTGTGGTGCTAAGGGTTGGTATTTCTGTGGTGCTGGGGGTTGGTCTTTCTGTGGTGCTTGCAGTGGAGCTGCTAGTAGTTGTTGGGGAGGTTGTAGTGGAGGTGCTGGGGGTTGGTATTTCTGTGGTGCTAGGGGTTGGTCTTTCTGTGGTGCTGAGGGTTGGTATTTCTGTGGTGCTGGGGGTTGGTCTTTCTGTGGTGCTGGGGGTTGGTCTTTCTGTGGTGCTGGGGGTTGGTCTTTCTGTGGTGCTTGCAGTGGAGCTGCTAGTAGTTGTTGGGGAGGTTGTAGTGGAGGTGCTGGGGGTTGGTATTTCTGTGGTGCTGAGGGTTGGTATTTCTGTGGTGCTGGGGGTTGGTCTTTCTGTGGTGCTGGGGGTTGGTCTTTCTGTGGTGCTGAGGGTTAGTATTTCTGTGGTGCTGGGGGTTGGTCTTTCTGTCGTGCTTGCAGTGGAGCTGCTAGTAGTTGTTGGGGAGGTTGTAGTGGAGGTGCTGTGGGTTGGTCTTTCTGTGGTGCTGGGAGTTGGTCTTTCTGTGGGGCTTGCAGTGGAGCTGCTAGTAGTTGTTGGGGAGGTTATAGTGGAGGTGCTGTGGGTTGGTCTTTCTGTGGTGCTGGTGGTTGGTCTTTCTGTGGTGCTGAGGGTTGGTATTTCTGTGGTGCTGGTGGTTGGTCTTTCTGTGGTGCTTGCAGTGGAGCTGCTAGTAGTTGTTGTGGAGGTTGTAGTGGAGGTGCTGGGGGTTGGTATTTCTGTGGTGCTAGGGGTTGGTCTTTCTGTGGTGCTGAGGGTTGGTCTTTCTGTGGTGCTGGGGGTTGGTCTTTCTGTGGTGCTAAGGGTTGGTATTTCTGTGGGGCTGGGGGTTGGTCTTTCTGTGGTGCTTGCAGTGGAGCTGCTAGTAGTTGTTGGGGAGGTTGTAGTGGAGGTGCTGGGGGTTGGTCTTTCTGTGGTGCTTGCAGTGGAGCTGCTAGATGTTGGGGAGGTTGTAGTAGAGGTGCTGTGGGTTGGTCTTTCTGTGGAGCTGGGGGTTGGTCTTTCTGTGGGGCTTGCAGTTGAGCTGCTAGAAGTTGTTGGGGAGGTTGTAGTGGAGGTGCTGAGGGTTGGTATTTCTGTGGTGCTGGAGGTTGGTCTTTCTGTGGTGCTGAGGGTTGGTATTTCTGTGGTGCTGGGGGTTGGTCTTTCTGTGGTGCTTGCAGTGGAGCTGCTAGTAGTTGTTGGGGAGGTTGTAGTGGAGGTGCTGTGGCTTGGTCTTTCTGTGGTGCTGGTGGTTGGTCTTTCTGTGGTGCTGGGGGTTGGTCTTTCTGTGGTGCTGGGGGTTGGTCTTTCTGTGGTGCTGAGGGTTAGTATTTCTGTGGTGCTGGGGGTTGGTCTTTCTGTCGTGCTTGCAGTGGAGCTGCTAGTAGTTGTTGGGGAGGTTGTAGTGGAGGTGCTGTGGGTTGGTCTTTCTGTGGTGCTGGGAGTTGGTCTTTCTGTGGGGCTTGCAGTGGAGCTGCTAGTAGTTGTTGGGGAGGTTATAGTGGAGGTGCTGTGGGTTGGTCTTTCTGTGGTGCTGGTGGTTGGTCTTTCTGTGGTGCTGAGGGTTGGTATTTCTGTGGTGCTGGTGGTTGGTCTTTCTGTGGTGCTTGCAGTGGAGCTGCTAGTAGTTGTTGTGGAGCTTGTAGTGGAGGTGCTGGGGGTTGGTATTTCTGTGGTGCTAGGGGTTGGTCTTTCTGTGGTGCTGAGGGTTGGTCTTTCTGTGGTGCTGGGGGTTGGTCTTTCTGTGGTGCTAAGGGTTGGTATTTCTGTGGGGCTGGGGGTTGGTCTTTCTGTGGTGCTTGCAGTGGAGCTGCTAGTAGTTGTTGGGGAGGTTGTAGTGGAGGTGCTGGGGGTTGGTCTTTCTGTGGTGCTTGCAGTGGAGCTGCTAGATGTTGGGGAGGTTGTAGTAGAGGTGCTGTGGGTTGGTCTTTCTGTGGAGCTGGGGGTTGGTCTTTCTGTGGGGCTTGCAGTTGAGCTGCTAGAAGTTGTTGGGGAGGTTGTAGTGGAGGTGCTGAGGGTTGGTATTTCTGTGGTGCTGGAGGTTGGTCTTTCTGTGGTGCTGAGGGTTGGTATTTCTGTGGTGCTGGGGGTTGGTCTTTCTGTGGTGCTTGCAGTGGAGCTGCTAGTAGTTGTTGGGGAGGTTGTAGTGGAGGTGCTGTGGCTTGGTCTTTCTGTGGTGCTGGTGGTTGGTCTTTCTGTGGTGCTAAGGGTTGGTATTTCTGTGGTGCTGGGGGTTGGTCTTTCTGTGGTGCTTGCAGTGGAGCTGCTAGTAGTTGTTCGGGAGGTTGTAGTGGAGGTGCTGGAGGTTGGTCTTTCTGTGGTGCTGGGAGTTGGTCTTTCTGTGGGGCTTGCAGTGGAGCTGCTAGTAGTTGTTGGGGAGGTTATAGTGGAGGTGCTGTGGGTTGGTCTTTCTGTGGTGCTGGTGGTTGGTCTTTCTGTGGTGCTGAGGGTTGGTATTTCTGTGGTGCTGGTGGTTGGTCTTTCTGTGGTGCTTGCAGTGGAGCTGCTAGTAGTTGTTGTGGAGGTTGTAGTGGAGGTGCTGGGGGTTGGTATTTCTGTGGTGCTGAGGGTTGGTCTTTCTGTGGTGCTGAGGGTTGGTCTTTCTGTGGTGCTGGGGGTTGGTCTTTCTGTGGTGCTAAGGGTTGGTATTTCTGTGGGGCTGGGGGTTGGTCTTTCTGTGGTGCTTGCAGTGGAGCTGCTAGTAGTTGTTGGGGAGGTTGTAGTGGAGGTGCTGGGGGTTGGTCTTTCTGTGGTGCTTGCAGTGGAGCTGCTAGATGTTGGGGAGGTTGTAGTAGAGGTGCTGTGGGTTGGTCTTTCTGTGGAGCTGGGGGTTGGTCTTTCTGTGGGGCTTGCAGTTGAGCTGCTAGAAGTTGTTGGGGAGGTTGTAGTGGAGGTGCTGAGGGTTGGTATTTCTGTGGTGCTGGAGGTTGGTCTTTCTGTGGTGCTGAGGGTTGGTATTTCTGTGGTGCTGGGGGTTGGTCTTTCTGTGGTGCTTGCAGTGGAGCTGCTAGTAGTTGTTGGGGAGGTTGTAGTGGAGGTGCTGTGGCTTGGTCTTTCTGTGGTGCTGGTGGTTGGTCTTTCTGTGGTGCTAAGGGTTGGTATTTCTGTGGTGCTGGGGGTTGGTCTTTCTGTGGTGCTTGCAGTGGAGCTGCTAGTAGTTGTTCGGGAGGTTGTAGTGGAGGTGCTGGGGGTTGGTATTACTGTGGTGCTAGGGGTTGGTCTTTCTGTGGTGCTGAGGGTTGGTATTTCTGTGGTGCTGAGGGTTGGTATTTCTGTGGTGCTGGGGGTTGGTCTTTCTGTGATGCTTGCAGTGGAGCTGCTAGTAGTTGTTGGGGAGGTTGTAGTGGAGGTGCTGGGGGTTGGTCTTTCTGTGGACCTGGGGGTTGGTCTTTCTGTGGTGCTGAGGGTTGTTGGTCTTTCTGTGGTGCTTGCAGTGGAGCTGCTAATAGATTTTAAGGAGGTTGCAGTGGAGGTGTTAGGGGTTGGTATTTCTGTGGTGCTTGCAGTGGAGCTGCTAGTAGTTGTTGGGGAGGTTGTAGAGGAGGTGCTGGGGGTTGGTATTTCTGTGGTGCTGAGGGTTGGTATTTCTGTGGTGCTGGGGGTTGGTCTTTCTGTGGTGCTGAGGGTTAGTATTTCTGTGGTGCTGGGGGTTGGTCTTTCTGTCGTGCTTGCAGTGGAGCTGCTAGTAGTTGTTGGGGAGGTTGTAGTGGAGGTGCTGTGGGTTGGTCTTTCTGTGGTGCTGGGAGTTGGTCTTTCTGTGGGGCTTGCAGTGGAGCTGCTAGTAGTTGTTGGGGAGGTTATAGTGGAGGTGCTGTGGGTTGGTCTTTCTGTGGTGCTTGTGGTTGGTCTTTCTGTGGTGCTGAGGGTTGGTATTTCTGTGGTGCTGGTGGTTGGACTTTCTGTGGTCCTTGCAGTGGAGCTGCTAGTAGTTGTTGTGGAGGTTGTAGTGGAGGTGCTGGGGGTTGGTATTTCTGTGGTGCTAGGGGTTGGTCTTTCTGTGGTGCTGAGGGTTGGTCTTTCTGTGGTGCTGGGGGTTGGTCTTTCTGTGGTGCTAAGGGTTGGTATTTCTGTGGGGCTGGGGGTTGGTCTTTCTGTGGTGCTTGCAGTGGAGCTGCTAGTAGTTGTTGGGGAGGTTGTAGTGGAGGTGCTGGGGGTTGGTCTTTCTGTGGTGCTTGCAGTGGAGCTGCTAGATGTTGGGGAGGTTGTAGTAGAGGTGCTGTGGGTTGGTCTTTCTGTGGAGCTGGGGGTTGGTCTTTCTGTGGTGCTAAGGGTTGGTATTTCTGTGGTGCTGGGGGTTGGTCTTTCTGTGGTGCTTGCAGTGGAGCTGCTAGTAGTTGTTCGGGAGGTTGTAGTGGAGGTGCTGGAGGTTGGTCTTTCTGTGGTGCTGGGAGTTGGTCTTTCTGTGGGGCTTGCAGTGGAGCTGCTAGTAGTTGTTGGGGAGGTTATAGTGGAGGTGCTGTGGGTTGGTCTTTCTGTGGTGCTGGTGGTTGGTCTTTCTGTGGTGCTGAGTGTTGGTATTTCTGTGGTGCTGGTGGTTGGTCTTTCTGTGGTGCTTGCAGTGGAGCTGCTAGTAGTTGTTGTGGAGGTTGTAGTGGAGGTGCTGGGGGTTGGTATTTCTGTGGTGCTGAGGGTTGGTCTTTCTGTGGTGCTGAGGGTTGGTCTTTCTGTGGTGCTGGGGGTTGGTCTTTCTGTGGTGCTAAGGGTTGGTATTTCTGTGGGGCTGGGGGTTGGTCTTTCTGTGGTGCTTGCAGTGGAGCTGCTAGTAGTTGTTGGGGAGGTTGTAGTGGAGGTGCTGGGGGTTGGTCTTTCTGTGGTGCTTGCAGTGGAGCTGCTAGATGTTGGGGAGGTTGTAGTAGAGGTGCTGTGGGTTGGTCTTTCTGTGGAGCTGGGGGTTGGTCTTTCTGTGGGGCTTGCAGTTGAGCTGCTAGAAGTTGTTGGGGAGGTTGTAGTGGAGGTGCTGAGGGTTGGTATTTCTGTGGTGCTGGAGGTTGGTCTTTCTGTGGTGCTGAGGGTTGGTATTTCTGTGGTGCTGGGGGTTGGTCTTTCTGTGGTGCTTGCAGTGGAGCTGCTAGTAGTTGTTGGGGAGGTTGTAGTGGAGGTGCTGTGGCTTGGTCTTTCTGTGGTGCTGGTGGTTGGTCTTTCTGTGGTGCTAAGGGTTGGTATTTCTGTGGTGCTGGGGGTTGGTCTTTCTGTGGTGCTTGCAGTGGAGCTGCTAGTAGTTGTTCGGGAGGTTGTAGTGGAGGTGCTGGGGGTTGGTATTACTGTGGTGCTAGGGGTTGGTCTTTCTGTGGTGCTGAGGGTTGGTATTTCTGTGGTGCTGAGGGTTGGTATTTCTGTGGTGCTGGGGGTTGGTCTTTCTGTGATGCTTGCAGTGGAGCTGCTAGTAGTTGTTGGGGAGGTTGTAGTGGAGGTGCTGGGGGTTGGTCTTTCTGTGGACCTGGGGGTTGGTCTTTCTGTGGTGCTGAGGGTTGTTGGTCTTTCTGTGGTGCTTGCAGTGGAGCTGCTAATAGATTTTAAGGAGGTTGCAGTGGAGGTGTTAGCGGTTGGTATTTCTGTGGTGCTTGTAGTGGAGCTGCTAGTAGTTGTTGGGGAGGTTGTAGAGGAGGTGCTGGGGGTTGGTATTTCTGTGGTGCTGAGGGTTGGTATTTCTGTGGTGCTGGGGGTTGGTCTTTCTGTGGTGCTGAGGGTTAGTATTTCTGTGGTGCTGGGGGTTGGTCTTTCTGTCGTGCTTGCAGTGGAGCTGCTAGTAGTTGTTGGGGAGGTTGTAGTGGAGGTGCTGTGGGTTGGTCTTTCTGTGGTGCTGGGAGTTGGTCTTTCTGTGGGGCTTGCAGTGGAGCTGCTAGTAGTTGTTGGGGAGGTTATAGTGGAGGTGCTGTGGGTTGGTCTTTCTGTGGTGCTGGTGGTTGGTCTTTCTGTGGTGCTGAGGGTTGGTATTTCTGTGGTGCTGGTGGTTGGACTTTCTGTGGTCCTTGCAGTGGAGCTGCTAGTAGTTGTTGTGGAGGTTGTAGTGGAGGTGCTGGGGGTTGGTATTTCTGTGGTGCTAGGGGTTGGTCTTTCTGTGGTGCTGAGGGTTGGTCTTTCTGTGGTGCTGGGGGTTGGTCTTTCTGTGGTGCTAAGGGTTGGTATTTCTGTGGGGCTGGGGGTTGGTCTTTCTGTGGTGCTTGCAATGGAGCTGCTAGTAGTTGTTGGGGAGGTTGTAGTGGAGGTGCTGGGGGTTGGTCTTTCTGTGGTGCTTGCAGTGGAGCTGCTAGTAGTTGTTGGGGAGGTTGTAGTAGAGGTGCTGTGGGTTGGTCTTTCTGTGGAGCTGGGGGTTGGTCTTTCTGTGGGGCTTGCAGTTGAGCTGCTAGAAGTTGTTGGGGAGGTTGTAGTGGAGGTGCTGAGGGTTGGTATTTCTGTGGTGCTGGAGGTTGGTCTTTCTGTGGTGCTGAGGGTTGGTATTTCTGTGGTGCTGGGGGTTGGTCTTTCTGTGGTGCTTGCAGTGGAGCTGCTGGTAGTTGTTGGGGAGGTTGTAGTGGAGGTGCTGTGGGTTGGTCTTTCTGTGGTGCTGGTGGTTGGTCTTTCTGTGGTGCTAAGGGTTGGTATTTCTGTGGTGCTGGGGGTTGGTCTTTCTGTGGTGCTTGCAGTGGAGCTGCTAGTAGTTGTTGTGGAGGTTGTAGTGGAGGTGCTGGGGGTTTGTCTTTCTGTGGTGCTTGCAGTGGAGCTGCTAGTAGATGTTGGGGAGGTTGTAGTAGAGGTGCTGTGGGTTGGTCTTTCTGTGGATCTGGGGGTTGGTCTTTCTGTGGGGCTTGCAGTTGAGATGCTAGTAGTTGTTGGGGAGGTTATAGTGGAGGTGCTGTGGGTTGGTCTTTCTGTGGTGCTAGGGGTTGGTCTTTCTGTGGTGCTGAGGGTTGGTATTTCTGTGGTGCTGGGGGTTGGTTTTTCTGTGGTTCTTGCAGTGGAGCTGCTAGTAGTTGTTGTGGAGGTTGTAGTGGAGGTGCTGGGGGTTGGTATTTCTGTGGTGCTAGGGGTTGGTCTTTCTGTGGTGCTGAGGGTTGGTATTTCTGTGGTGCTGGGGGTTGGTCTTTCTGTGGTGCTTGCAGTGGAGCTGCTAGTAGTTGTTGGGGAGGTTGTAGTGGAGGTGCTGGGGGTTGGTCTTTCTGTGGTGCTTGCAGTGGAGCTGCTAGATGTTGGGGAGGTTGTAGTAGAGGTGCTGTGGGTTGGTCTTTCTGTGGAGCTGGGGGTTGGTCTTTCTGTGGGGCTTGCAGTTGAGCTGCTAGAAGTTGTTGGGGAGGTTGTAGTGGAGGTGCTGAGGGTTGGTATTTCTGTGGTGCTGGAGGTTGGTCTTTCTGTGGTGCTGAGGGTTGGTATTTCTGTGGTGCTGGGGGTTGGTCTTTCTGTGGTGCTTGCAGTGGAGCTGCTAGTAGTTGTTGGGGAGGTTGTAGTGGAGGTGCTGTGGCTTGGTCTTTCTGTGGTGCTGGTGGTTGGTCTTTCTGTGGTGCTAAGGGTTGGTATTTCTGTGGTGCTGGGGGTTGGTCTTTCTGTGGTGCTTGCAGTGGAGCTGCTAGTAGTTGTTCGGGAGGTTGTAGTGGAGGTGCTGGGGGTTGGTATTACTGTGGTGCTAGGGGTTGGTCTTTCTGTGGTGCTGAGGGTTGGTATTTCTGTGGTGCTGAGGGTTGGTATTTCTGTGGTGCTGGGGGTTGGTCTTTCTGTGATGCTTGCAGTGGAGCTGCTAGTAGTTGTTGGGGAGGTTGTAGTGGAGGTGCTGGGGGTTGGTCTTTCTGTGGACCTGGGGGTTGGTCTTTCTGTGGTGCTGAGGGTTGTTGGTCTTTCTGTGGTGCTTGCAGTGGAGCTGCTAATAGATTTTAAGGAGGTTGCAGTGGAGGTGTTAGCGGTTGGTATTTCTGTGGTGCTTGTAGTGGAGCTGCTAGTAGTTGTTGGGGAGGTTGTAGAGGAGGTGCTGGGGGTTGGTATTTCTGTGGTGCTGAGGGTTGGTATTTCTGTGGTGCTGGGGGTTGGTCTTTCTGTGGTGCTGAGGGTTAGTATTTCTGTGGTGCTGGGGGTTGGTCTTTCTGTCGTGCTTGCAGTGGAGCTGCTAGTAGTTGTTGGGGAGGTTGTAGTGGAGGTGCTGTGGGTTGGTCTTTCTGTGGTGCTGGGAGTTGGTCTTTCTGTGGGGCTTGCAGTGGAGCTGCTAGTAGTTGTTGGGGAGGTTATAGTGGAGGTGCTGTGGGTTGGTCTTTCTGTGGTGCTGGTGGTTGGTCTTTCTGTGGTGCTGAGGGTTGGTATTTCTGTGGTGCTGGTGGTTGGACTTTCTGTGGTCCTTGCAGTGGAGCTGCTAGTAGTTGTTGTGGAGGTTGTAGTGGAGGTGCTGGGGGTTGGTATTTCTGTGGTGCTAGGGGTTGGTCTTTCTGTGGTGCTGAGGGTTGGTCTTTCTGTGGTGCTGGGGGTTGGTCTTTCTGTGGTGCTAAGGGTTGGTATTTCTGTGGGGCTGGGGGTTGGTCTTTCTGTGGTGCTTGCAATGGAGCTGCTAGTAGTTGTTGGGGAGGTTGTAGTGGAGGTGCTGGGGGTTGGTCTTTCTGTGGTGCTTGCAGTGGAGCTGCTAGTAGTTGTTGGGGAGGTTGTAGTAGAGGTGCTGTGGGTTGGTCTTTCTGTGGAGCTGGGGGTTGGTCTTTCTGTGGGGCTTGCAGTTGAGCTGCTAGAAGTTGTTGGGGAGGTTGTAGTGGAGGTGCTGAGGGTTGGTATTTCTGTGGTGCTGGAGGTTGGTCTTTCTGTGGTGCTGAGGGTTGGTATTTCTGTGGTGCTGGGGGTTGGTCTTTCTGTGGTGCTTGCAGTGGAGCTGCTGGTAGTTGTTGGGGAGGTTGTAGTGGAGGTGCTGTGGGTTGGTCTTTCTGTGGTGCTGGTGGTTGGTCTTTCTGTGGTGCTAAGGGTTGGTATTTCTGTGGTGCTGGGGGTTGGTCTTTCTGTGGTGCTTGCAGTGGAGCTGCTAGTAGTTGTTGTGGAGGTTGTAGTGGAGGTGCTGGGGGTTTGTCTTTCTGTGGTGCTTGCAGTGGAGCTGCTAGTAGATGTTGGGGAGGTTGTAGTAGAGGTGCTGTGGGTTGGTCTTTCTGTGGATCTGGGGGTTGGTCTTTCTGTGGGGCTTGCAGTTGAGATGCTAGTAGTTGTTGGGGAGGTTATAGTGGAGGTGCTGTGGGTTGGTCTTTCTGTGGTGCTAGGGGTTGGTCTTTCTGTGGTGCTGAGGGTTGGTATTTCTGTGGTGCTGGGGGTTGGTTTTTCTGTGGTTCTTGCAGTGGAGCTGCTAGTAGTTGTTGTGGAGGTTGTAGTGGAGGTGCTGGGGGTTGGTATTTCTGTGGTGCTAGGGGTTGGTCTTTCTGTGGTGCTGAGGGTTGGTATTTCTGTGGTGCTGGGGGTTGGTCTTTCTGTGGTGCTTGCAGTGGAGCTGCTAGTAGTTGTTGGGGAGGTTGTAGTGGAGGTGCTGTGGGTTGGTCTTTCTGTGGTGCTTGCAGTGGAGCTGCTAGATGTTGGGGAGGTTGTAGTAGAGGTGCTGTGGGTTGGTCTTTCTGTGGAGCTGGGGGTTGGTCTTTCTGTGGGGCTTGCAGTTGAGCTGCTAGAAGTTGTTGGGGAGGTTGTAGTGGAGGTGCTGAGGGTTGGTATTTCTGTGGTGCTGGAGGTTGGTCTTTCTGTGGTGCTGAGGGTTGGTATTTCTGTGGTGCTGGGGGTTGGTCTTTCTGTGGTGCTTGCAGTGGAGCTGCTGGTAGTTGTTGGGGAGGTTGTAGTGGAGGTGCTGTGGGTTGGTCTTTCTGTGGTGCTGGTGGTTGGTCTTTCTGTGGTGCTAAGGGTTGGTATTTCTGTGGTGCTGGGGGTTGGTCTTTCTGTGGTGCTTGCAGTGGAGCTGCTAGTAGTTGTTGTGGAGGTTGTAGTGGAGGTGCTGGGGGTTTGTCTTTCTGTGGTGCTTGCAGTGGAGCTGCTAGTAGATGTTGGGGAGGTTGTAGTAGAGGTGCTGTGGGTTGGTCTTTCTGTGGATCTGGGGGTTGGTCTTTCTGTGGGGCTTGCAGTTGAGATGCTAGTAGTTGTTGGGGAGGTTATAGTGGAGGTGCTGTGGGTTGGTCTTTCTGTGGTGCTAGGGGTTGGTCTTTCTGTGGTGCTGAGGGTTGGTATTTCTGTAGTGCTGGGGGTTGGTCTTTCTGTGGTGCTTGCAGTGGAGCTGCTAGTAGTTGTTGGGGAGGTTGTAGTGGAGGTGCTGTGGGTTGGTCTTTCTGTGGTGCTGGTGGTTGGTCTATCTGTGGTGCTAAGGGTTGGTATTTCTGTGGTGCTGGGGGTTGGTCTTTCTGTGGTGCTTGCAGTGGAGCTGCTAGTAGTTGTTGGGGAGGTTGTAGTGGAGGTGCTGGGGGTTGGTATTACTGTGGTGCTAGGGGTTGGTCTTTCTGTGGTGCTAGGAGTTGGTCTTTCTGTGGGGCTTGCAGTGGAGCTGCTAGTAGTTGTTGGGGAGGTTGTAGTGGAGGTGCTGTGGGTTGGTCTTTCTGTGGTGCTGAGGGTTGTTGGTCTTTCTGTGGTGCTTGCAGTGGAGCTGCTAATAGATTTTAAGGAGGTTGCAGTGGAGGTGTTAGGGGTTGTTCGTTCTGTGGTGCTTGCATTGGATCTACTAGTAGTTGTTGGGGAGGTTGTAGTGGAGGAGCTGGGGGTTTGTCTTTCTGTGGTGCTTGCAGTGGAGCTGCTAGTAGATGTTGGGGAGGTTGTAGTAGAGGTGCTGTGGGTTGGTCTTTCTGTGGATCTGGGGGTTGGTCTTTCTGTGGGGCTTGCAGTTGAGATGCTAGTAGTTGTTGGGGAGGTTATAGTGGAGGTGCTGTGGGTTGGTCTTTCTGTGGTGCTAGGGGTTGGTCTTTCTGTGGTGCTGAGGGTTGGTATTTCTGTGGTGCTGGGGGTTGGTTTTTCTGTGGTGCTTGCAGTGGAGCTGCTAGTAGTTGTTGTGGAGGTTGTAATGGAGGTGCTGGGGGTTGGTATTTCTGTGGTGCTAGGGGTTGGTCTTTCTGTGGTGCTGAGGGTTGGTATTTCTGTGGTGCTGGGGGTGGGTCTTTCTGTGGTGCTTGCAGTGGAGCTGCTAGTAGTTGTTGGGGAGGTTATAGTGGAGGTGCTGTGGGTTGGTCTTTCTGTGGTGCTGAGGGTTGGTATTTCAGTGGTGCTGTGGGTTGGTCTTTCTGTGGTGCTAGGGGTTGGTCTTTCTGTGGTGCTGAGGGTTGGTATTTCTGTGGTGCTGGGAGTTGGTCTTTTTGTGGGGCTTGCAGTGGAGCTGCTAGTAGTTGTTGGGGAGGTTATAGTGGAGGTGCTGTGGGTTGGTCTTTCTGTGGTGCTAGGGGTTGGTCTTTCTGTGGTGCTGAGGGTTGGTATTTCTGTGGTGCTGGGGGTTGGTCTTTCTGTGGTGCTTGCAGTGGAGCTGCTAGTAGTTGTTGGGGAGGTTGTAGTGGAGGTGCTGTGGGTTGGTCTTTCTGTGGTGCTGGGAGTTGGTCTTTCTGTGGGGCTTGCAGTGGAGCTGCTAGTAGTTGTTGGGGAGGTTATAGTGGAGGTGCTGTGGGTCGGTCTTTCTGTGGTGCTGGTGGTTGGTCTTTCTGTGGTGCTGAGGGTTGGTATTTCTGTTGTGCTGGGGGTTGGTCTTTCTGTGGTGCTAGGGGTTGGTCTTTCTGTGGTGCTGAGTGTTGGTATTTCTGTGGTGCTGGGGGTTGGTCTTTCTGTGGTGCTGGGGGTTGGTCTTTCTGTGGTACTAAGGGTTGGTATTTCTGTGGGGCTGGGGGTTGGTCTTTCTGTAGTGCTTGCAGTGGAGCTGCTAGTAGTTGTTGGGGAGGTTGTAGTGGAGGTGCTGGGGGTTGGTCTTTCTGTGGACCTGGGGGTTGGTCTTTCTGTGGTGCTGAGGGTTGTTGGTCTTTCTGTGGTGCTTGCAGTGGAGCTGCTAATAGATTTTGAGGAGGTTGCAGTGGAGGTGTTAGGGGTTGTTCTTTCTGTGGTGCTTGCATTGGATCTACTAGTAGTTGTTGGGGATGTTGTAGTGGAGGTGCTGGGGGTTGGTATTTCTGTGGTGCTAGGGGTTGGTCTTTCTGTGGTGCTGAGGGTTGGTATTTCTGTGGTGCTCTGGGTTGGTCTTTCTATGGTTCTGGGAGTTGGTCTTTCTGTGGGGCTTGCAGTGGAGCTGCTAGTAGTTGTTGGGGAGGTTATAGTGGAGGTGCTGTGGGTTGGTCTTTCTGTGGTGCTGGTGGTTGGTCTATCTGTGGTGCTAAGGGTTGGTATTTCTGTGGTGCTGGGGGTTGGTCTTTCTGTGGTGCTGGGGGTTGGTCTTTCTGTGGTGCTTGCAGTGGAGCTGCTAATAGATTTTGAGGAGGTTGCAGTGGAGGTGTTAGGGGTTGTTCTTTCTGTGGTGCTTGCATTGGATCTACTAGTAGTTGTTGGGGAGGTTGTAGTGGAGGTGCTGGGGGTTGGTATTTCTGTGGTGCTAGGGGTTGGTCTTTCTGTGGTGCTGAGGGTTGGTATTTCTGTGGTGCTCTGGGTTGGTCTTTCTATGGTGCTGGGAGTTGGTCTTTCTGTGGGGCTTGCAGTGGAGCTGCTAGTAGTTGTTGGGGAGGTTATAGTGGAGGTGCTGTGGGTTGGTCTTTCTGTGGTGCTGGTGGTTGGTCTATCTGTGGTGCTAAGGGTTGGTATTTCTGTGGTGCTGGGGGTTGGTCTTTCTGTGGTGCTGGGGGTTGGTTTTTCTGTGGTGCTTGCAATGTAGCTGCTAGTAGTTGTTGGGGAGGTTGTAGTTGAGGTGCTGTGGGTTGGTCTTTCTGTGGTGCTGGGAGTTGGTCTTTCTGTGGGGCTTGCAGTGGAGCTGCTAGTAGTTGTTGGGGAGGTTAAAGTGGAGGTGCTGTGGGTTGGTCCTTCTGTGGTGCTGGTGGTTGGTCTTTCTGTGGTGCTAAGGGTTGGTATTTCTGTGGTGCTGGGGGTTGGTCTTTCTGTGGTGCTTGCAGTGGAGCTGCTAGTAGTTGTTGGGGAGGTTGTAATGGAGGTGCTGGGGGTTGGTATTTCTGTGGTGCTAGGGGTTGGTCTTTCTGTGGTGCTGAGGGTTGGTATTTCTGTGGTGCTGGGGGTTGGTCTTTCTGTGGTGCTGGGGGTTGGTCTTTCTGTGGTGCTGGTGGTTGGTCTTTCTGTGGTGCTGTGGGTTGGTCTTTCTGTGGTGCTGGGGGTTGGTCTTTCTGTGGTGCTTGCAGTGGAGCTGCTAGTAGTTGTTGGGGAGGTTGTAGTGGAGGTGCTGGGGGTTGGTATTTCTGTGGTGCTGAGGGTTGGTATTTCTGTGGTGCTGGGGGTTGGTCTTTCTGTGGTGCTGGGGGTTGGTCTTTCTGTGGTGCTAAGGGTTGGTATTTCTGTGGTGCTGGGGGTTGGTATTTCTGTGGTGCTTGCAGTGGAGCTGCTAGTAGTTGTTGGGGAGGTTGTAGTGGAGGTGCTGGGGGTTGGTATTTCTGTGGTGCTGAGGGTTGGTATTTCTGTGGTGCTGGGGGTTGGTCTTTCTGTGGTGCTGAGGGTTAGTATTTCTGTGGTGCTGGGGGTTGGTCTTTCTGTGGTGCTTGCAGTGGAGCTGCTAGTAGTTGTTGGGGAGGTTGTAGTGGAGGTGCTGGGGGTTGGTATTTCTGTGGTGCTGAGGGTTGGTATTTCTGTGGTGCTGGGGGTTGGTCTTTCTGTGGTGCTGGGGGTTGGTCTTTCTGTGGTGCTAAGGGTTGGTATTTCTGTGGTGCTGGGGGTTGGTATTTCTGTGGTGCTTGCAGTGGAGCTGCTAGTAGTTGTTGGGGAGGTTGTAGTGGAGGTGCTGGGGGTTGGTATTTCTGTGGTGCTGAGGGTTGGTATTTCTGTGGTGCTGGGGGTTGGTCTTTCTGTGGTGCTGAGGGTTAGTATTTCTGTGGTGCTGGGGGATGGTCTTTCTGTCGTGCTTGCAGTGGAGCTGCTAGTAGTTGTTGGGGAGGTTGTAGTGGAGGTGCTGTGGGTTGGTCTTTCTGTGGTGCTGGGAGTTGGTCTTTCTGTGGGGCTTGCAGTGGAGCTGCTAGTAGTTGTTGGGGAGGTTATAGTGGAGGTGCTGTGGGTTGGTCTTTCTGTGGTGCTGGTGGTTGGTCTTTCTGTGGTGCTGAGGGTTGGTATTTCTGTGGTGCTGGGGGTTGGTCTTTCTGTGGTGCTGGGGGTTGGTCTTTCTGTGGTGCTAAGGGTTGGTATTTCTGTGGTGCTGGGGGTTGGTATTTCTGTGGTGCTTGCAGTGGAGCTGCTAGTAGTTGTTGGGGAGGTTGTAGTGGAGGTGCTGGGGGTTGGTATTTCTGTGGTGCTGAGGGTTGGTATTTCTGTGGTGCTGGGGGTTGGTCTTTCTGTGGTGCTGAGGGTTAGTATTTCTGTGGTGCTGGGGGTTGGTCTTTCTGTGGTGCTTGCAGTGGAGCTGCTAGTAGTTGTTGGGGAGGTTGTAGTGGAGGTGCTGGGGGTTGGTATTTCTGTGGTGCTGAGGGTTGGTATTTCTGTGGTGCTGGGGGTTGGTCTTTCTGTGGTGCTGGGGGTTGGTCTTTCTGTGGTGCTAAGGGTTGGTATTTCTGTGGTGCTGGGGGATGGTATTTCTGTGGTGCTTGCAGTGGAGCTGCTAGTAGTTGTTGGGGAGGTTGTAGTGGAGGTGCTGGGGGTTGGTATTTCTGTGGTGCTGAGGGTTGGTATTTCTGTGGTGGTGGGGGTTGGTCTTTCTGTGGTGCTGAGGGTTAGTATTTCTGTGGTGCTGGGGGTTGGTCTTTCTGTCGTGCTTGCAGTGGAGCTGCTAGTAGTTGTTGGGGAGGTTGTAGTGGAGGTGCTGTGGGTTGGTCTTTCTGTGGTGCTGGGAGTTGGTCTTTCTGTGGGGCTTGCAGTGGAGCTGCTAGTAGTTGTTGGGGAGGTTATAGTGGAGGTGCTGTGGGTTGGTCTTTCTGTGGTGCTGGTGGTTGGTCTTTCTGTGGTGCTGAGGGTTGGTATTTCTGTGGTGCTGGTGGTTGGTCTTTCTGTGGTGCTTGCAGTGGAGCTGCTAGTAGTTGTTGTGGAGGTTGTAGTGGAGGTGCTGGGGGTTGGTATTTCTGTGGTGCTAGGGGTTGGTCTTTCTGTGGTGCTGAGGGTTGGTCTTTCTGTGGTGCTGGGGGTTGGTCTTTCTGTGGTGCTGTGGGTTGGTCTTTCTGTGGTGCTAAGGGTTGGTATTTCTGTGGGGCTGGGGGTTGGTCTTTCTGTGGTGCTTGCAGTGGAGCTGCTAGTAGTTGTTGGGGAGGTTGTAGTGGAGGTGCTGGGGGTTGGTCTTTCTGTGGTGCTTGCAGTGGAGCTGCTAGTAGATGTTGGGGAGGTTGTAGTAGAGGTGCTGTGGGTTGGTCTTTCTGTGGAGCTGGGGGTTGGTCTTTCTGTGGGGCTTGCAGTTGAGATGCTAGTAGTTGTTGGGGAGGTTATAGTGGAGGTGCTGTGGGTTGGTCTTTCTGTGGTGCTGAGGGTTGGTATTTCTGTGGTGCTGGGGGTTGGTCTTTCTGTGATGCTTGCAGTGGAGCTGCTAGATGTTGGGGAGGTTGTAGTAGAGGTGCTGTGGGTTGGTCTTTCTGTGGAGCTGGGGGTTGGTCTTTCTGTGGGGCTTGCATTTGAGCTGCTAGAAGTTGTTGGGGAGGTTGTAGTGGAGGTGCTGAGGGTTGGTATTTCTGTGGTGCTGGAGGTTGGTCTTTCTGTGGTGCTGAGGGTTGGTATTTCTGTGGTGCTGGGGGTTGGTCTTTCTGTGGTGCTTGCAGTGGAGCTGCTAGTAGTTGTTGGGGAGGTTGTAGTGGAGGTGCTGTGGGTTGGTCTTTCTGTGGTGCTGGGAGTTGGTCTTTCTGTGGTGCTGAGGGTTGTTGGTCTTTCTGTGGTGCTTGCAGTGGAGCTGCTAATAGATTTTAAGGAGGTTGCAGTGGAGGTGTTAGGGGTTGTTCTTTCTGTGGTGCTTGCATTGGATCTACTAGTAGTTGTTGGGGAGGTTGTAGTGGAGGAGCTGGGGGTTTGTCTTTCTGTGGTGCTTGCAGTGGAGCTGCTAGTAGATGTTGGGGAGGTTGTAGTAGAGGTGCTGTGGGTTGGTCTTTCTGTGGATCTGGGGGTTGGTCTTTCTGTGGGGCTTGCAGTTGAGATGCTAGTAGTTGTTGGGGAGGTTATAGTGGAGGTGCTGTGGGTTGGTCTATCTGTGGTGCTAAGGGTTGGTATTTCTGTGGTGCTGGGGGTTGGTCTTTCTGTGGTGCTTGCAGTGGAGCTGCTAGTAGTTGTTGGGGAGGTTGTAGTGGAGATGCTGGGGGTTGGTATTACTGTGGTGCTAGGGGTTGGTCTTTCTGTGGTGCTGAGGGTTGGTATTTCTGTGGTGCTGTGGGTTGGTCTTTCTGTGGTGCTGGGGGTTGGTCTTTCTGTGGTGCTGGTGGTTGGTCTTTCTGTGGTGCTGAGGGTTGGTATTTCTGTGGTGCTTGGGGTTGGTCTTTCTGTGATGCTTGCAGTGGAGCTGCTAGTAGTTGTTGGGGAGGTTGTACTGGAGGTGCTGGGGGTTGGTCTTTCTGTGGACCTGGAGGTTGGTCTTTCTGTGGTGCTGAGGGTTGTTGGTCTTTCTGTGGTGCTTGCAGTGGAGCTGCTAATAGATTTTAAGGAGGTTGCAGTGGAGGTGTTAGGGGTTGTTCTTTCTGTGGTGCTTGCATTGGATCTACTAGTAGTTGTTCGGGAGGTTGTAGTGGAGGAGCTGGGGGTTTGTCTTTCTGTGGTGCTTGCAGTGGAGCTGCTAGTAGATGTTGGGGAGGTTGTAGTAGAGGTGCTGTGGGTTGGTCTTTCTGTGGAGCTGGGGGTTGGTCTTTCTGTGGGGCTTGCAGTTGAGATGCTAGTAGTTTTTGGGGAGGTTATAGTGGAGGTGCTGTGGGTTGGTCTTTCTGTGGTGCTAGGGGTTGGTCTTTCTGTGGTGCTGAGGGTTGGTATTTCTGTGGTGCTGGGAGTTGGTCTTTTTGTGGGGCTTGCAGTGGAGCTGCTAGTAGTTGTTGGGGAGGTTATAGTGGAGGTGCTGTGGGTTGGTCTTTCTGTGGTGCTGAGGGTTGGTATTTCTGTGGTGCTGGGGGTTGGTCTTTCTGTGGTGCTTGCAGTGGAGCTGCTAGTAGTTGTTGGGGAGGTTGTAGTGGAGGTGCTGTGGGTTGGTCTTTCTGTGGTGCTGGGAGTTGGTCTTTCTGTGGGGGTTGCAGTGGAGCTGCTAGTAGTTGTTGGGGAGGTTATAGTGGAGGTGCTGTGGGTTGGTCTTTCTGTGGTGCTGGTGGTTGGTCTTTCTGTGGTGCTGAGGGTTGGTATTTCTGTTGTGCTGGGGGTTGGTCTTTCTGTGGTGCTTGCTGTGGAGCTCCTAGTAGTTGTTGTGGAGGTTGTAGTGGAGGTGCTGAGGGTTGGTATTTCTGTGGTGCTAGGGGTTGGTCTTTCTGTGGTGCTGAGTGTTGGTATTTCTGTGGTGCTGGGGGTTGGTCTTTCTGTGGTGCTGGGGGTTGGTCTTTCTGTGGTGCTAAGGGTTGGTATTTCTGTGGGGCTGGGGGTTGGTTTTTCTGTGGTGCTTGCAGTGGAGCTGCTAGTAGTTGTTGGGGAGGTTGTAGTGGAGGTGCTGGGGGTTGGTATTTCTGTGGTGCTAGGGGTTGGTCTTTCTGTTGTGCTGAGGGTTGGTATTTCTGTGGTGCTGGGGGTTGGTCTTTCTGTGGAGCTGGGGGTTGGTCTTTCTGTGGGGCTTGCAGTTGAGCTGCTAGTAGTTGTTGGGGAGGTTATAGTGGAGGTGCTGTGGGTTGGTCTTTCTGTGGTGCTAGGGGTTGGTCTTTCTGTGGTGCTGAGGGTTGGTATTTCTGTGGTGCTGGGGGTTGGTCTTTCTGTGGTGCTTGCAGTGGAGCTGCTAGTAGTTGTTGGGGAGGTTGTAGTGGAGGTGCTGGGGGTTGGTATTTCTGTGGTGCTAGGGGTTGGTCTTTCTGTTGTGCTGAGGGTTGGTATTTCTGTGGTGCTGGGGGTTGGTCTTTCTGTGGTGCTGGGGGTTGGTCTTTCTGTGGTGCTAAGGGTTGGTATTTCTGTGGGGCTGGGGGTTGGTCTTTCTGTGGTACTTGCAGTGGAGCTGCTAGTAGTTTTTGGGGAGGTTGTAGTGGAGGTGCTGGGGGTTGGTCTTTCTGTGGACCTGGGGGTTGGTCTTTCTGTGGTGCTGAGGGTTGTTGGTCTTTCTGTGGTGCTTGCAGTGGAGCTGCTAATAGATTTTGAGGAGGTTGCAGTGGAGGTGTTAGGGGTTGTTCTTTCTGTGGTGCTTGCATTGGATCTACTAGTAGTTGTTGGGGAGGTTGTAGTGGAGGAGCTGTGGGTTGGTCTTTCTGTGGAGCTGGGGGTTGGTCTTTCTGTGGGGCTTGCAGTTGAGCTGCTAGTAGTTGTTGGGGAGGTTGTAGTGGAGGTGCTGAGGGTTGGTATTTCTGTGGTGCTGGAGGTTGGTCTTTCTGTGGTGCTGAGGGTTGGTATTTCTGTGGTGCTGGGGGTTCGTCTTTCTGTGGTGCTTGCAGTGTAGCTGCTAGTCGATGTTGGGGAGGTTGTAGTTGAGGTGCTGGGGGTTGGTCTTTCTGTGGTGCTTGCAGTGTAGCTGCTAGTAGATGTTGGGGATGTTGCAGTGGAGGTGCTGAGAGTTGGTCTTTCTGTGGTGCTGGGGGTTAGTCGTTCTGTGGTGCTGGGGCTTGGTCTTTCTGTGTTGCTTGCAGTGTTGCTGCTAGTCGTTGTTGGGGAGGTTGTAGTGGAGGTGCTGTGGGTTGGTCTTTCTGTGGTCTTTGCAGTGGAGTTGCTAGTAGTTGTTGAGGAGAATGTAATGGAGATACTGGGATTTGGTGCTTCTGTGGTACTTGCGGTGTAGATGCTAGGAGTTGTTGGGGATGTTGTAGTGGAAATGCTAAGAATTCTTGGAGAGCTTGCAGTGGAGGTACTGGGGGTCATTGGGGAGCTTGCAGCTGAGGTCCTGAGGTTTGTTGCTGTGGTTGTGTCTGCACTGGAAGTAGGTGGAGTTGTTGCTGCTATTGGGGTGCTTGTTGTGGAGATGGCGAGGTTTGTTATTGGAGTCATTGTGCCGGAGGTGGTGAAGGTTGTTGATAGGGTGCTCATGATGGACTTGAGTGAAGTTGTTTCTGTTGGGGTTGTTGTGGTGGAGACTCTGAGTGTATGAGGATTTGTTGGTGTTGTATTTCTGTTGGCAGTCATTCTTGATGTGTTTGTTTTTGGTGTGATTGTGATTTTGATAGATGTTGGTGGAAGCAATTTACCTGTAATAGAATTTGGAATTGAGTTTATTAGAAGAATGTTTGTGCTGGGAATTGTTGGTGGAGTGCTCAATGTTAGAGCACAATATGTGGTGGTCTTTACATTAAAATTTTTTATTATGAGTCAAGGTGAGGCCCTTTTATTATTGGCTTGTAGTGTTTGAGGATGTGTATATTAGAGGCAGAGAATTGTTTTTTTCGGTTTGTGTTAGACGCTTGTGGTACATTTGTTGGTCATGCGGCAACTTGGTGGCTTCGTGGTTAGCACGTTTGCCTCTCAGCACTGGGGTCTTGGGTTCAAGTCCCTATCTGAGTGGAGTTTCCATGTTCTCCACATGTCTGCGTGGGTTTCTTCCAGGGTCTCCGGTTTCCTCCCACAGTCCAAAGACATGGAGGTTAGGTAAACTGATTCCCCTAAAATCATTCCCTGATTCCCTGACAAATTCTCCCTGAGTGTGTCTGTGTGTTTTCATGTTCAATAAAAAAAGCAGTTGTCTGAGTGTGTGTGCATGAATGTGTGTGTGTGCTTGTATGCCCAGTGGTGGATGGTGCTCGGTCACTTGGGTCTATGGATCCCGGTAGAGAGTACGTTGTGTGCAATTGGCTGCTGCTTCTCACCGGTGTGTGATTGGTTGTGTTGTGTTGTACCTGTATTAAAATTTTAAAGCGACCTTGGGTGTCTAGATTTACATTTACATTTTATGGCATTTGGCAGACGCCCTTATCCAGAGTGACTTACATTTTTATCTAATTTTTTTATACAAGTGAGCAATTGAGGGTTAAGGGCCTTGCTCAGGGGCACCTCAGTCATGGCCTCAGGTCTCAGGGAATCGAACCCACAACCCTCCGGTCACAAGAAAGGCCTTATACGCTATATATCTAGAAAGGCGCTATACAAGTTGAAACATTCATTCATTCATATAGCCATGAATCTATGAATTGTATTCATGGAGTGTGCAACTGACGTTATTGACTGTAGCTGTTGAAGGGGTGCCTGTTGTTCATTTATTTAAAAATAACAAGAATTATATGTTATTAATTATGTTATATATGTACATGAGGAAAATACAGTGGTATGAGGTAAAACTGAAATAACATAAACTACTTGTATGTGTTCTTGCAAGCTGTAACTTACAATTACAAATGACAAATCTGAAATTACTAATCATGAGTCTGTTCTGTGTCTTAATATTTAACATATTGCAAAGTAACATTTACTCAAACATTTGTAGTTAAATACACTGACAATTATGATTAAATATTACTTGAAAATATGCTTTGTTAAATTTACTTGCTGTTTTTATGTGGAAAAACTTTCCTGTTTTTTAAGTAAACCCTACTCCACATTTTGTTCAGTGCATGTTTTTTAATGTAGCTGTCACGTTGAGGACCCTGGCCCCTCCCTTTTGGGCGTGTGTTTACGTTGTCCACGTGCATCGTCTGCGTCTGTGAATCTATGTGGATGTGGTTATGTCGTGTGATAATCTGCCTCACCTGTGACTCGTCTCGTAATCACGTGGGGCTAATGTGGTTTGTCTATTTAATGTGCGCTCGCGCAGTGTCCTGTGCTCGTCGTTGTCTAAGTCTGCATGTTGTGTGCTTTGTTTCTGTGTTCCTCGTGCGCTATTGCGCAACATCAGTGTAAAATAAAAAGTGACCGTGTCTGAACCAGCGGATTCTGTGTCTCGTCTGTCTGCCGCCTCCCGCGTCACAGAATGACGAGCCATCTGAGACACCCACGATCATGCCAGGCTACAAGACCAGGCCAAAACAAGGCAAGAAGCCCAGCAAGCGGCGTCACCATGCCTCTTCCTCCCCCCCGCGCCGCGGCTCCACGCCGACTCTGGCGCAGATGAAGCAAGACCCGGAGTGCTTCTATCTGTTATGCGCGGCTCGGGAGACCGCTATTCCCGAGCTGGCACACTAGTACCACCGGACAGCTGTGCGGGTGTGGCAGGAGAGGCATCCCTCTCCTTTCCGGGAGCTCTCGCCCATACGGTTGGGCGTCCACGAGCTGGAGGAGGAGGACTCCCCCCTGTGCCAAGAGGCCACACCAACGGTCGAGGAGCTGGAGAAGGACCCGGTGTGTGCCTACCAGCTGGCCTCAGAGCGGAGGCTTGAGAGCAAGGACCCCGAGCTGGCGGAGACCCTCCGTCAGGGTGCGGTGCGTATTTGGAAGGAATGACACGCTCCTCCAACCCATGCCCTCTTGCCTCTGAGGGTGGGCTTGTGCGTCATTGGTGCTACCGAGTCAACCCCAGAGAGCGAGTTTGGGGAGGAGGACTCCGAGGAGGAGGAGCAGGAAGACGAGGTGGAGGACTACCCCCCGTCAATATGCGATGCCTCCACCGTCGATTACGGTGGGGAGGAGGAGCAGGAAGACGAGGTGGAGGACTACCCCCCGTCAATATGCGACGCCTCCACCGTCGACTACGGTGGGGAGGAGGAGCAGGAACACGAGGTGGAGGACTACCTCCCTCCGCCCGTAGGTCCCTCTCCCACCGTAGAGGAAGGTGAGGAGGAGGAGCAGGACGAAGATGTGCAAATGTTGCACACCCCCATACTGAATGTAACCCCAGACCATGATCTTTCCACCACCAAACTTGACTGTTTTCCGGGTGAATCTTGGATCTCCTGCAGTATTTGCGGCGGCTGTGGTGTAATTCAACTGAAGAAATCCACTTTCTGCCACTTTTCCAGCGTCCATCCATTTAGCAGGCTGTGGGCCTTTGCAAATGCCACATGGTTTTTTACCTGCCTTTTGTTTAGTGTTGGCTTCTGGTCACTGATTCGACCATGGAGGCCATTTCGAGACAGAAACCTACAAACTGTTCTAGTTGACACAGGGACTTGAGGTGACCAGGCCTGGTGGAGCTCTGCTGCAGTGGAAGAGGGACTGGCTTTGGATTTTCTAACCAACAAACTTTCCTCCCGTCTTGTGGGGTCTGCCAGACCTGGGCTTGTCAAAAACATCTTCAGTCTCTTCAAATATTTTAAAAATTCTTTGTAAGTGACGCTGAGACACATTAAAGGTGCCAGCCACCTCTGCAGTGGATCGCAGGATGGATTTTTGGAATGTTGTCAGAGGTCAAGTTGCAGTGCAAGTGAAGGTCTGGGGTGCTGGAGTTCATTTTATACACACCCACTGTTATGCTGGGAGGAGGCAGGCATGACGAGCGGGTACTTTGACATACGTTTATTTGGTGCGGTACAAAGAACAAAGTGCGGAGCATGTAGCACATGCATTTCACATGTAACACTCACAGGCACGATCTTCAGACAAAGACGAGCACGAGACATTGCGGGAATGCACATTAAATAGGTGAATAACACATACCCTCGTGATCACAAGAAAAGGCACAGGTGAGATTAACGAATACGCTCACTAACGACCCACACCCACGGAACTACAAACATGGAAATAACGGCACGCAGACAACGTAACAACACGCCCACAAGGAGGAGTCCGGAGCTGTCACCGTGACACCCACTAATTAACCAATCAATTAGTGAGCACAGGTGAGGCTGTAAACTAGGATTGGGTGCATTATATGACAAGGTGACAAAACTTTTGTCTTGCCAAAATCTGACCTTTCTGTGTTCATTAAATGATCAATATTTCTGCAGTGAAGCTAATTTATTTTTGTAAATTAAATCTCATTTGGGAGGGTTTCAGCTTTCATATGAGTCCTTTCTAAAACCAATCGATGAATTTAAAGTCAGGTTATAAGCTTTTGTTTCCACAACCTGGATAAGTTACAGAACTTATGTGAGGGACTGTATACTGCCACAATTTTACAATTCTGTCATCATACTGCCCAATCCTAGTAGGTGCTATTATTAGCTCAGCAAGTTTTAAAATAAATATATATTAAAACACACTAATGCTCCTCTGTTCATTTCAAATGCACTTTTGAAATAATAACAATGTTTATATATATATATATATATATATATATTTAAAAATATATTATATATTTATATAAAATATATAAATATTTATATATATATATATATATATATAATTGGAATTGACATAAATTAGAGGTGTCAATTCCAGGTTTCGCGATTAAAAGTCCTCACCAGGATTTTGCTCAGGCTTCCTGGATTGTGTTGATTCCACTAATTTTACCTGGATTGCTAATTAGAAAATCTAGCAAGCTTGAGCAAAATCCTGGTGAGGACTTTTAAAAGCGGAGGACAAATTTCAATTGCGGTGTAAAAAAATCACATTTCACTATATATAATGGGGAACCGTCAGGGCCCTCTACGCCCTCTCAGAGGCCCTAAAAATATTCTTAAAACATAAATATTGTCACGTTGAGGACCCCGGTCCCTCCCTTTTGGGCGTGTGTATACGTAGTCCACGTGCTTTGTCTGCGTCTGTGGATATCCGTGGTTGGGGTTATGTCGTGTGATTAATAAGTCTCACCTGTGACTTGTCTCGTAATCACGTGGGGCTAATGTGGTTTGTCTATTTAATGTGCGCTCGCGCAGTGTCCTGTGCTCGTCGTTGTCTAATGTTTACACGTTTACGTGTCTAGTTCTATGTTCTACGTGCGCTATTGCGCAATACTTGTTGTAATAAAAGTGACCGTGAGAAATTCCAGCGGACTCGTGTCTCGTCCGTCAGCCGCCTCCCGCGTCACAAATATATATAATATATTTTATCCAATTTTATTTTATCTACTTACAGTTTGACAATCGGCATCTAAACAATTACAAAAATATAAGCAAATAAATTATTCAACAGTGTCTATTCAATCTTTGTTGGAAGGTGAGGGATTAAGTGGAAGCCTGTGAGCCTGTGTCTCCCCCTATCAGGACTGTGATGCCCACTGTTCGTTTACAGAGGGCCTGGCAGTTATAATTCAGCGCAATACCAGTTTCAAATAACAGTAAAATTGACCAATCATATCTAGCTACCACCGCTAGCTAGTTTTGATTTATTCCTTTGATGTCCTCGTGCGCGTTGTTTACATATTCTGCTTCCGAGGAACACGGAGCTGTGAACCTTATTTTTCTTAAGAAGTTATCTAGTACAGATATTACTGTTTATTGCGTGTCTAAAGCTGTACTGTCATCTCAATTTAAAATTTTTTAATTGCAGTTAATTAGGAGAGGAAACTAATTTTTTTCGGGAGGGGGGAAGGGGGCTATGGGAGCGGGCCCAGGTATAATAGTCACGGTTCGCTACTGCATGCAAGTGACAGAGAAACAGATTCAGACAGAACCCTCACCCCAACTGATGCTATCAGTTGGATTTGATGCTATTGTTTAAAAGTTATGGACTAATATGGAAACATATCTGTGATAGACCCCATAGACAAATTAGGATAACTTTGCTTCCCTAAGTAGTAGTCATCATATGCCAGTCATATAACAGTAATAAAATCTAAAGAACTGCAGGAGATGTCTAGCACATGTTATATGGAAACCTAAAGATCCTAACACAAGAGGTATCTGCACACATTTGATTGTTTTTAATGTTCTGAAACAAAAAAATTTGTGCACCCCTTCCTTTCTTATTGGGCCTTAATGGGTCTCCCTACCACCCGTGTGAGTTCATGGTTGGGGTTCAAGATTTTAGCTCCAATATAAAATCTTCACCCATTGGTAAGATTTTTTTCCCAATGAAACATGATGAAAATTCCAGAGTAGTATTTACAATACAGGGCGTGCTAACGGGTTTTGCTGATCTACTGTGATTTGTGTCAATGTGTAAATGAGGCTTTGTCTATAATTTGTGTCATGACTGTCATGATAGGAAAGTAGGTCAACCAGTAAAGGCTAGGTGTAATGCCAGACCTCAAAGATGCAAATTCACAGTTTGTTAAAAGAACATGGGAAAAAAATCGAAAAACCTAACAATGATTAAAAGAATCTGGAAAGCCAACAATGACGTTCCAACGCTGCATTCCACAAACAGAAAAAAAACGTGCAAACAGCAACAATGCCAGACAATACACAAAAACAATAGCTACAAAATTGCATTTGCTGTTCATATAATCTTTCAATCCATATTGGACCACTAAATTATAAAATAACAGGTAGAACATCACCTTTAGAAAATTAATAATCAATGTAAAAAGTGACGGGTGAGGAAGTGCAAATAAAAAAGGAAGGGATGCGCCAGTCTCAGAGAAAATGGAGAATTTAATGAATAAAGTGCACCAACGCAAACCCCGTGACAATCCAAATGAAGGATACAATAACCAAGTCAACTGGTACAAAGACACGACATATATAGATAGAAAGATAAATGACCCTCGGGTGTCGGGTTTCCTAATGGGCAGTGATGTCAGTAACACATTACTTAGTAATGTATTACTCTAATCTGACCACATCTTCCATGTGGCATGAGCATCACTACAGGGCCGGTGCAGACTGCCCAGAGCTCTCAGAGGCCAGTGTGCACCATTCAGCAGCCATTGAGCACCTCCGAGGTTTCTTCCATGAACCTCAGGAAGAAACTCCCTTATCTCAACATTGTTTTGTATGCATTTGTGTGTGGTTACTGTCTTCTAATGTATTTAAGTATTTATCTAATGTTCTTCTGTGTATTTAAGTGAGCTTGTGGTTGTTGTCTGTAACGTTAAACTAGGGCTGGCAAGACACAAGTCCAAGTGATCGTGGTTCATTAAATAAACAAGACAATTCACCAAACACAATGCAAGTGTAGGGAAAGCATACACAACAGAAGAGCTAACTAAAGTACATGGATTATAAGAACGACTATACAGACAAACATGATAACGGGGATACTGGGGAAAACTAAGAACAAATGAAAGCATAAGCCTAGGATACAAACCGAAGGAGGTAAGGGAACCGGGAGAACGGAGACAGAGAGAGAAATACCAAGACGCAACTTCGAATCAATAACAGACAAAGGGGACTAGACACCCACCACAAGGTTTAAATACACTGAAACAATGGGGAATTCAAACAAGGCACAGGTGAGACCAATAATACAGAGGCACGGTCACAAGGTACAGGGGCTTGACAGATAAAGGGGAAACCATAGAAACCAAGAAACATGGTGGGACTAGGGCGGCCAACACAAGACAGGGGCAGAGGGCGGAGCTATGTGTTATTTGTCAGTCTCTGTCTTTGACAAGTCTTGTGTTGTATTAGCTTTTCTGTGTTGCTTGTGAACAATAAACCACAAAATAAACCACAATAATATAAAATGGCTATTTATTGCTCTGAAATTGACAAATATTTTTATATTAAATATAAAAAATTTTATTTGTCTGTTATAATTGCAATAAGTGAATTATGTAAATGTATGTATTCCTCCATTCTCTCTCAAAGCCCAGAGCAGCTACACAATATAAAATGAGTAGTTCAATTGCAACAGTCTAGATGTAAATGTTTTGTTGAAAGAAATAAGCTAACAACATTAGAATCTGAGGTTTTTAAAAACATGAGACACAATACTCTCATGAGAGGAAATTGTGGAGTCTTATATGGGTACACTGGGTTCCCATAGACATATTTCTGTCAGGTACTTCCTGGTGTATCATAAATTGTTCACATAACTTTGTTCAAACTGAGTCATTTGTTTAACATAGTATCACATCTAATCTATTATATATTAGCTATGGTGAATAGAACAGGCAAGACCAGACTTGTCTGTAGAATTCCAATGTTCACATTTGCAGCATTTCTTAGGGCTCGTGTTATGAAATTGCAACTCATCTATGTTTTTGAGCTGGTTGTCAAGTGCACTATAATAAAGAAATGCATGCATAAAATGCAAATTTGCTGTGCTAAGTGTTTGGTAATACTGCGTAGATTGGAGATGTCCCCAAATAAAACCTCAGACAGAAATGATAGATCTTAAATATTTACTCCTGAGATTACCTCCAGAGCGCATGTGGAATTTTGGATAGGCTGTTGATGCAATATAGAAATCTGCAATGAATATGAAGGTAATTCACAGGTACAATAAAATAAGTGAATTTGTAGCTATGTTTTTTTTTTTTTTTTACTATTTTGCAGAGTATAAGACCAACAGGAGTAATCTGCCATTAAAAGGGGAAGGGGGAAACTAGCAGTTGCCATGTTCATCGATTTCGATGGTCTATGTTTAGAGGTTCGACACATATTATTGTTAGGTAAATTATCTCTATAAAGTTTAATCAATTATCAAGGATGTCTTTATATTCATGGAAGTCTAGAGGGTAATTTTTTTGTTTGTGTTATACATTTTATCATACACATTTCTTTATTTTTTCACAATGATTTTAAATTAAACTATCAATGGAAAATAAATATGTACACAGAAATTTGGCTAGAAGACCAGATAGAAATCGAAATATCAGATAGATAGCAAACTTAAATATTTAAAGTTTACAATGTTTACATGCAGTACTATCGATGCTGTGCCTAGATATATGGAATGAGGTTCTTACCAGCAGTTGTTGAATTTTGCCCTTTACTCACTATAAAACATCCAAAAAGTAAAATAAATGAAAACATCTTGCTGGAGATTCGCAGAAGGGACCTTCCCTTGGTTCAGCACACCTTGATACAGCTGAGGATAAACAGTTTACTTAAACAGCATAACATGCATCAGGATATAGCACTGAATAAAGTCTAAGGTGTTGACTGCTGAAAGACCTTGAACACTGAACTCCACCCATATCAGCAGAAGAACTAGTTCTCAGTGAAATACCAGTTATAGTATGTCCCAGCAATCTTCGTTATAGTAATTATTTGTTTTTATATGCTGTTCAGTTGGGCTTTTGGTGATCTTTTAGCTTTTAAGGGCTCATTAAGCAACATTTGCCCTACGGAATATCAATTATGATGTTTATGGATTTTTTCTAGTGTAAGTAAATTAACAGCCTGATTTTCAGATTTCCGATTTTCCACTACATGAGACTTAGCAGATTTAACACAAAAATCTATTTTCAAATATGATTTAGGCCATTTTCATATGTGGTTGTTAGATGATATCTGTCACGTTACAGCCCCTGACACCTCCCTTTTGGGCGTGTGTTTACGTTGTCTACGTCTAGTTGTCTGCGTCTGTGGATCTCCGCGGTTGTGTCTGAGTGTTCAGTCTCACCTGTGGCTCGTCTCGTCAACAGTTAGTGATGATGTGGTTCATCTATTTAATCTGCGCTCACGCAGTGTCCAGTGCTCGTCTTTGTTTGAGTCTGACACGACTTTATGTATACGTGTTCTTTGTGCACTGTTTGCGCTATTTTGTGCACAATTAAAGTGACATTCGTGAAACCGTGGGACTCGTGCCTCGTCCTTCACCTTGCATCACAGAAAGACGAGCCGACCAAGATGTCAGGTTATATGACCCATGCCAAGAAGGGGACGAGACTCAGCAGGCACCACCATACCTCTTCCCCTGCACACAGCCGCGAAGCCCCAGTGACTGCTGAGGACATGCAGCAGGACCCTGTGTGCGCACACCTGCTGTGTCAAGCTCGGGACACTGAGGTGGAGGGCGTTTCTCCTTCCCTTTCCAAGGGAAGCTAAATGGACCGCTCCCAGTGCTATAGCCCAGAGGAGCACATGGCATGGGGCTCAGGGGGCGCGGAGGAGAAGATCAAATCAAATCAAATATATTTGTATAGCGCTTTTCACAACACATGTTGTCACAAAGCGCTTTACAGGATTTACAAGGTTAACAATACTATGGGTCTAAATCCCTAATGTGCAAGCCAAAGGCGACAGTGGCAAGGAAAAACTCCCTAGATGGTGGGGAATAGGAAGAAACTTTGGGAGGACCAAGACTCAAAAGGGAACCCATCCTCCATTGGGCGGCCCGTTAACATACAAATTACACAAAAACAAATTATACAGACAAATACACACGTCACGAACAAATCACACAATCAGACTAAGTATAAGGTAACTAGAATGAAAGTTGTGTTGATAATTTCAATGTAAATGTCTTGTGATGAACGCCAGGTTTTCATTCCGTGTCGGAGTGATGATACTGGTATTGTAGGCTCCGACTGCAATGTTACTCCCCAGGTGAACCTCGGATATGTTATGTGATGTGGTAAATATGTAACTTATTCAAAGGCCAAACTAAACAGATAAGTCTTCAGTCGAGTTTGAAACATTGAGACTGTGTCTGAGTCCCGAATAGAGGCAGGAAGATTTAAAGCTTTAAAAGAAAAGGCTCTTCCACCTGCTGTGATCTTTTTGATCCTTGGAACAGTTAATAACCCTGCATCCTGCGAATGAAGTGAACGTGCTGGGTTATATTGTTCAATAAGTTCACTAAGATAGTCTGGAGCTAAGCCATGCAGTGTTTTATATGTTAATAAAAGTATTTTATAGTCAATACGGAATCTAACTGCCAGCCAGTGTGATGGAGGTGGAAGAAACCTCAAGCGCAACCAGTCCTGGGGAGCGACCCCCAGGAGGAGGTGAAGTTCCCCTGTGGGGTCCTCTGAGAAAGGAAAGCGAGAGTTGGCAGGCCTACCCTGTGGCACACCCCCCAAGGGCTTCCGGACATACTGGTCGCGTGCCCCCCGAGAAAGCTGCAGGGGCATCCGCCAACCGCACCACACCCAACAGAGGGTTCGCGGCAAGAGCAGGTGGAGGACCGCCCGCCGCAGCGCCTGCAGCTCCGGGAGGGTTTCCCCCCTTGGCAGCCCTCCTACAAGCACGATGCCTGGCGCCGTTTATGTGTGTGTCTGTACCAGTGTTTGTGTCCATCCCTGTGTTTATCCCAAATACCCTTTTCCCTTCCGTGCCTCTGTTCGTTAATGTTCACAATATCAGGAATGGCCACTGGAACTGTTTTACGCAACACTCCATTTAGATAGACTAGATACATAGAGATAGATTTCATATACATTACTGGAGTACATATTAATCAAGTTAGAATAAGACATAGAATAAGATTTTCCTTATAAAGTTAATTAAAATATCACTTATTAGATCAGTTTGATGTTCATTTTGTCTGTTCTATGAGAGTCATGTCAGTCCTGTTCTTCAAGACCTCATAAAGGTGAGAGGTCAGGTGAGACGGATGATCACAAGACATAACCGCACCCACGGAGATACACAGACGCAGACTAGGAGACGTAGATGACGTAAACACACGCCCAAAAGGGAGGAGCCGGGGTCCTCAACGTGACATTAATCTCTTAAATCTGGAATCTTTTTTTCCATCTATAGAAAATTACTGCAGTACACTCTCTAGCATGTTCAAGAGTTCAGGAAAATTCCTGGTCAACACAATGAAGGAAAAAATTATTCCTGCCTGACTGTTTCTAAACATTAATTCTTTTATGAACAATGCAAATTTGTGATTCCAGTTTTAACACTGAGTGAATATTAAATCAAAACGTAGGCTTCTTATTCAAAGACAGTTTAACTCTTTTAAAGGTATTTGTTATAAAGTTATTTAATAACTAACAAATAGCAATGTTCAACTAACGCAGCATATGCTTTGTTACAGAGATATTACTGCTCTTACAGAGATATTAAAATATACGCTTTAATGCTTGTCAATCGTTTCCATGTAGAGTATAGTAAATACATTTCATTTCTCAATAGTATGAAACAATTATCTAAATACTGTCTTCTCTTTGATAAAACCAGTGATGCTGCTAGGTATGGCCAGTATATGGTGAGTGGACCCTGCAGACTGGGATAATGGTTATGTGTAATGTATGAACCCTCCCCTCCTGTCAATCATGTCTTTGGCTTGTGTTTAACAGCCATGTTTTCGTTTCGTAATTAATGGATTGGTATCTGAAGGATTTAATTATCCAACTTGTTAACTTGTCGAAAATAAATGATACATTTATTTAAAACCAAATATTCTAAAACAGCAGTGGGGAACTGTCAGGGCCCTCTACGCCCTCTCAGAGGGCCTAAAAACATTATATATATATATATATATATATATATATATATATATAATTATCCAATTTTATTTTATCTACTTAGTTTTACAATCGACATCTAAACAATTACAAAAATATAAGCAAATACATTATTCAACCGTGTCTATTCAATCTGTGTTAGAAGGTGAGGGGTTAAGTGGAAGCCTGTGAGCCTGTGTCTCCCCCTATCAGGACTGTGATGCCCGCTGTTCGTTTACAGAGGGCCTGCCAGTTATAATTCAGCGCAATACCAGTTTCAAATGACAGTAAAATTGACCAATCATATCTTCCGTCTTAGTGGGCAGGCTTAACTGTATGATAATTTACGCCCGCTGTGGTGACGCTAGCTGTCGTTAGCGTACCACCGCTAGCTAGTTTTGATTCATTCCTTTGATGCCCTCGTGCGCGTTGTTTACATATTCCGCTCCCGAGGAACACGGAGCTGTGAACCTTATTTTGTTTGGAAACTTAATTTGCTTAAGAAGCTATCTAGTACAGATATAATTGTTTATTGCGTTTCTAAAGCTGTACTGTCGTCTCAGATATTTTATTTATTATTTATTGCAGTTAATTAGGAAAGGAAACAATTTTTTCGGGGGGGGGGGGGGTGGTAGCGGGCCCAGGTTTAATGGTCATGGTTAGCTACTGTAAAACAGTAACAAGGATCAGTATACTTCCAGTGAAGATTAAGCATCTAGTGTGTGTGAATGTGTAGAAAGGGGAGAAGAGTCAATGTGTATGTGGTCATGCGATCGTGCGTGACGAGGGATTTGTTTTCTAGGTATGAAGACCAAAATGGCGACGACTTCCAACAGTAGAGCAGACTGGCTGTATGTTAGAGCTCAGCTGGTTTTTTCTAATGTGGTCAGAACATAAGGGAAATGGCGCTGGCTTAATAACTAACAATTTAAGTGGCATGTCTGAGCCTGGGGAAGACTATGTCAGTTATCAATTAATCAGTGTTGATAGACATTTAGAGATTGCATGTGAGGTGAAGCCTCCAGAAGTTCCTGTCCCTGTGGTAATGGTGTCCATTCATCCTCTAATCTGCACACCATTTGCAGTGGAGTCACTCTGTAACCTGCTGCCTTTTTAGCGGCTGCATCTGCTTTTCTTCTTTCTATCAAAGAGTTTCCCTTTCTGTCCTCTACATTTGATTATAGCTACTTTGGTTGCCCCCCCCCCCCCCCAAGTGCTTCAGCCAACAGCTTCAAATCATCCTGATATTTCACTCTCTTTCCTCCTGGCGCCAAGCATCCTGCTCTTTCCATTGTCCTAATTCTACGTGGGTCACCCCTACCACGTAGGCAGTGTCTGTGTAAATGTTCACTTCTTTTCCTTCTGCTAGTTGTAGGGCTGCTATTACTGCTAATAGTTCTGCTCTTTGGGCTGACTGTATTCCCTGTGGTTTTCCTGAATGTCAGTCATTCATCTAGTTCCCCTTGGGCTTCCTGAACTACCGCGTATCCCGAGGATACCCTCCCGTAATTTTCTCCAGATCTGCATACATCCATCGATCCAAGTTTAATGCCCCTTGGATTGGATCAGCAATTAGATCGGGTCTCCATTTTGTTTCCCTAATTACTGCCGTGGCACACTCATGTGATGGGCCCTCTAACATACCATCTGCCATATTGATCCCTTCATAAGTGAACAGTAAGTTAGGTGACGTCAGTACTTTCTGTATCCATCTCTGTCTCAGTGGAGTCAGGGGGAACATTTGTGAGTTCACATATGCCATAACACTGTGACAGAATGTGTATTGGGTGTCTGGTCACTATGTGTGCTGTTTTTTGGACCAGTTTGGCCAATCCTGCTACATGTTGTGTGCACGGTGGATGTCTAATGGAATACTCAAATGGATAAGCATCTTTCTTCCTCCCCCTTTTTTCTGAAACAACACTATTTACACAGGATGGTGTTTCAGAAACATCCATAAAGAAAGGTAACCCATAGTCAGCTGTTGCCAAGGCAACTGTAACGTTTCTCGCGGAGTGAGGAGACGGACACAAACACTGAGGTGAACGAGATTTAATGCCGGGAATACCAAACTCAAAGTCGTACAAACAAGCAGGGGTCATAGCAGGCAGGCAATCCGAACAAGAAACACGAACTGACATAATAACACAAGAACAGGGAGGACTTACAGACCAGGGATAAAACAGGCTGACAGTAAACGCACACCGACGGATACGACCAAACAAAACCACGGATAACTAGACTAGGGGAATACTGGGACTTAAATACACTGACATATAACGAGGGACAGGTGACGGTAATAACACGGGGCGTGGTAACAAACAAGAAATCACGGAGACAAACGAGCGGGGCGGGATAAACGGGCAAGGAATGACAGAACCACGATAACAGAGACATTGGAGTGACAGCGGGGAGAGGGGGGCGTAGCCATACGTGACAGCAACTGACTGTGCAAGAGTCTGTTCTAACCTGATAAAGCCGCCTCGCCGTCAGTCGTCCAGTTCAATCATCCAGTCAAATTTCTCATTCCTAGCTGCCAACCTTAGGAGGACCACTCTGGTGGCCTCCAGACATTCTTCTGCCATTTTAGCTGCAATAAGTAAATCATCTACATATTGGACTAATGGTAGGTTACATGGTTCTAATGAGGTTGCCAGTGCTTTATTGAAAAGTCCCGGTGAGAGAGAAAATCCATGAGGTAAACTTGTGTACCTATACCGCTGTCCCCTAAAGCTAAATGAACATATATCACAACAATGTTCTGCCAGAGACACAAAAGAAAGTGTATTGTCAGTCTATGTATGGGGTGGGTTTGAGACTTCTATTTTGACGAGGTGTAGTTTGAGGTTCATTTTGATGATGTCACCAACTCTGTGTTAGTTCAGGAAGTGCATTGTCAGTATATGAGAAGAGAGTCTCATGTCTGCATGTTGTAATCAATTGCCATCTGTCAAATGCCATAGATCATTGAAAGTATGGACACCTCTTCTTTCATAAATGCCATGAGACGTCTCATTGCTCTTCGCGGCCCAGTGAGGCAGATACGGTCGGATCGGGGAACCAACTTTATAGGAGCATGCAGAGAGTTGAACATCTCTTCCAACTTAGATGAGAGCAAATTGTCTAGATTTCTCACAGATCAAAGATGTTCTTGGGTCTTTAACCCACCCCATGCCTCACACATGGGGGGTGCATGGGAGCGGATGATCGGTGTCACCCGAAAAATTCTGGATTCTATGATGCTGCAAACTCGACCCGTGAAGATGACTCATGAAGTTCTAAGCACATTCATGGCTGAGGTGACTGCTATAGTGAATTCCAGGCCTCTGATACCTGTTTCTTCATATCCTGAGGACCCTTTTGTCTTAACACCTGCAACTCTACTCACACAAAAGACCGGTTCCTGCCTCGTTCCCCCAGGTCAGTTTAGTGGGGCTGACCTTTACAAACGCCAGTGGAAACATGTCCAAAGTTTGGCAAACACCTTCTGGGACAGGTGGCAAAAACAATACCTGTGTACACTTCAACCAAGAAGGAAGTGGCGAAACGACGAGAACAACATTACGGAAGAGAGCGTGGTGCTTGTGAAAGACTGTCAGTCGAAGCGAAATGACTGGCCATTAGGCCGCATCAGTAAAGTGTTACCAAGTGAAGATGGGAGAGTTCGCAAAGTAGAAATCAAGGTTGCAGATAAAGAAGGGACTAAACTTTTCTTGAGACCTGTCACGCAAGTAGTGACGCTGCTTCCGGCTGAGTAACGGAAGAACTGATGAGGTTTTTTTGTCATTTAGGTTAACGGTAGTGGTATCCACAGATACCAGGCGGGGAGTGTATTGTCAGTCTATGTATGGGGTGGGTTTGAGACTTCTATTTTGACGAGGTGTAGTTTGAGGTTCATTTTGATGATGTCACCAACTCTGTGTTAGTTCAGGAAGTGCATTGTCAGTATATGAGAAGAGAGTCTCATGTCTGCATGTTGTAATCAATTGCCATCTGTTACATCTCTCGCCTTTCAGATGTACTGTCGGTATGTTAGTTTCTCAACATAAGTTTGAATCATATTCTGTTTATATTTGTTGCTTGTTGCTTAGATGACATGTATTACGATGGTACAACTCTAACTCTGCCATATAGCAATTGTTAATATGCTATTTTATTCTTTGTAGTTTTACCCTACTTCCATTCAACCATTAAACAAGAAGAACTGGAATCCTCTTCAGCGTGGTGATTGGGAGAGGAGTTGTTTGTCTGCTGACTTGTGCAGGGCGTATAAGGGTGGCAGAACAGTAAAACGACAACCTCTCAACGGGCTGAGATACATCAGAAGAGGTCAGTGCCATCGCTACAGTAAAGAAGTGATACAGGCACTCCGGTCAGGCTCATATCCCATTATGGAAAAACAGAAGTCTGGCTCCCAAAGCAGTCTCGTCACCCAATCTCGTTGGCCAGCAGCTTCAAAATGCTCTCGTGGCTCTTCTTCCAGTTCAGCTGCCGCTATAGCCTTCGCAGAGGCAGAAGAAGCCAAGGCTAAAGCCAAATATGCAGAAAGAGAAATGCAGATTAAGATGCAAAAGGCACATTTAGACGCAGAGAAAACATGCTTAGATGCGCGACTCGAGGTTCTAAATGCTGAAAAAACTGCCGCCGCTGCGGTTGCAAAAGCCGAAGCATTAGCGACAGCTCTAGTTTGTGACAAAGAGTCCGCCTGTGAATTAAAAGGGGACGCAGGTCGGAGCTCCCATGATTCTGTTCAGCGAACCAAAGATTACATTCAAGAGCAGAACAGACTTCAGGAAGAAATACTGACGGCTCACCAGGTTGCGCTAAATGAAAGTATTTTGCCGCAGCTGCCATACGCACAGGTTTCAGATCCCTTCAGCAGGCTCTCCCCCAAGGCTGCCTCTGATGTTGAGATACAATTTACAAGTACACACACAGTCAAGACAGAGAAACAATCTACCCATTCAGAGGTGAATGCCATTGAGCCATTGCAGCTCATGGGGCATCCAGGCCCCAGTATTCGAAGGCATGATACCTGCTTTAGTTATTCTCGGCCACCAGAGAACGTGAGTCCCCCATCTGGGAACCTGCAATATCCTGGTGTAGGGCCGCCGTCGTGCCCAGCTCCATTATACCCAACTTATCAACAAGTCAAGCCATGCCCGCCATGCCCGCCTTCTCCTATAAAATATTCTCAGACCATCGACAATACTCCGCAGGCTCACTATAGAGACAGTCAGAACATTGCTGACCTCGTTAAGTACATGGCACGCAGAGAAGTAATTGCCACAGGCCTACTGCAGTTTGATGATCGGCCAGAAAATTATAGAGCTTGGAAAGCATCATTCCAAAGCCTCGCTATGAGCCTCAACCTTTCTGCTAAAGAAGAGATAGATCTCTTAGTCAAGTGGCTTGGTACAGAGTCAAGGGAACAAGCTAAGCGAATCAGAGCCGTGCATGTCTACATCCCAGAAAAGGGACTTCAAATGATATGGCAGCGGCTAGACGAATGTTTTGGGGCACCAGAAGTCATTGAGAGTACTCTGTTTAAAAGAGTTGATGGCTTTCCAAGGATTGCAAATAGAGATTGGAACAAGCTGAGAGAATTAGGAGACTTGCTGACAGAACTCCAAGCAGCAAAATCAGAAGGAATGCTTCCAGGCCTAGCATGCTTAGACACTGCACGTGGCGTGTCCAACATTGTTCAGAAACTGCCCTTTAATCTGCAAGAGAGATGGATGATGTTAGGCTACATGTTCAAACAACAACACGGGGTCTCCTTCCCTCCATTCTCTGTGCTTGTAGATTTTATATCAGATCAAGCTAAGATGCGTAACGACCCTAGTTTCTTCCTTCCGCAAGCAGGCTGCAGCAAACCAGACTACCCTAGAACTACAAACAGGGCGCCCATCTCAGTCCACAAGACATACGTCTCTCTAGATAAAACAACAAATAGTGGTATGCAGGACACAAACATCAACCCAGAGAAGCTGTGCCCTATTCATAAGAAGCCACACCCCCTGCAAAAGTGTCGCGCATTCAGAGAGAAGTCTTTAGAAGACAGGAAAGCCTTTCTAAAACAGAATGGTATTTGTTTTAAATGTCTAGCTTCAACAACACATCTAGCGAGGAACTGTGAAAGACTTGTGAAGTGCAGCGAGTGTCACAGTGAAAGGCATCACTCAGCTCTACATGCGGTATCCATTCCTGAATCTGTGAAGGCCCCCACCTTTACTGGAGATCAAGGCGGGGAGATGAGCTGTTCTTCTAGAGAAGAAGCATCAGCCAACTGCACCGAAATCTGTGGAGATAATGTGAGGGGCAAATCATGTTCAAAGATTTCCTTAGTAAACATATTCCCGACCGGCTGCCGAGAAGAAGCGATCAAGGTGTACGCTGTTATTGATGATCAGAGTAATCGTTCTCTCGTAAGATCTGAGTTCTTTGATGTTTTCAATTTAGACAGTCAAAGTTTTCCTTACACCCTAAAAACATGTGCAGGTGTGACAGAGGTGAGCGGCAGGCGAGCCTACGGCTTTCAAGTGAGTTCTATAGATGGAAAAGTCACTCTTCCGCTTCCAACTTTGATTGAATGTAACGAAATCCCTGACAACCGTTCAGAGATCCCCACGCCACAAGCTGCACAACATCACCCACACTTGAAACCTATAGCAAAACAGATACCAGAGCTCGACCATGACGCTCCAATAATGATCAGAATTCATAAGGCCAGAGAACAGATAAATGGACCACACGACGCACCATACGCTGTAAGACTGGACCTTGGTTGGGTCCTGGTTGGCAATGTCTGTCTTGGCAGAGTCCACAAGCCATCTAGTGCTGAGGTCTTCTTCAAGAACACTCTAGAGAAGGGAAGATGTTCACTTTTTGAGCCATGTCCTAATACCTACCGGGTGAGAGAGGGTGTCTGTACAGCGAAGACCTCAAGAACCCCTAAAGATGTCCTCGATAAGACCTTATCACAAGGAGAGAGCAAGTGTCATGTCGGAGGTGACATCTTCAAGAGAACAGAGCATGACGAAAAGCCAGGGCATTCGATTGAAGACTTGACCTTCCTTCGCATCATGAAAGAAGGTTTTTACAAAAATGAAGGGAACAGTTGGGTAGCTCCCCTTCCTTTCAAGCTCCAACGACGGCGCCTACCAAACAACAGAGAACAGGCTTTCAACCGCTTTCGTTCTTTACAACGCTCCTTCTTAAAGAGACCGGATATGAAAGAACACTTCTTCGGCTTCATGCAGAAGTTACTGGAGAACAGTCATGCCAAAAGGGCCCCCCCACTCCAAACACAGGAAGAATGTTGGTACCTGCCATTGTTCGGGGTTTACCACCCAAAAAAACCGGGACAGATCAGAGTGGTTTTCGACTCAAGCTGTCAGTGTGAGGGAGTGTCGCTTAACGACGTACTCTTAACTGGACCTGACCTCAATAATAACCTTCTCGGGGTTCTCATGCGTTTTAGGAAAGAGGCAGTGGCTATCACCTCAGATATACAGCAGATGTTCCACTGTTTTATTGTTAGACCACAAGACCGAAATTTTCTCAGGTTCTTCTGGTACGAAGACAACAACGAAAACAAAGATGTCGTAGAGTTCAGAATGAATGTCCATGTCTTCGGGAACAGCCCCTCTCCGGCTGTTGCAATTTATGGCCTCAGACAAGCGGCAAGGGAGAGAGAGGTGGAATATGGAGCAGATGCCAGAGAGTTCGTAGAAAGAGACTTCTACGTTGATGATGGTCTAAAATCACTGCCTACTGCCATAGCTGCCATCGACCTCCTAAAGAGAGTACAAAGCATGCTAGTCTTCTCTAATCTGAGGTTGCATAAGATTACATCAAACTGCAAAGAAGTCATGAGCGCTTTCCCTTCAGAAGACCAGGCAAGCTGTCTGAGAAACCTAGATCTGGGTAGTGACACAGCGCCAGTTCAGCGCACCCTCGGGGTCGCTTGGGATCTTAAGAACGACACATTCACCTTCCAGGTGTCCGGCGACAGCAAACCCTTCACGCGACGTGGAGTCCTCTCCACCGTGAATAGTCTATATGATCCTCTGGGATTTGCAGCACCAGTCATAATCCAAGGTAAAGCCTTTCTTAGAGACCTCACAACACACTCTCAAAACTGGGATGAACCTCTACCTCTCAGTAAACGAGAGCTGTGGGAACGGTGGAGAGACTCCCTGCAAGAGCTCCAAAGTCTACACATCCCCAGAGCCTACACACAGGCCTCTCTCTCTACTTCTCTAAGACGAGAGCTTTGCGTTTTCTCAGATGCTTCTGTCTCGGCGATAGGTGCAGTAGCCTACCTGAGGGTCTTAGACACAGAAGGGAACTACCAGACAGGTTTCATCTTGGGGAAAGCCAGGCTTGCCCCACGTCCTGATTTAACTATACCCAGACTCGAACTCTGTGCTGCGGTGTTAGGTGTGGATGTGGCAGATGTTATAAGAGCTGACATTGACATTGAATTCGATAAGGTCACATTCTTTACTGATAGCAAAATAGTCCTTGGATACATTAACAATGAAAAACGTCGATTCTATGTATTTGTAAGTAATAGAGTCCAGAGGATTAGAAGGAGCTCTCAGCCATCACAGTGGTGTTATGTGTCCAGCGATCAGAATCCAGCTGATCTAGCAACCAGAGGTGTCCCTGCGGCTGACCTCAAGGAAACTACATGGCTGACAGGCCCTGCATTCTTATCGCAGTCAGACCAAACAACCTGCCACGAGCGTACCTTTGACCTTATCAATCCTGATGACGATTTAGATGTCCGCCCTGAAGTAATGACGTTGGCTACTGTCGCCAAGGATCCCCATCTCGGTGCAGGATGCTTCAGTCGCTTTTCCACCTGGAAGTCATTGATTCGGGGAGTCTCTGGCCTGATGCACATCGCTGCCTCTTTCAGAAAAGACTGTGACACAGATCCAAGAGGCTGTAAGGGTTGGCACCACTGCGCTGTACCCCGTGATGTCAATGAACTTATACGAGCCAAAAACATCATCATTAAGGCAGTACAAGCGGAAGTTTATGCGAAAGAACTTCAGTGCATTAGTAGCGGAGAAAAGCTCCCAAAGGGTAGTCCTCTTCTTAATTTGAGTCCTGTCACGGGAGAAGACGGGTTCTTGAGGGTCGGGGGACGCATATCTCAAGCATGTATCCCAGATGAGGAGAAAAAACCAATTATAATCCCAGGACGACATCACATCGCGGTTCTGATAGCGAGACATTACCACGAACAATGTCAACACCAGGGGCGACATTTCACTGAGGGTACTGTGCGTGCTGCAGGTTATTGGATTGTGGGGGGCAAAAGATGTATATGCTCGCTTATCCACAAGTGTGTTACTTGCCGAAGGCTCAGGGGTGAGACCAAAATACAGAAAATGGCAGACTTACCTGCGGACAGAGTAAGCATGGAGCCTCCATTTACATATGTAGGAGTTGATGTGTTCAGGCCGTGGACCGTCTCCACTCGCCGCACAAGGGGAGGTCATGCTAATGACAAGAGATGGGCAGTACTATTCACTTGCTTGAGCATAAGGGCAATTCACATCGAGATCATTGAAAGTATGGACACCTCTTCTTTCATAAATGCCATGAGACGTCTCATTGCTCTTCGCGGCCCAGTGAGGCAGATACGGTCAGATCGGGGAACCAACTTTATAGGAGCATGCAGAGAGTTGAACATCTCTTCCAACTTAGATGAGAGCAAATTGTCTAGATTTCTCACAGATCAAAGATGTTCTTGGGTCTTTAACCCACCCCATGCCTCACACATGGGGGGTGCATGGGAGCGGATGATCGGTGTCACCCCGAATAATTCTGGATTCTATGATGCTGCAAACTCGACCCGTGAAGATGACTCATGAAGTTCTAAGCACATTCATGGCTGAGGTGACTGCTATAGTGAATTCCAGGCCTCTGATACCTGTTTCTTCATATCCTGAGGACCCTTTCGTCTTAACACCTGCAACTCTACTCACACAAAAGACCGGTTCCTGCCTCGTTCCCCCAGGTCAGTTTAGTGGGGCTGACCTTTACAAACGCCAGTGGAAACATGTCCAAAGTTTGGCAAACACCTTCTGGGACAGGTGGCAAAAACAATACCTGTGTACACTTCAACCAAGAAGGAAGTGGCGAAACGACGAGAACAACATTACGGAAGAGAGCGTGGTGCTTGTGAAAGACTGTCAGTCGAAGCGAAATGACTGGCCATTAGGCCGCATCAGTAAAGTGTTACCAAGTGAAGATGGGAGAGTTCGCAAAGTAGAAATCAAGGTTGCAGATAAAGAAGGGACTAAACTTTTCTTGAGACCTGTCACGCAAGTAGTGACGCTGCTTCCGGCTGAGTAACGGAAGAACTGATGAGGTTTTTTTGTCATTTAGGTTAACGGTAGTGGTATCCACAGATACCAGGCGGGGAGTGTATTGTCAGTCTATGTATGGGGTGGGTTTGAGACTTCTATTTTGACGAGGTGTAGTTTGAGGTTCATTTTGATGATGTCACCAACTCTGTGTTAGTTCAGGAAGTGCATTGTCAGTATATGAGAAGAGAGTCTCATGTCTGCATGTTGTAATCAATTGCCATCTGTTACATCTCTCGCCTTTCAGATGTACTGTCGGTATGTTAGTTTCTCAACATAAGTTTGAATCATATTCTGTTTATATTTCTTGCTTGTTGCTTAGATGACATGTATTACGATGGTACAACTCTAACTCTGCCATATAGCAATTGTTAATATGCTATTTTATTCTTTGTAGTTTTACCCTACTTCCATTCAACCATTAAACAAGAAGAACTGGAATCCTCTTCAGCGTGGTGATTGGGAGAGGAGTTGTTTGTCTGCTGACTTGTGCAGGGCGTATAAGGGTGGCAGAACAGAAAGCATTTGCCAAATCTATGCAGGTGAACCACTTCATGTCTGGGGTCAAAGCTGACAATGTTGTATATGGGTTGGGTGGGAACAGGTATGGTAGGTGTTACCAAAATGCTATTTATCACTCAAACCATGAGCCATTCCACTGGAGTGAATCCACGCCAGAATTTCTCATTCGCGTGGTCTGTGGCTAGGCTGGGACATCATATTTAAAAGTGTGGTTATTGAGCTTCAGCTGTTGTCGCGGTGAATACTGGATCATGTCGCTGGGTAAATGAGAGAGAACCCCAGTGTAGCCAAGTAAATGAGAGGGAGACCTCATATAGTCAGCCTGTACACACCGCTGGACAGCTGCGATGCACACCGAGGGGCACCACAAGAACAGGGCAACATTAAGCAGTCCCGGTAGCAGAACAAGTATCCAAAAGGAGGTATAAAATGGCATGGAGATGGTAGTACCTAGCAGTGGCTACTGCTAGCCCAAACCAAACACTGATAGAGTTGATATAAGCAATTTTATAATCTTCTACTGAGGCATATGTCCAGAGGACAGTGTGGAGATGTCGTACACAAAGAGTCTCAGATATCACTTGTAGTAGGTTCCCGTGGTGGTGCAGTGACACAAGATTGTCAGATTGATAACCGCTAAACATAAAATACTGTAAATGTCCAGGAAAACTGCTACCAAACCAGTTACTAAGTTAGCAAGTAACTTACAATAACATAAAAACAACATGGAGAAGTGGTGAACTAGCCAGTCATTCCTAGAAACTGCCATAGGTGGCATCTAGTTTCAGGTGCAGGGAATGCACAAATAGCATCCACCTTGGCATTTAGGGGATGCACGGTACCATTACCAACTATCTTACCCAGGTACAGGATTTCACCCTTGCTGAAGTCACATTTCTCTAAATGTAACACAATACATTTCTCTAAATGTAATGTCTGGCAGTACAACTAAACAGTACTTATTCAGTTCTATTAATTGTTATCATCCTGCCAGACTACATACAGACTTTCTTAAAGATTTTGCAAAAATGCTTTCCAGCATTTTAATAGATTTTGATTGTTTTAATTACTAGGGATTTTAATATTTTTAATGGATGTATTCACAAATCCAATCACTTCAGAATTCATGAGGATGCTTAACTCTTTTAATCTCATACAACATGTTTCATGTTTCAACTGGTCTTGTGACCCTCCGGTCACAAGACCAGTTCCCTAACCGCCAGGCCACGACTGCCCACTGTAAGTGGACTGCTCGGGGAAACGAATGTATGTCTGTGTTTCAGATGGTTGTTCCGGTTGTGTTTCGGCATTTGATTTTACAGATTGCACACAACATCCCTTGGTCTGGGCATTAGGAAGAGCATTCACCGTATTCTTCAGAATTTCTTTTGGCCTGGTTAGCACACCGATGTAAAGGAGTATTGTTCGTATTGTGAAGGTCAGATGTCAGAAGGTGGGGAAACTGAATCAGGTAATACCTCCTGCTGCCTTATAACTCATCCCTATCGTAGGGGAACCGATTGATACTATCTTGATGGATTGTGTTGGACCTTTGCCCAAAACAAAAGTGGGTAATCAGTACTTGATGATGATGTGTGTGGTGACTCGATTGCCGGAAGCAATTGCTTTGCTGCATATAACAGCTGTAACTGTGCTTAAAGCTTTTACGAAATTCTTTACCATGTTTGGTCTCCCGCATAATATTAAGACAGACCAAGGTACTAATTTCATGCCCAAAGTGTTTCAGAAAGTGATTCAAGAGTTAGGGATTCAACACAAGACCTAGTCCTTATCAAAAAACAATCAGGGGGAATGGTTTCATCAGTCCCTTAAAACCATGTTGAAGACGTTTTGTCTGAGTACCGGGAATGGGATGAAGGTGTGCCTTTTGTGCTTTTTGCGAAGCCGTGCAGGAGTCTTTGTTTTAGTCCGGCTCAGTTAGTGTTTGGACATGTTGTTAGGGGCCTCTTGAATCACATTAAAGACACACTGATGTCTAAAAGTTGAGTCTCCAATTAACGTACTAGACTATGCCAGTATGTTTCAGGAAAGATGGCATAGAGCCTGTACATTTGCTAAAAAGGTGTTGATCAATTCCCAAGTGTCGGAAGTTGTATTATGATAAAAAAGCAGTATCTCGGGAGTTTCAAGTAGGAGACAGGGTGTTTGTATTGTTACCCGTGATGGGTTCCTCCTTGCCTTCACGGTTTGCGGACCCGTACCGGGTTATGAAAAGGTTGAGTGAAACAGATGATCTGTTAGCAGACATGTATAAAGTATTAGAGACCCATACGTGAGTAAAAGTACAAGTACTCTATCAAAAAAGTGACTTGAGTAGAAGTTGAAGTGTTCTTTAAAAACTTTACTTAAGTAGAACTACAGAAGTATTCAGCATTTTTTGTACTTAAGTATTGCAAGTAGTTTATTCTAAAATGTATTACTCAAGTTGTGATGTGCCGAGGTGGCAGGCACGACGAACAAATGAAAGGTGCAACATACAACTTTTAATGGACTACTGACGTGAAGCTCTGTGCGGTAGAGCAAGCACTTACAGCAGACACTTACACAGGCACGAACTTTAGACAAAGACGAGCACGAGACATTGCGCGAACGCACATTAAATAGGTGCTTGAACACATTCCCCAGTGATTACGAGCCACGATATCGTTCTGGCTGCCTGCCAGAGCGCTAGTGGTGGCGCGACCCCTCCTGAGGTCGCAGGCAAAACAGGCGGCGGAGTGATGTATATATGAAACGTTCTATACAAATAAAGATTTATTATTAATAATAATCTTCAGTTAACTGAACTGTCAACAAATAATCTAATCATTTTTTAATTTTATTGGGCTGTATATGTTTACGATCTGAAATTTTAATGTAGTCTTTCAGTACAGAATATTTCCTCCTGTACTATTATGAAGTCTGTGTTGACATAAAATATTTGGAAGTGTTATTTTTAATCACATTAATTTGTGATTATCATTCACAAATATTAGCTACTAGTGCAACGAGTCTTGAATGATTTGTTAAACAAATACATTTTTGTTGGATTAAATAAATTACAGCAATATTGGTTCAATCAGCCATTTATAGTTCAAAGTGAATATAATGTAAGGTGCTTTAATTATCTCTGATTAGAAGTCATGCATTTGGTTGCACCAAAATGAATAAATGTTTTAAATGAGTAGAATTTCAAATATTTAAGTGTTCAAAATTATCTGTTCCAATGGAGCAGAGTCTTTAAATTCTGGGATCTTTGTTCACCTTCATGAGAAGATTACTGCAGTGATATTACAAGCATGTGCTACATGAGTGCGTGAAGGCTGCATGTACACTGCTTAAACATGTGTGCATTCTTTCATACCATCAGTCTGCAACTTCAATTAAATTCAATTAACAGAATTAAATTTAACACTTTCTTATATGGAATCTGCAATTTAATATTTAATGGTAAGAAGCACTTCACATAATGAAAGCAGTGGAAGATAACAGGAGTAAAACAAAATGTGAAGCTTCTTTGGGAGGAGGTTAAGAAGACCTTTGCCAATTTTCAACAGGAAGGACATACTGAGGTGACAGGAGGAGAAAAATACTTTAAAAATCCTTTCAAGCATTTTTACAGAAAATTCTACTAGCTGCTTAGATTTGGTGCTCAGTATATTACATCAAGCAAATGTCAAGGTATACCTTAGAAATACATTGCATTGTATTTGGAGGCAGGATAAAATATTCCGGCCCTGAAAATGTTGAAACTTTTATTATGACTACTGGGTTAGGACTTTTATTTTGACTGCCGAGTCGACTAACCTAACTATCTAGCTAGCTAGCTTCAGGTCAGGGTTTCTATTCTGTGAGCATGTAGTCGAGTGGCGAGTTCGTATTAAAGACAGCACGGTTCCTCCGCAGTGCTGAAGAACACTACAAATGAAATATCTGAAGGTACAGACGTGGCTGTGTCGCGTTCACGGCACAACGTGGGTTCGTTTATCTGCGACGTGGCGCTGCACGAACCTGTGGCTGCGCTACAGTGTCGTCTACACCAATTATATCGTTATTTAAATTCACCTTAGATTACTATCTAGGTCGCTAGCGCAGAGATGTGGTGCGTACGTAAACTCACAAAGAGAAATTAACTAGCTAGTTTGTTTTTTTTAATGTTTTATTCATTCACACAATCGTAGTTAATGGCTAGCTAATTCTCCCAGATGGAAATCTGGCTAACTAGGTTAAGTGCTTGCGAGTTAACTTGAGCTGTGTGTTGGCCAAGTAGTTTTCACAGACTGTTAACGTGTGTTCGTGGTAGTACCGACCTATTTTAATTACTTTAATTAGTGTTTAGGGCGTGATGGGCGCATTAAACGCCCGGGCCTAGACGCCTGCGGTGTGTTCACTGGTCTGTCGTATACTGCGCCAGGTACCATAACTCAACGTGTACTATAAGGAGCGGGTACTGTGTGCAGTTGTGATACCATCGAGGCCAAATCCCAATTTTTGTCATGTTCATCAAATTGAGTAAACATTGATGTAAAATAATACGATTATGTACTGGGAGTATTATTTGATATTCAATATTGCAATAAAGTATAAAGCCAACGCTCTTTCATTACACTTAGCTACTATTTTTATTGCAATGAATTGATGATACTATGAGAATTATTCTACACCTTTATGGGATATACACAACTTGAAGTGGAAACCCATAAAGTAACATTTTTGTGTATGTAGCAGTCGCATTTCCAAATTATAATGTGAACATTTTTTTCCCAATAGGTTGGTGTGATCATAACAGACCAAGTGGAGTCCTTTATTGACCATGGATAGAGATTTGCTGAGGCAATCCGTTTCATATCATGGAGCAAGTCTGTTTTCTCTTTTAAAATGTGAGCAGAGTGAAAATCCAGATTTTAAGTATGTTGCAGGTGATCTTGCCAAATCTGTGAACCAGAGGTAGGACTTGAATTTTTGCTGATTCTTGTGTTAAAGTGAAAAATAACTACAACAATACAGCTTTCTAACATTTTTGTAACTTTTTAATATTACGATAACAATGTTAGTAAAAGTTTTGTTATTTAAAAGTTAAATCTAGTTTTCTCACAGATTTTACAGCCTCATCAAATCAAATCTACAAATATAACTTAAATTGATTTTGTAGTCATTTGAAATATTACATAGGAACAGTTTTAAACAGGAAGAGAATACAAAAAAAGCTCTTCCACTTTTTCAGAAAAAAACCCCACCATGAATGTTTTTTTGTGCGTGATTGCTTGTATTCTAATGATGTGTGACCCCCTAACCAATATAAAAGGGATAAAGATGACGACAGTCCTGTTGTGGAGCAGTTCATTGCAAGGAAGGCAGACCTTCTATTTGCTCCATTATGGACGTCCACAGCGCCTGCAGAGGATGAATCACAGGAAGGAAGTAAAGGTTGTGTACATGGACAAACGTACATGTAACGTGTGTGAAATGTATGATGAACGGTGTTGATGAAGTTTACTGATGTTGCAGAGTTGTATGCGGTCATGCCCCCATTGGAGCAATTCATGGAAGTCCCGTACGAAGACAGGAGGGATTTTTTCTACAGAGACGTGGAGCGAGGAGACATGGTTATAGGAAGGATTACGTCAATCCGAGATTTTGGTTTCTTTGTTAATCTTATCTGTACTGCTGGTGGCCTTGAGAGGGACATTGAAGACCTAGAGATCACGGTAGGTGCTTTTGTGGCTTCTGTTTAGGATCTACAGAAGCAGTTTCGGTCCTTTAACGTTTAATTGACTTTCTCAGGGTCTCTGTCCCGTCCGAGATGTACCATCATCTGGAATTCATGATGATCCTTTGTCTTATTTTCAAGTTGGGGATTTGATTAGAGGTATTGAACGTTGCAAACTTAACATCACCACAGTGTGTTAATCAGAAGAAATAAGAATACACTTGTTTTGAGTGACTCTGTTAAAATACAGTGTTTTCATTTGGTGCAGCTGGAGTGAAGGACGTAGATCGTTATCACGAGAAGCTGACAATCTCCCTCTGTGCTTCCTCACTGGCACCAAAACTCAACAAAATAAAACTGGGTGTAATAAGCAAGGAGGATCTGCCTCTTCACTATATGTAAGTCAGTCGGTGTGTTTGGTGGGCTTGCTCCTCTGCCTCTTCACTATATGTAAGTCAGTCGGTGTGTTTGGTGGGCTTGCTCCTCTGCCTCTTCACTATATGTAAGTCAGTCGGTGTGTTTGGTGGGCTTGCTCCTCTGCCTCTTCACTATATGTAAGTCAGTCGGCGTGTTTGGTGGGCTTGCTCCTCTGCCTCTTCACTATATGTAAGTCAGTCGGCGTGTTTGGTGGGCTTGCTCCTCTGCCTCTTCACTATATGTAAGTCAGTCGGTGTGTTTGGTGGGCTTGCTCCTCTGCCTCTTCACTATATGTAAGTCAGTCGGTGTGTTTGGTGGGCTTGCTCCTCTGCCTCTTCACTATATGTAAGTCAGTCGGTGTGTTTGGTGGGCTTGCTCCTCTGCCTCTTCACTATATGTAAGTCAGTCGGTGTGTTTGGTGGGCTTGCTCCTCTGCCTCTTCACTATATGTAAGTCAGTCGGTGTGTTTGGTGGGCTTGCTCCTCTGCCTCTTTGTGGTGTCTCAGTGAGTTCTATTTTTTTTTTCCTCCATTTTGGTTCAGCCGTGGAGAAAAGGCAGCCAGTGACAGTGGCGAGACATACGAGAGGTTATTGAAGAGCTCGCTTGGCTTCTCCAACCCATCCAGTGTGGATTACCTGCTTGGCAAGCTTGGAATTATTGATACCAAGTCATCATCACTGATGAGGGGTTTGCAGAGGTACAGACTTCCACCTGTCCTGCAGTCAATCTTAGATATTTAAATTCTGAGTGTAATATGTAACAATAGATTTTTTTTTTTTTTTTACAGTAAACATTTTAAGGAAGAAGATTTTGCAAGTGCAATTCGAAAAAAGCAGTCTGCATCCTGGGCCTTAAAATGGTTTGTGCAATCTGAATAAACAGTCTTCACACACACAGACACAACAGTCTACACACACACAGACACAACCCTGCACAATTCTTATGATCTGATGTCAAACAAGCTTCCCATCATAACTGTTATTCTTGTTTTAGTGTGAAAGCTGGTGTGGATCATTTCAAGTCAGGGCGACACGTGGAAGCCATGAATGAATACAATAAGGCCTTGGAGATCGATACCAACAATGTTGAGGCTCTTGTCGCACGTGGTGCTCTGTAAGTCGTCCCGTGTCTCCCCCCCCCCCCCCCCCCCCGATAAGAAAAACAAAAAACGTCCAAATGTGGAACTTGAGCTGTTGGCATTTCTCAGCTGTTTCTGAGGTCTGACTGTTTTATATGGACCATTGTGCCTGATTACATAATGCAGGTACGCAACCAAAGGAAGCTTGGTAAAAGCCATCGGGGACTTTGAGCTGGCCCTTGACACCTGCCCCACCCACCGCAATGCCAAGAAATATCTCTGCCAAACTCTAGTGGAGCGAGGTGGCCAGTAAGTCATCCAGGAATAGTATTACATCTCGCATTCCTTGCATGCAAAAGCTGGCTGTGCCAGGAGGCTTTCTTGAGAAGCATGTTCAGCTTGGCTGGGGTTAGCTGGAGTTCCAGCTTTAAAAAAACTCGTCCACGCTCACATTTATGGTGCAACTCACATTTATGGTGCAACAGCTTTTATTGTCGGCCCAGTTTTAGGTCTTCACACTAACATTAATTCCTGGACATAAAATTACATAAATATGTTAATGTTTGGCAAATAGCTAATGGTGGTGTGAAGTTTTCGTAGTTTATTGATCAGCAGAGGACAATCCTCTATGAGTAATCCCTATGGCCTCAAGTAGTTGTAATAGCAAAAAATTATAATGAACACTGGAAGAAGCTTGGCGAGTATGATAATCTGTAGGTTTGATTATTGTCCTACGTAATGATGATGCAAACCTAGTTAATGAACATAATAGCTAAACGGTGGATATTTTATAATCTGGGATTAAACAGACATGGTCAGTCTCACAGAAATATCCATAGCTTTCTTTGCAAAGTGCTGCTCTCAACTTGTGTTCCTAAAAATGAATGGGTTTTATTTATATATATATATATATATATATATATATATATATATATATATATATATATATATATATATATATATATATATATATATATATATACTTTTTTTAACTCTTGGTAAATTTACAAGCAATTGTCAATGAAAAAGTCAAACTTTCCATTACATAGATTTCTAGAACTATTTCTATCCATTTGAAGATCACTAGAAGTTCTTCCTCAATGAATTCATAGTGATTGCTTTTTTACTACCTGCTATTTGTAACAAGAGAATCTCACAGCTGATTGGCCCGTGCTGTTTATCATTATTTTGATACTTACACTTGCCTTGGAACAGGTTAATCATACAGTAATAAGTTAGCATCGCAATGTAGCCCAGCGGAAAATGAGATCCACTGTAATAAAAATGAAAATCTTGGTCGGGATCAAACTAAGCGTAAAGGTATCTGGCTCAGCAATACATCCTTTGTGGTTCCGGTGATTTCATATGTTTATCCATTTTTAACATCTAGGAAAAAAAGAAGAAAAACTAATGATGTGATGACTATTTTGGTGAATGAATGAGGACCCTCTGTTTTATCTCTACAGGCTGGAGGAAGAGGAAAAGCTGGTGACGGCGGAGGGTCTGTATAAGAAGGCGATCGCCCTGGACGGCACGTTTCAGGAGGCAGAGGACGCGTTGAGGAAGCTGCAGGCCCTGATCCAGGTGAGCTGGCACCTCCCCAGGCCCTGCTGGGACAGTGTTCTGTTTGGAGTCCTGTAGCACACACGTCACTTTGACATGCTGTCACAGAGGCTGAGGGTAGCCTGACAGTGTTTTGTTACACTGATGAAATATTTTTGTCATTTGTGTGTCTCTGATCCGGGATATTGAAACCCTGATTGCCGTGGGGGCCTTGGATCCTAATTGCAACGGGTGGGCATAAACGGCGTCGCTGGAAAACTCATTCTGGATCGAAACTACACTGGTTTGTATTCTGTTGCTTGTGCTAACGGGTAACTATGGCATTCTGATATTCTGCAAAATGCTTTCTCATATTCTTGCTGTCCTGCATTGATGCATGGGACTCCCGCTGATCTTCTGTCTGTCTGTTTAAATGGCTTCTTTGTTTTTACCGATGGTTTTATATGATGGAACTTCTGTGCGGGAACACCGCTACAAAAACGTGACGTGACCTGACGCTTCCGTGCATGCGTGATTGATCTATATTGCACGGTTTTGACTTTTACTGTGCCGACTGGCCGCTTTAAAGAAAACCCTTAAACGGAAAGCCGAAGAGGCCGCTAGGGAGGAGAAGCCACAGGCCACAGAAACGAGTGCTGAGAAATTGCGTAAGATCTTAAAAGAAGAAAAGAGGTAATGTCACACAGACTGGAGCTTGGCCCAGCACTTGTGGTTTATTTTTTGTGTTTTTTTATGTTTTTAGTACAGTCATTCTTTGACCCTAGTCTAAACCTTTTGAGGGATATGTAAGGTACTCATGCAGTTTGAGTTTGTAAAAATTTCCACCCAGAATGAAGAAGAAAAGAAGACGATCGGACTCCTCGTCGGTAACGGCATCGAGCTCCGATTCCTCCACTGACGACTCCGCCCCCTCATCCAGCCGCAAGAAGTCCAAAAAGCGCAAGCACAAGCGGAGGCGTTCGTCGCGCAGCAGTAAGAAGCGCAAGCGCAGGGTGTCGTACCGCGACGACAGGACGGCCGAGGACGAAGAGGATCTCTACCCCTTGCCTGCCAACACGTCGGCTTCCTTCATCGACCACAAGCAAGCCCTCGCCAGACTGATCGACGAGGAGGGTGGAGATGAGCGCGGAAGCCACAGAAAGAGCAGAGCAGACGACAGCAGAGGTAGGTCTGAAGACAGTCGCCCCTCACGAAGTCCCCAGGCGGACGGCAGAAAGGGCAGAGGGCAGAGTGAAGACCGGCCCGAGGTCTCGGGGCTGTTTGGCGTGAACGGCAGGTACAGAGGAGCATACGGAGAGCGCAGGAGATCTGATGACAGTGTCAGCAGCCAACAGGAAGAGTCAGGCAGTTTACGCCTTTCTGTGAGCAGGAAAGACTCCTTATCCTCAGCCTATTCGGAGAACTCCCGTAAAACGGGCCGAGCCATGAGGGACGTGTCCTGGCGTGCTGCCAGTGAGGACGGGTCAGAAGGTGGTGGGTTTGAGTGCAGGCAGAGAGACAGAGAGGACTATGGGAGTAACGGACGGCCTGATGGGAAGGATCGCAGACTAAGCAGTGGAGATGGGAGTAGGCCCTCAGCTGAGAGCCAGAAAAAAGATTTGCCAGCCAATTTACTAAACATATTCAACCAAATAGCTGATTTTGAAAAAGAGCGAAAACAGAAGAAATAACTACCATTTCAGTGTTTTTTGTTCATTTTTGTTGTGCCTTAAAGGGAGATTTTAAATAAAGATAGTTTGCTAATGTTGTATTGTTAGTATTTCCTGTTAAATTTTTATTTTTTGTTTTCATTTAAATTTTTATGCCATGAAATTCTTGTGAGTGCACATGACTTCAAATGCTCATGTGTACCTTCTTGGAAACTTGTATTTCTGGTTTAGTAAGTTTCAAGTCTGACACTTATTGCTCTACATTGATAGGCAAGAGCAATTTTCTGAGTTTAAAACTGCAGTCAGTATGTTCTCGATGAATTTTGAAATGTAGTTTTGATTGCTTTTGTTGTAAACCTTGTTGGTTGAGTTTATAAATGATTGACAGAATACTTTGGTTTGAATGTGAACTGAGAATGTCCTGAATGTCCTGACTGCAGGTCTTCCAGTAGATGCACCACAGGCTTACACTGACAGCATGAGTCTTCCATACATTCGTTTGTTTGTCTCTCTGGCCATGTTTTGGAATGCAAATCTTCAGATTACGTATAAACAAATGTTTGTGCAGATCCTAATAAACAGTGGCTTGTCAGTTTTTGTACTTTGTGGTGTTTTTAGTGTTTAGTTACACACCAAAACCTGATTTCACCCTGGGTGACATGTTAATCATCAGAACTGTAAAAAAAAAAAAAAAACCCTGGAAAGTCTCTGGAATTATATGTTGTAATTACTAGAGTGAATACTGTCATTGGATATGATTTGAATATTTCTTTGTAGTTGGCCAGCCCTGGGCAAATACAGCTTAGCATAATTGTGACTGACACCACACCTTCATAGATCAATCATTTCTCAAAACATGTCTTGTCTTAGTTTCCGCTTTTTGAATTGTCTACCTGTACAGTAATGTAAGATATTCCTCACGGAGGTTCAAATTTACACTAATTTCTGGATAATGTGAATTGTCCAGTAAGTGAATTCCGACAGCTCACCAAAGCGGCCAGCGTTGTCACAGAGATTCTGAAATTAGTCCGTCCTGAAATATCTGGAGACGTGACAGATATTGATTGCCTGCACTAAGCTTATCTGGTCATGCCATAGTATCACTCATGTCCTCTTGCCTTACATTAATCATGACGTCAGGCGTGAAAAGGTGGTTAAAATGTGCTGAATATATTGTCCAGTAGAGGGCAGGACAACATCAACTCAGGAAATAAGCATTTTGCTTCTATGGAAAATGTGAAGTTCTTTATTGGGGTGAGTTTCATGCGAAAATTAATTTAATTCTGGTAATTAAACTCGTGGAGTCATTAGTGGCAAACAGGGAGGCAAATTGCTCCCAGAAAGAACTTTCCTGTGTAAAGCCGGACATATTTAAAATGTTTCTATAGCCTAACTGATGCAGTACTGAAAAGAAAAAAAAACATGCAACTCCTTCACAGGTGAGGGATATTCAAGCAAACATACTCATCACCCTGTGCCTGCCTAAGGCTCATTGTTTTATTCAGGGAATGTCGATCTTCCCGGTTTTGGTTGACAGAGAGGCCTTCATTCTGGCTGTGTAGTCCTGAGCTGGTTTGCAGCGCTGTGAGATTGTAGGCACTGTTCCAGACTACAGAGGGCTGGCACAAATTAAAACATAATTTCACTGTAGCAGCTCATTGTTCGGGCCTCTGAGGCCATGAAGGTAAAAGCATCTCTCCCCAGGGCCACTTTAGTTGTTGGAGATGTGTGTACACAAGTGGCAATGAACTGGAATTCGTGCCTGAAAAAAAAAGACATTCACATAAAAAGACCTTTTCAGCACACATCACATCAGCCCAGCCTCCCAGCTCTGGGCCTTGACAATGCTGGCCTCCCTGCAATGCTTGTGTTACCTTGCCAGGAGTACTCCAAACACACAGTGTTGACTTCTTTTAACCATCAGTCAGACTCCTGCAGTAGTTGTGTTTATGCTGGTTACATGATGGCCACGAAACCTTTTACCTTTGTCTAGACATTGACCCTCATCTCTATCCACAACCCTCATATGGCTTCATCAGAGCTTCCTCAACAAGTTAGATTCGTTTTTTCCCCTATAATGGATGAGCAAAGAAGTACCCTTCTGCAGCAGAACATGACGCTACAGTATGGTTTTGAAGGACCTCTATAGTCCTTGAGTAGCTCTTGGTAAATGGCTCTCGGCACAGGACAGACATGACTGCGTTTGATGAAGTGGCAGATTCTCAGGGAAGGAATTACTCATCCCCTCTCTAGTACTTTGTGATGGAAAACTGGGGGGCTCCTTTCAGGGTACAAATTTGGTTTGTATGAAGTAATTCTCTGGTGGGATAATCAGACGAACATGCTGACTGCGATGAGGCATTCAGAATTCAAGTTGGAAAGGACAAAAAAAAAAAGAGGATGTCTCTGGGCTCAAACCAAAGACTACCTTTGCATTGCCTAAGCAAGACTTCTTGTTGGACGGAAGAGGAGAAAGTGGAGGTAAAATTGGGACAGTTCCTTTAAAATCCTGCACAATTAGAAATGGGGGTCGCCAAAGCCTCAGTGAAAGGAATATATTAGTCACAATAAATAGCAAGAGTTTTGCTGCCTAAGCCCACAGAGACATTTCTTGAGCTTTGGGCCTTTTGTACTGTAAAATTCTTTTCACAGACCTTGATCTGTTTTCCTCTGTGTTTATTTTACATTGTATTTGTGTTAGACTTTTTCATTCTCTCATTTACCAGTTTTTTTTTTTGGCCAAGGCTGCCATCAGGGTTACATAAGGTCACTGAGCTCTGGTATACTTGATTTAGTTTTGCTTTGGTCTGACAACAAAATCTAAAATTGCAAATGTGGGCAGATAATTAGTGCACAGTTTTCGGCACATTGTGAACTGACAAGTGTTGCATGGAACAGAAAATGAGGACAGCTAAAGTACTAGGACTCCCAGTGTCATTGAGATTTATACCTTTCTCATCAGTTAATGTTGTGTTACCTTTCAAATTTAGAAAGTAGTGGAACTACCCTTAACAATACAGCCTACTGCCAAACATGCTTAGTAAGTATTATGGGCATCAGTGAACTCCAGTCTGTGTAAAGGAGGCCATCCTTATATAAGAGAAGCAAAATTCATGAAAACTTTCCTCAATGCACATTCTCAGGGCAGTAATCAATGATGTTCTGTAATGTTGTCAGTGCTGAGTCTCCCCTTCTTCCTGCTCTACAGTGGCGGTTAGAGGAGGAAGACCACACAGCAGAAGGACACTCCAGCTCAGCAACAAACACATCTGAATACAGGCTTTCAAATGTCTGTGAATTCCATTACGCTTGTGAACTAGGAGAGATTTGGGTTAATTTGGTAAACACAGGGTGAGGACTTCCACAACAAGGCTATTGAAGCACTGAGAGATGCAGGGATGTGAATGGAAATTTCAAGAGAGCTGAATGTCTGATAGAGAGAGACAGAGAGAAATAAGGAGAGGGAGAGGGAGACGGAGAGGGAGAAGGAGGGAGTAAAAAATGCTGACTATGTGGGCTCCATCCCTGCCTTGGCTAAATCCAGTGGAGAGATATGAAGACTTTCTAATTTGCTTTCCCTCCTATTTTAATAATAGCTGTGCATAAGTAATTTATGAAAGGCCAACCAGGCACTGGGTGAGGGAAAATTAAACTCATTTTATCTGTAGGCAGGTGGATTTCTATTTATCATTAGCATGCATAGAATTTGCACAATGTTATTTCTCATAGTGATGGAATGTAACCAAATAATGTAATTTTTTTTTTTTTTTTTTTTTTTTTTTTGCTAAGGCACAAGTGAAATTTATAGATAAAGGTACCAGCTCTTTGCAATTTTCTTGTGACCAGAACGTAATTCTGAATGTATTACTAAACATGTTACAGCACAGACCGGTTGGGTTTACATTAAAGAGTAACATAAGTGACATCACGGGTTCTCCCAGATCTGATGAGATGCATAGCATCCTGTTGAATCATTAGTGGTTCGCTAGCCTCCATGCCTCCCTGAGCTTCTATGGATTCCCTTTAGGGGAAAAACCAGAGCAAAACCTTTCTGATATATTTGCATGCAAGTTTACCCATGTTTACTGGAGTGTGTATGTACCAGCAAAGCAACAAATATATAGCCAAGAATTTGTGTAATTTGTATTTCCATTTTCCATATGTTTATGGCTCAGTTTGTCCAGACTTGTGGTGGTGTGTGTGCGGGGGGCAGAGAAGCACACTAACTCAGAATGAATTTGAACCCTGGCCATAAGTAGATTATGAGCATTTATAATGGTTTGTTATCATAATATTCTGTGCAGCATATTTCAGACTTGTGTTGCCCAGTTTTACATGTGCAGTGGAAGATCATAGTTAATTCTGCTGATTTGTGCTCCTGCTGCAGGACCTATCACACATGACATCAGAAATACTAACAAGCTTAGGATAAGCTTCGACTGCCGCGGTATGAGGTTTGAATTCTTGAAGCGGAGGCGGTGTGTGGGCCAGAATCTCACTTCAGCAGAAACGCAGTGATTCCTGCCGTAAAAAAAAAAAAAAAAAAAAACATGCTACCGAGTGGATTTCTGCAAGGCCAGGAGGACTGTGCCTCAGGAGAAAGTCCATGCGTATACATTTCTAGAGCGTCAACTATTTCCCATTGAATAATCAGCATGACACTTTTAAAGCATTTAGCAGCAGGATTTACAACACATCAACACATTAACATTACTGTTTATATATTGAAATTATCTAATTAGGGTTGAAATAAGAAAAACAAATCGAAGTGGTAATAAATGTTAAAAGGCGACCTGCCCATGGTGTACTCTGCCTTGACCCAATGATGCCGGGATTGGCTCCAGCCCCCTGTGACCCTGACTAGTGGGATTAAGCGGTAATGATAATGGATGGATAAATGTTAAAAGGTTAGATATACCAATTGTATTAGGTTATTCTAAATATACTGCATGTATTTCAGCCTTATGAAATAAACATGAAATAACTGGATTTAGGTTCTCTGACTTAACATTATTTTCACCATTAACATTAACACACCATGAACTTCAGCATTAATAAACTGTAAGTAATGTTTCTGAATTAATGAACATATCTTTTAATGCTCTTTAGTACTGGAAAATGAGCAATTAAACTCTGATTAACTGGAGATTGATGGGGAAAAAACAACAGCAATGGTACTGAATTACAGAAGTTTACAGTGTGATAAGGAAAATTCTGATGATTTGAATTACTTTAGCTAACATTAATGTTTATTAATGCTGAAGTTACCAAATAATAAGACTTTAAAATTGACCTAAGATATCTGCATCAAAGTCATTAGGATGGATTTCAAAAGAAGATCAGCACATACATGAGCTTCACATTTACGGCATTTAGCAGACACCCTTATCCAGAGCAACTTACATTTTTTAATCTCGTTTTTTTATACAAGTGAGCAATTGAGGGTTAAGGGCCTTGCTCAGGGGCACCTCAGTCATGGCCTCAGGTCTGAGGATCGAACCCATGACCCTCCGGTCACAAGACCAGTTCCCTGACCACCAGGCCATGACTGCTTTAGTAGACCAGCAGAGACATGAGCTTTAGTGGACCAGTAAAGACATGAGCTTTAGTGGACCAGCAGAGACATGAGCTTTAGTGGACCAGCAGATACATGAGCTTCAGTGGACCAGCAGAGACATGAGCTTTAGTGGACCAGCAGATCCATGAGCTTTAGTGGACCAGCAGAGACATGAGCTTTAGTGGACCAGCAGAGACATGAGCTTTAGTGGACCAGCAGAGACATGAGCTTTAGTGGACCAGCAGAGACATGAGCTTTAGTAGACCAGCAGAGACATGAGCTTCAGTGGACCAGCAGAGACATGAGCTTTAGTGGACCAGCAGAGACATGAGCTTTAGTGGACCAGCAGAGACATGAGCTTCAGTGGACCAGCAGAGACATGAGCTTTAGTGGACCAGCAGAGACATGAGCTTCAGTGGACCAGCAGAGACATGAGTTTCAGTGGACCAGCAGATACATGAGCTTTAGTAGACCAGCAGAGACATGAGCTTTAGTGGACCAGCAGAGACATGAGCTTTAGTGGACCAGCAGATACATGAGCTTCAGTGGACCAGCAGATACATGAGCTTCAGTGGACCAGCAGCCTGATCGAGTACCAAAACATCCACTCATGCACAACTGGCAGCAGCTTCGAGCCCCACACCTACAAAAGGAGTTTCCAGGCACACTTTCTTACTCCAACCATAATTTCACCACTTTCTGACACTCTGAAACCACTTTTCACTCTTTTCCCTTTGATGATAATGTAGCACTAGACAGAATTGTCACTTGTAGCAGGTAACTCAAAAATTTTCATTAATACAAACTCCTAGTATTATCAGAATTGGAGCTGTGAGTCCAGTCCAAAAAAAATAAAAAAGGGAGGGGGGTTGCAGAGTTTTGTCTCATTAATAGAGACGAAATAGCGGAATTAGCTTGAATCTAATTACAAGCCACACTATCTAATGTAAAAACATGCCTGTTTTTTCACTCTTATTCATTTTGACTAGTAATTAGTTTTGGCCTCTAAAATGCCACCCTTTAATCATGGAAAGGCAGATGTGATTTGCAGTGCAATTTAATCTTGCTTTAATGAAGAACTAATGGACGCATTGCAAATTACTTTTTTTTTCCTGTAGTAGAGGGGAAAATCTATTTCCTGCTTTTGAAAAGATCAAGAGTATCTTTGATAATAGCACGAGTGGGCCAGGCAGCAGCACTACACCGAGCCAGCACGCTCTTTTACTCCACTCACCATTCAATGGAAAGGAGGCCACAATTAGCCACAAAGCAGAGAAAATGCATCGGTACAGCAGAATTGCTCAGTGTGGCTCAACGCCGAGCTCCCCCAGCCTTGTTAGAGGTAGGGCTGAAGTGTCACTGGTGAACAATGGGTCGTGATAAATTACCCTTCCCCAAAAAAGATGTACAGCTAATTTTCAATTATACCTATAAATGCATCCGCAGATTGTGCAAAAATTGGATATGCATGAAGAACAAACTAATAGATTCACACCCCTATCTTTGCGCACGCTCTTCGTCCTGTCCATTTGAGCACAAAACAAACTCATTTGTGATTTAAAGAACATGAGATCCTTTTTCAGAGATAAACATCCACAGATGGCTGGATCATCTCTAAGAATTCCAAATCTATGTTGTGTACCATCAGTATTTGATGCATAATCATCTAATTTTATCCATTTTAATCAAGCTGAATATTTATTGTAATCTAGAAATGTTAACTGAAATGTATCCACGTAAATTATGAAAAACAAAGAGTGTCTGATATTTTTCATCTTGCTTTCATCACTTTCTTTTAATATTTTTGATTTTTGATTTTTTTTCAATAAAACCACAAACCTTTTGTTTTCTTGGTGCACTGAACTGTAATACCTGATTTATTTCTGTAAATGCCTGGTCTTTAACTGTCTTAAGACTCCCCTGAGTGCTGCTTCTCTAACATTATTGCACACACGTACATTATTCATATGTGTCCAAGATGGCTGTGAACACTTAAGTAAAGCAAACCATTTAAGTAAAGCCAGACAATTAGTTTTTACTGATGACACGTAATTTAATAGTGTTATTTCCACAACATAAATAACTTGAATCTGGTCTTAAGTAACAAAATTCTCCAGTGAGTTAGAGAATTTTAAAAAGAGAACACTAAACAGCTTCCTTTAGGTGCTGTAATATTGTTATACTGAAGGTGGAAAGGGTATGGGCAAAGATAATATGGAGGGCTTGGCAAATGAGTACTTGAGTATCTTGGTGTGTACGTGTGCTTTCCGAAATATGGCAGAAGATGAAAGCTTAATGGAAGTTGGCTTAACTGGTGAAACAGCCCTGCTGTATATCTGATTACTGAGGGACAGTCATTTATTTTCTTAAATAAGGGAAAAATTGGATAGGATGAAAGAAATGTCCCTGTCGTAGTGCAGTGATGGTACTGTGAGAGATTATGTATTTCATAATCATTCATCAGTAGTTAGAGTGTTCGGGCTTAGCATAATGGAATTCGTAAACTGGTTAGAGTGAACATGAGGCTATGCTATCAGCAGGGCCATAAACGCTTATGTCGCCATGTGCCGGCAAACCCCCGAACACATTTTCACTGCCACATGGTATTAGGTATTTGCCTGGATATTTGATATATTTTGGATGAGCAGACTTTATTATGTATACATAACTCTGCTTATGCGCTGAGAGCTGCAGAAGGACTTCAACCAGCGTCATGCATTTTGTTGCACATTATGCATTATTATTTACTGTTCGCCACCCAGACATGTGTTCAACATGAAGTCAGCTGTGAGAAAGAAGAGTTTGTAAAGTTCATGTTTTATGTATTATATTTTACACAACATATGGAAACCATATTCATTCTACATGAGAAGGAGACAAATGAGAAAAAAAAATGCTCCAAATACTTTAATATTGTGTCATGTTCAATTGAGTTGAGATGGATAGAGCATGGGTTAGTTTCGCTCTTGTTTCCTTTTACATGACAAAAAAAATCTCCTCTGGCTAAAATTTTATATAGAAATCAAGACCATGAGTACACACCAAGACCATTAATAATCTAGTATCAGGTGTCAGCATCATCTGATAACATTATTATGCTTCTCATGTTTGTAAAACATGTGTCAAATCAAAGAAATCAAAGAAATCTTCATTAAAAGTAGAAACTCAGAGTTTTGAATGAATTAACTTTGCTTTTATTTTTTGGTTACTGAATTGATCAAAACATCTATTGGTGCTGAATGCAGTTATTGTTATAATGTGTCTTTTTTCTAATAATGAAGGGCATTTAATCTAACAAAAGATTTTTAACCAAATTAAGATTTGATATAAACTCATAACATGGTATGTTACTAACTAAACTGAATTAGTGAACTTTTATAATGATTGTGACCAGCTGAAACACTTAATTACATAAATCCATTGTCATTACCTAGCTTCAGTTATTTGTATATTAATAAGACTCATTTTGCATTCAATTACAGTAATTTTAATCATTTCTGCTGGAAATTGGGAAAAACTGTCATTGTGAAATAAGCTGGATAAATATTTGAATGTACAATGCTGAACAATTTTTTACCACTAGGTGCCACTAACAGGTTTCATCTAACAAAAATATTTATCGAGGGGACATGTCTTAATAAAGAATCTATTTAACCTCAAGTCACTTTCAGGTTGTCAATCAATACTAACCCGAATATTGTGCTTGATTTCCTAAATGGAAAACTTGTTGTAATATTTTATAAGTACCCTTTAGGCAAGCCTTCCTATTTGAAAACACTCAAGGGAAGTTTATTTATTGCTGCAGTTTTGTACACAAACAAAGTGTAACAACAAAAATTGAAAACATAGACAGTAAAGTGCAGTAAAGCACAAGAGCTGCGAAAAAGAGAAGACTCAAACTGAGATTACCAAGGTTGAGACCACATCCAATGATGGTGATATTTTGTTCCCAACGTGTTCCTGTTTATGTGAGCCTGTGGTGCCACACCAGAAGGTGTGTCTGAATGCTGTGATTCACTGCTGAACATTTCTATCAGCAGCTGCTACTGTATATGGTTACTCTTTGGAATGAACAGTCTTCTCAATCATATCATTGAATGACCAAAGAAAACATAATTACAGTGTAACACAAGTGTTCATTTCTTTTCTGAGGTTCATTTGTTAATCTGGGTGGATTACTCTGATAGGCCCGTAATAGCAATACAAATACATTTCTTAATTTATTTTACATGTCGAAAACAAGAGGTGTAGCAAAACCACAATTTATAATTATAATTAGATGCGATTTTAACCGTGACGCATGTTCAGAGTCTACAACAAACTGTATGACATATACATTAAAATGTAATATATCTGATATAAGTTTCTCTTTCTGAATGAGCTCACTGGAGCCTGAACGTTTCTGGAACTTTTACCCACGATCCTTTGCGCGCTCAACATGGAGGAACTGACGGTGGAGGTTCGTGGCTCCAATGGAGCTTATTACAAGGTAAACCCCGCGTTTCGTTACACTCCGTCGGTCATAACTCAGGCGATTGTATGTTTAAGACTGAAAATATGTCAAAATGGGGTTTTAAATATTACGTCAACTGATCTTTTTTGCTGTTTTTCCTCCTTTTCCTCCTCGTGAAACGAGCTGCCACGGTTAGCTAGGTTAGCTAGCAGGCTAACGCGGTAGCTAACTAGTCGCGTTTCAGTTTCGGTTAATAATCCGCCTAAAAACGCTTCAGGTTTCCTTCATCTGCTGTTCGGTTGTCGGTTGTCCAGGCGGGTTAGTGAGGTGGTGACGGAGCCACACTGTGTGTTTACGTGTCCTAGCTGGCGTGGCTGACGTTAGCTGCCCGGGTAGCGTGAACGGTTGACGGTTTTATCCGCCGCCGTCGTGTTGGCCGGGACGTTATAGCAGCCCGACGATGCCCGTTAACGGTGAGGCTGGCGGTGTGTTCGTGTGTGTGTGTGGTGTTTTATGCCGTAAGTGGAGTTTAAGTGGCTGAGACTTGTCGTTTCAGTGGATTACACGGTCCTCTATGTGACGGGCCTAGTTGGACTATCCACCTGTTAAAGCTATAATTCTACCGCTTTATCATTGAGGAGTTATTTCATGCATGCGTCTTTGGCACAGACTAGTCTGTCTCTCTCTGTCTCTCTCTCCCTCTCTCTCTGTCTCTCTCTCCCTCTCTCTCTGTCTCTCTCTCCCTCTCTCTCTGTCTCTCTCTCCCTCTCTCTCTGTCTCTCTCTCCCTCTCTCTCTGTCTCTCTCTCTCCCTCTCTGTCTGTCTCTCTCTCTCCCTCTCTGTCTGTCTCTCTCTCTCCCTCTCTGTCTGTCTCTCTCTCCTGTCTCTGTCTGTCTCTCTCTCCTGTCTCTGTCTGTCTCTCTCTCCTGTCTCTGTCTGTCTCTCTCTCCTGTCTGTCTGTCTCTCTCTCCTGTCTCTGTCTGTCTCTCTCTCCTGTCTCTGTCTCTCTGCGTGTCAGCTGTTCACTCTGTATCATTAGCCGTCATCAGGTTCAGCATATACTTTGAAGCCAGATCTATTTTTGAATTGGTGTTTCAGAGATGTGTCGTACTGTGATGTGGTGTTGCTTCGCCACTTGACAGCAACTGCAAATGAAACCATGTCTTTCTTATCTATAGTTTTATTTATGTTCTGCATGATTTTAAGTGGTTTGAAAAAAAAATAATTGTTGCTAAAATTACTATTCTAAATGTTCCACTTTTACGTTATTTGCAAAGAGGTATTGGGGTGAAGTAAGCCACACTGTCTCATGCTTTGTTAGGTCACAAAGTTCATTCTTTTAAGTATTTGGCTTTTTTTTTCTTTGTGTCCTTAGACTACTAAGGATCTTTCTTGCCGTACTTACAGCCATCATAAACCCATTTTAATTTCAGCACCCTATTGTTTGTGTTGCTGCTGGTGACCAGCTCACACTAAACTCACCGAGTGTACTTTTTTTCCACTGTGTCTCATGTATTTAATTTGATTTGTTTTTTGGGTCAGGTACTTAGAAAAATTAAGCATGTAGCCAAATAAATACTTGCCTTGACATGTTGAAAGTATATATTTCTATATTTTCTCTTATGCTGAAATCACCACCAAAGCACTCCTGTTTTATTGCAGGTGCATGTTTATGTAATTGGATGTTATTGAACATAATGCATTAATTTGTTTTGTTGTTCAGGGCTTTGTCAAAGACGTTCATAATGACTCTCTCTCCATTTCGTTTGAAAACAAGTAAGTACAGGCTAATCGGTTGTGGCCGTTTGCCAAAAATGTTCCTTCACTCTTGAGTTGTGCAATGCAATTTTAAAATCGTTCATTATTTTTTAAGCTGGCAGCCTGAAAGACAAGTCCCATTCAGCGATATCCGCTTGCCGCCTGCTGCCGATGGCAAAAAGGAGATCGGTGAGGGAGACGAAGTGGAGGTGAGAAGGTTGAACATCTCTGCTAGTAAACACTGTTATATGGGCAGGTATGGCCTGGTGGTTAGGGAACTGGTCTTGTGACCGGAGGGTCCCGGGTTCGATTCCCAGACCTGAGGCCATGACTGAGGTGCCCCTGAGCAAAGCCCTTAACCCTCAATTGCTCACTTGTATAAAAATGAGATAAAAATGTAAGTCGCTCTGGATAAGGGCGTCTGCCAAATGCCGTAAATGTAAATGTTATATTGTGTAGATCTACTCCCGAGCAAATGAACAAGAGCCCTGTGGTTGGTGGCTAGCCAAAGTTCGAATGATGAAGGGAGACGTGAGTATTACAAGACTCCTCCCTGGTTATGCCGTTTTTCAGGTTCCATTTCTGCCAAAACGCCTTTTAACTTTCACTTTCTGTTCTGCGGTAGTTCTATGTGATCGAGTATGCTGCTTGTGACGCAACGTACAACGAAATCGTCACGTTCGAACGCCTCCGACCAGTGAACCTCAACCCAGCCGTCACACAGGCCTCCTTCTTCAAGTGCACTGTTCCTGTCCCCGAAGATCTCAAGTCTGCGTGAGTGCAGTGGCCATTTCTCGTCTCTTCACTCCCTGTTTTCACTGAATCCTACCCCGTGTTCGCATGGGTGTTGCCATATTTGGTAGCACATCGTGGTTTTCTCAAAATACTCTTTTTCAGATGTGCAAACGAACTTGCACACAAGGACTTCAAAAAGGCTGTGGGAGCCAGCCGGATAGTCTACAGCCCAGAGACTAGCCAGTTGGTTATACTAGTGAGTTTATCTCTGCACCTTACTGTACACTCTTCACAAGATTACATTTAATATATATATATATATATATATATATATATATATATATATATATATATATATATATATATATATATATATATATATATATATAGAGAGAGAGAGAGATAAATCCAGGAAGTTAATTGATAATTGAATTGATTGCGGAGTATTTTGCACTTTTAAAAACCCATTACATTTTTAACTGTTTTGAAACGTTAACGAATCGCTCTCCTCTAGAATGTTTTTAATTAAGTTTGTTGTGGCAGTCTGTGAATGAGTCCACGGTGAAGAGAGTTTCCCTCCTGAGCGACATGCACTTGAGGAGCATCCGCACCAAACTCATGCTCATGTGCAGGAACGAGGAGGCCACCAAGCACCTGGAGGTGACCCCACCCACACCGCCTCTCGCCTTACATCGTACATTTTCACGGAATACGGAACGCAGAAAGCGCAACCACGTATTAATGGAGTTTGTCCCACGTTTAGAGCACAAAGCAGCTGGCATCAGCCTTCCAGGAGGAGTTCACTGTGAGGGAAGACCTCGTGGGCCTTGCTATAGGCAGCCATGGCAGTAACATCCAGCAGGCCAGGAAAGTGCCGGGCGTGACTGCCATCGAGCTCGATGAAGAAAGCGGCACCTTTAGGATTTATGGTGAGGTGAGTAAACTGCCAACGTTTTGGGATACATCCGTCTGTTGCTTGTGCCAAGTGTTATTAGGGTTAAGTCTCCATCTGTCCCATGTTACTAGAGAATATTGCCTGAATATGGTTGGGTTGCATCTTTGTACATGAGATTTCAGCAAAGAGGAGCAGATCAACCCATACACTTGGTCTCAGAAACTGTTGAATTTGGGTATTTCAAACTGGTGGGACTGGAATTGTGCTGAAAGTGTTGGAATGCTGTATTGGGTTTTCAAGGACTTCACATATTTGGCCAAAACCTGACACATTTTATCTGTTTAATTTTCTTTTGTGGTTGCAGACTGCAGAGGCAGTCCAGAAAGCAAGGAATTATCTGGAGTTTCTGGAAGAATCTGTACAAATCCCAAGAAATCTAGTTGGTATGAATCTTACTTCTCACTACATATGGTTCTAAACTCTATGTTCTCTGGAGATCCCGTTGTTCAATTATATTTATTTATTACTGGTTGCACCTGGTAAATAAGGAAGCCAAGCAAGATTTTGGATAAGAAAGTAGATGGCATCTTAGCCTGAGGGCAAAGGTTTTTTTTTTCATGCAACATTTAAAAATTCCATTGCCCTCATGAAATTGAGGTCTCCTAAGGTCAAAATGCTTTTCTTTGTAGGAAAGGTTATTGGAAAGAATGGCAAGGTTATCCAAGAGATTGTCGACAAGTCTGGGGTTGTCCGAGTACGAATTGAAGGTGACAATGACAACAAACTCCCCAGACAGGAAGTAAGATCTCCTTCTTATGACACTTTCTTTCTATTTTTTTTTTTTAAGTGTTGAACCAAACTTGGTGTGTGAAGTGGTTATTCACGAGTAGTAATCTTCTTCTGCCAGGGCATGGTACCCTTCACGTTTGTTGGCACCAAGGAGAGCATTGGCAACGTGCAAGTGCTCCTGGAGTATCACATTTCCTACCTGAATGTGAGTGGTGAGGATATGAAGGTCAACCCTCCACGCTGGTGCTCCTAGTGTGTACTGGCTGCCTCTGAGACCATTTGAGCTTTTGGACAGAAGAAAGTCTCTTTCCATGTCTATTCAGACCCAGCTCTTCCAATCCAAACCCTGATCTTAACTATTATAATCCCCTCTTTCACATTGGGCGTTTAGCTGGGGTTAAACATGGCTGAAGTGTTGATTTTAAACATGTTCTCACCGTGTTGCTCAGCATAAAAAGAGATGGACCTGGATTGAGAGAATCGCTGTCTGCCACTTGAACGTTATTTGTTTGCTTGCAGCCAGCATGGGCAGTCATAAGCTGCTTTAGCTTTAGCTGCCCTTCTCATCCTTGTGGTTGGCTTACAGAAGACATGAATATAAACAAGTATTGCCAAAAGAAAGGTATCACATGGGCTCAGTATTGAACAGCTAAAAAAGCTCACGTCCGCTTTTAAAAACAGCAACAGACATGTCCCTCAATAATAATAATAATAACGCCTATTTAAACACCTATTTAAAATGTGATACAGTGACTGGTGGTGGCAGCAAAGCTGGCTTCATGGGAAAGGTCTTGGGGCAGCTGAGTGGGTCTCGGGACGGGCCACAGGGGCTGCGGGACAGGTTTCGGGGCAGGTCTTTGAGCAGGTCTTGAGTCAGGCCACAGGGGCACCTCTCAGCAAACCTGCTTTGCTCCCTGCAGGAGGTGGAGCAGCTGAGGCTTGATAGGCTGCACATCGACGAGCAGTTACGGCAGATCGGTCTCGGCTACCGGCCTGTCCCTGGACGCCCTTCTGACAAGGACAAGGCCTACGCCATGGACGAGGGCGTGTCCAGCGCCCCGCCCCACTCCGGCCGCTCCTATGCTGGCCGAGGACGAGGACGCCGAGGCATGAACTATGCTTCGGGTTACGGTAACACCCTACAAACCCCACAGACTTTGGGTTATACTAAGACTTTCTAAGCCTCTTACCCAGATTCCCACCTTTTTTAACACACCCTATGGGTTGCAGTAACTCTTTAAGCTTTTTATCTAGACTTCCAGTTAAAATAAGCTATTTTAAAATTTGGGTACTTCCAGTTTTGGTAACACCTTAAACCTTTTACTAAAATGAAAATTTTAAACCGAACAAGTCAAAAATAATTATATGACCTAATGGGGATGCCGTATGGTTTTGTCCCTGCACATGCAGGACCTAGAATCTTAACATTCCAATGCAGCAGTAATACAATGAAAGTTTGACGACTGTGTCTACTCTTATAATACAGTTAAACTTTATATGTAATGTTTATTATTTTTATGTAAGGTAATTATGAGTTTATATAACCTTTTCCTTCATTTAATACTATTATGCACAAACTATCTATTGTAAAGAACCTATTGTGAGACTGTAAGCTCCAGTTCCTTTTCACACAAAAAAAAAGCTCTCAAGTTCCATGTTGCAGTCTCGTATTCTAATCTGGTCCCTACTTGATGATTCCTCAAACACAAGGGCCAGTTGTTTGCGTGTACATTGCCTTTGTTCGGGGGACGTTGTGTTTGCAAAACGTGACTATAAACAGCAGTGACCAGCCAGGCAGTGAAACGATCCCATTTGTCACATGTAGGAACAAACTCGGAGCACTCGTACACCTCGGAGACGGACTCGGAGCGTAAAGATGAGCTGAGCGACTGGTCCCTGGCGGGGGAGGAGCCTGAGCGAGGAGCCCAGCAGCAGAGAGACAGCAGGCGGAGACCGGCTGTGGGGAGGGGCAGAGGTCGCGGGACGGGGAGAGGGTCTTCCAGTACCATGAGTTCAGGTGCAGCTCTACAAGCTCCACTAGATGACCAACAGAAACATTTTATTTTCCTCACGTACTTTGCCTGGCCAAGGAGTGTCTGACGGATATTTTTCATCCGTCATACATTTCAAAAGACATTTGGACACCACTGAGGATGACTTTAGCATTTCATTTAGACCTTAACTGAATGATGTCTCCTAGTTACCTTCTTTTCTTACTCTCTACTCACAGTAGACATATTTATTTTTGCTGGCTTTAATGAGAGATTTGAATAGCATGCTATGTGGGCAAAAGTGTCTTAAGTGGCCATGTTCTTATACAGTGAGGAAACACCATGCAACTTTGGAAGTTTCCTCCACTCAGAAATCATGGAGGGGTCTGAAATTTTCATCCTGGGTGCATGTCCACTGAGAGACATAATAATAATAATAATGAAAATCACAATGTAAGATTTAAAAATAATTTGTTTTTGAGGCATTTTGGTTGGACTGCAACATATCGGGAAGTGCCTGTATCGTATAGAGCTCAGGCAAGTTTTCCTGCCTCATCTTCTGATTGGACCTTCTCTAGAAGCCCACACAGCATTAGCTCATTCATTTATTACTGACGAACTTAAAAACCCCTAAGTAACCCAAAATAAGTATTTGTTTGCTTCATTCACAGTGCTGAAAGACCCCGATCGGAACCCCTACAGCCTGCTGGACAACACCGAGACGGACCAGACGGTGGACACGGACGCCAGCGACTCTCACGTGAACACGAGCCGTCGCCGTCGCTCACGTCGACGCCGAACAGACGAGGACGCGACGGTGATAGATGGCGTGAGCGAGTCCGATAACGCCTCGCTCAGCGAGAACGGCCTAGGCAAGTCCAGCGTGGCCTCCGCGCACACGGGCACCTAGTGTCACCCGCTACCCCCGCAGCCGAGCTTCCCACCTCTATGATCTGCTGCAACTTTTGCAAATCTTTTTTTTTTTTTAAGAGCTTGTACAGCTCATTTTAAAAGATGTTCTCTGTAGGCTGTGGTAAAAAGTACAGTGAGCTTCAGCTTACTCCCAAACACTCGAGTGAAAACTGAACTGAATAGAGGTGAAGTTTGTCCTCCACACCGCTACTGTGTGGTATAATTGTGAGAAAGGGCTCGCTTCTGGGTTATGACAGGGAGAGGACTCTGCTTTGAAAGAATAACGTCTACCTGTATGATGCAGTTCTGAGAGAGCAAGCTTTCTGTCCCCGCTGGGTAGAACTCGTCTTAAGTGTGCACTCGTGCCTGTGTGTTGTACCTGGTGAGAGGGGGCTCCTTGCTGTATCTCTCAGAGAGGAAACTCTCATGCCTTCCCCACTGTAGATGAATGGGAGGCTAAACCACAACGGCGTAACCGTAGCCGCCGACGCCGCTATCGCCCTCCAGAGGAGAGGCGGCCAGGTAATGGGTGCACAAATGGTAGCATGTAACCTGCATGGCTTACCTGTGTCTGGAGTGACCCCTAACCAGCCCGTTACCAGGCTCAACCACACACCCTGAAGAGCAGGCCTGCTGTGAGAGGGATCTAGCCATAATTCACACAACCAAGACCCCAATATAGTATTTTTACATTTTCATGGTATTGAAAAAAGAGGGGTGGTTCCTGATTAATGATTAAACCTAGTCTTCAATGTTGTAGTACCAGTGCTGAATCAACATTGTGTTTCTAGAAAAATTGCACAAATAATAAGTTTATAAATATAATGATAAATTTTTTTTTAGAATCAGGTGTTATGTGATGATGTGGCTGCTACTACTACTACTACTAATTTCGATAATTTTATATATATATATATATATATATATATATATATATATATATATATATATATATATATATATATATATATATATTGATATGGGTTATATGGTTTAACACATTTGAAAATGTTCTATCCATGTGCCTGCCTTAAGTAAAATATCATAACTGATGTGGGCTGATCCAACCTTCCCTCCTCTTGCCCCAGCACCCCCCCACACAGTTCTCATAACCGAGACAAGAGCTTCCTTAGAGTCCTGCTAGTGTTCTGGAGGGTTTCAACATGAGTTTTTTTTTTTTTTTTTTTTTTTTCCTTTTCTGTGCAGTTACTGTGGCTGATTACATATCAAGGGCTGAATCACAAAGCAGACAGAGAACACCGCGAGATCTGAAGAAGAAGAATAAAGATTTGGTGAGTCAAGAGTTCCTTTGTTTACAATGTGAACGATCAAATGTCAACTACATTATTTGGGTTCCTATTTGGGAGGTATTGCCTAATTGCCTATTGTGGTTAGGCAGAGAGCTTATAAACTAGCAGAGTTATCAAGGGTTTAACACTAAACTTGCATGTAGTCCACTGTGTTGCTGCTGGTGAGAAGACAGCCTGCAAACATGGATAGAGTAGAATGGGGAATTTGGAGACGAGTATTTTAAAACCACAATCTACTGTGTTCTAGTTAATCACATTTGCAGAGAAATGATGTACTCCCTCAAGTGTGCTTAGCTTGCAAAAGTGCTAGAGAAAGCACCATGTTATTAGTTTAGATTATCTTACCACAACACTGCTTTTGTGAGTTGACACTCCTCTTAATGCCTGGGTCCTGCTGAGACTAACATGACTCCCTCCGCCTATTCGCAGGGCCAGGTAGAGAGCATAGCCGAGCACTGCACCTCTACATCTCTGACCAACGGCCCCAACAGCAAGACGGACGAGCCCAATAAAGCTACGTGTGCTTCCACTGAGACGGCCCCCAAAGACCTCGGCCAAGGAAATGGGGCCAAGCCAGCTGTCGTAAATGGACTCTTCTAAGCAGTTTTTTTTTAAGTTTATGCAACCTTTACATTTTTACAATAGTGCTTGTACAAGCTTGCCAAAGATAGACATGGACTTCCAGATTCTCTACTGCACTTTTCCGTTCCTTCACCATGGAACAGGTAGGAGGGGAAGCAAGATAATATTGGGGGGAGGACCACGGACGACACGCACTCTATACAGACAAATTAAACTTAGGTCACACCCAAGTATGTCCAAGTACATCATCAGATGTTGTGCCTTCGAAGAGTAGTTTTACCATTCAAGTAGCTGGCTGTAGGAAAACCTGATATGGTAATGGGAATATCCCAGAGGTTCTCAGACTTGTTGAGTTAGCTGCTTTTTGTTTTTAATATGCAACCACTTCATACATGGGTGGGGATTAGGAAAAGCAGTCTGAAAAATGATGTTTTGCACTGAATTGTACTTTCTTTCCCTTTAGAATAATGTTAGTCTGGAAACTGGTCTGTTAACTTTGTTCATTTTAAGTGGCGTATATGACACTCCACATGGCTATCTGAAAGATTGAACTTCTGGTTCATTGCCTGGCAGGTTATAGTGACCATGACTGTTTAGCAAAAGGAGCCTTGTTTTGGTTTATTTATTTTAAGATGTACAGTATTTAAAAGAAAAAGCAAAAGCAGTTATTCTTTTAACACTAAACTGGCTGCCTGAACGTATTTGCACGCAGGTGACAATTTGGACTACTGAAAGATCAACTTCCAGATTTTTTTTGTGTGTGTTCTGTAAACTACGTTTTGAGTCCTTATTTTCTTTTTTAATGTTCATTCTGGTCGTTTGATGTGCAATATGTTTTGTACGCAGGTTGTTCTTGAATAAAATTTTGATCTTGCAGACTGTGTCCCAAGGCATTATTGTAAGTTCCAGGTAATACCAGTGCTTTAAAAAGAATGCAAATTAAATGTATGACAAGATTTTAATGTTTACACAAGAATTCAAGTGCATCAGTCCAATCTCACTGTGTAATAAAACTATTTCTTAGCTTGTCCATCAAGTAAATCTTTAGCTTCATTGATTTTTGCAGCAAGATATGGAGATCCACCTGCATAATGGACAAGAAGCAACATTCCTCAATTTCCAGTGAGTACATTTTAAAAAGACTGTCCAAAAAGATAAAATTCTTACCTCGATCAGGGTGATTTAAAATCATAAGTTTTCTGTGTGCCTCTCTAATCTTGTTTTTATTGGCAGTGGGACTAGTGGGGGGAAAAAAAAAAAACCCAAATTGTATACATCGGGAGGGCAAAAGGTACACAGACCTGTTAACACTACTGCAAACGTACCTGACTCCGAGAACAAGAGAAGCTTCTCTCTTGGTCATCTTGGGTTCAAATCCTCCTCTGTAATAGCCACTTCCAAAAGTCTGAAATAGAAGCGAGTCGCTCAGCCTTGTACCCACAAGTTTACGTAATGCTAGTTTATATCTCTGCAAGAATGGACTGGTTTACAGATTTGGGAAAAGCCCGGAGAGCTTGTTTCACTTGAGGCTCCATTTGCTTCATGGCTTGCACCGCATAGCGACCTGTGTAAGGTGACAACACCTTCATGTCCTTGTATTACAACTGAGCAGCGGCTTCAAGTTCAGCATCAGTGTTCATAATTACAAACCTGCGAATCCTGCTGCGGCCAGTGTGAGTCCCACGGCCACCATGGTGCTGGCCTGGAGGTAAAACAAACATGTCAACAATGAACCTTGATTACACTTCACATTAAATAAGAGAGGAAGGAGCAATTACCATAAACACACCAGAAAAGTTCCTCTCGCCATTCTAAGACATTTGAGCTCGTTTCTTTTATTGGTTGTCTAGTGTTTCCTGCACCCCTTTCATTCCCAACAGGTACAATATCTTGTCCCTCATATGAAGGTCAGTTGACCACATATTGTCTGGATTTTTGGTGTATTAGTAGTTTAGCTGCTACCTTGTGGTCCTACGGTTCTCCATGTGGTTATTAATGTTATTTTAAGATTAAACAATAAGAGGAAACTCCCTCCTCAGCCTACAGTTACGTTAGACTATTTGTTAAATAAATGGTACGACCAATAATAATAAATAATATATAACAGCTCTCTGGATCACATCATCATGGGGACGTAACACCAGACATGAAATCATGCACGTTATTTAATAACCGCCCAAATGGCCTATAATGTTTATACTGTCTATAATGGAAGTTAGCTATGCTAAGCTAAGCTGCTAACACGAATTACCCTTTAACTACTAGCTAGCTGCCAGAGAGTTAAACAAGCCAATCGCATAGCTAGCTTAAAAGTTGAATTAAGAGTTGTTGGTGATAAAACGTGCGTACCATTTTTCCTGCTACGATGTTTTGCTCCTTTCGTCCTTAAACATATCTTCACTTACAAGTCACATTGATGTCACTGCAAATCTCGTGTTCATGTTTTGGTGACTTTTGAACTTTGTGCCACCATGCTGCCGGAAAGCGGAACGAACCGTTGCAAAACACAAATATTTTTTGTTTTATAAAATGGCTGCTTAAATTTTGTGAAAGTATGTATATTTCCTCAATGCATATAGGGTATTTGGCTTGGTAGTAATATAGCTATTTACCAAAAGACTTATCTGTCTTCTGTCTTTTTGAGACTGGTTCTCACAGCAGTCACTGAATCAACGATAATTCTGAATACCTGTATATCTCTGATACATTGGTTATCTCTGAATCTCTGACAACGATTAAGCATGCTATTCTTAACCGGCTTATTGCATCTGGGTAGATCACATAAAAATAGAAGTCACAAGCTTCCTTAAACCGTCTTTGGGTTACCAGCACTCTGGTATTGGTGGTTTTCTGTGTAGCAACCATAATTCAACCATAATTATATATATATATATATATATATATATATATATATATATATATATATATATATATATATATATATATAAACATGTTTGCATAAAAATATTTATCTCTCATCTATACTCTTGGGACACTATAATGCCATAGGATGAATATTATGTTTTAAACATCTATTTTCAGTCTTCCAGGTAGGTTCCCCTACAACCTGTTTTTAGTTTCACTACTTAAACTTCAGAAGCACTTTGCAACACACACATATACAGTGTTGCTTGAAAGTTTGTGAAGTCCTTGATTAGTTTAGATTTTTCAGTTGTTTTACCAACATTTTCTTATGTTATCATGACCTGTTTTTGTATATGAATATGTTTATTTTTATCAATTCCATTTACTTGTTTTGGGGGAAATGTGCGAGTTGCCAGCAGGCTACATGAAACATGGAATCAGAGTGTGCAAAAGTAAATGAACCACAGCTGCATTGGTATGGTCAATTAGGTGAAAGACTCATGAAACACATACAAGTGCTCAATTAAGCAGACCAATCAAGTGAGACATCCTTGGGAAGCCTTGGGCTTTGAGCCACACTGATTAAAAGGCAGAGGAAACCAACCAAACCACAGTGTAAAGGACACAGATCAACAATACAGAAAGGAAAGGAGACATCTGAAGACAGTAGGAGTCCATCAGACTGGGGGAAGATACAAGACCATCTCCAAAAGATTCCAGCTCCATCCGTCCACTGTAAGACAAATCATTTACAAATGGAGGTCACTTAGCATCACTGCAACTCTGTGAGAAGCGAATGGCCATCAAAACGTGAAACCAAGAAGCACCAGAAAGATTATTATTCAGGTAATGGCCAACTCACACATCACCTCCAGAATGTTACACACCTCTCTGGCAGCTTCTGGGATAAATGTACATGGGACTACAATCAGGTGAAAAATCAATAGACATGGCATTCAGGGGAGAGTTGCTAGAAGGAAGCCTCTGCTCTCCAGAAAGAATTATGTTACCCATTTAAACTTTGCCAGATACCATTTGGACAAACCAGAGGCTTTCTGGAAGTCCATTCTCTACAGATAGGCACGAAATTGAATTATTTGACCACAATCACAGGCACCATGTTTGGAGAAAAGTCAGCACTACAGTTAAAGAGAAGAACCTCCTCTGGACCTTGACTACTCCAGATTATCCAAGGAACCATCAATTTCCAGACCTATCAACACATTCTTGACCAGAATCTCCAGAACCTTCTTATCAGTCAGGGACTTGAGGCTGGGATGTAAATGGATTGTGCAACAAAACAACAACCAACACATTCCAGCAAAACTTAATGGCTTAAGAGGAAGATGTACACTCTGGAATGGCCAGTCAAAGTCCAACCCTCAATCCCATGGGCAGTACATGCCAGATGTATATCCAGCCTCTCTCAACTGGTCCTACAAGGGGGAGTGGGCAAAAATCACAAACAGCAGATGTGTGACACTGATTTGTGGTATAAGAAGACATTTGGTTGAAGTAATGGCTGCAAAAGCAGCTGCCACAAGCTTCTAACTAAAAGACTTCACATACTTTTGCACTTGGCAAATTTTCATTTTATTGAGAGAGAAATTACTTTGTTTAAAAAATAATGAAAATATTATTTTTTTCCTGTGTCACCTTTATTTGCATGCTCTACTTTACAAATAGAGATTTGCATATTCATTTCACAAGATTATTATTATTATTATTTTAAAGAAAACAATGACCATGTCTGGGTGGTTCTAAAACTTTCAAGTAGCACTATATACTATATATAATATATATTTATAGGACATATTGATTCCATCTGCAAGACAACCCAAAGAGACAAGAAGGTAATACATAAACCAATAAAAGCCAGTCCAAACCCACAAAAGAAACTTTAGCACTACATTGATTAGTAACCAGTTGGGAGAGCACAGGGCTCGTCCCCCTGGAGTCGTTCTCACTGTAGTGAACCAATGACTGTCCTAATTATTGCCCCTTTCATTTGCATAATTACAATGTTTCTTTTATTGCGCAGACAAGAACAGTATAGAAATTGTAAATTGTAGTGGACTGGCTGCAGTCAGTGAAAGTCAGGTTTTAATGATAAATCTGTCCTCTGCAAACCAGGCAGGCTGGCTGGAGTTTCAAAAGGATTTTAAAAAGCCAACTGTGTGCAGAAATTAGAGTTTTTTCCCTAAATCATATGGAATTACAGTGCTGGGTGCATGTGGTGTGACTCCACACAAAAAGCCCAGAGGAAGCAGCTATTTCTGTTGGTTTTATTAAACCAACCAAGCAATTTAATTCTTTTGTTCAGGAGAGTTCTACTTCATTGATTAACAAAAGCAGGGATATAATTTTTTCAGCCTTTTTGAAAAGCCTGAAATGTCAAGCCTTTTAAAGCAGATTATTCTGCCTCTGTGCGGTGAATGCAGCCAGAGTAACCTTTTGTCTACAATTAAATATTCCAGCATAAATATAAAAGAAAATCAGAGATGGGGAAGATTGACTCACGAGAGATTGGAGAGGTAGATCCTCACACTGATAGTGCAAACAGCTTGCTTCTAATTAAATATGCCACCGAGTCTCTAAGCATTTGCTTTCTGCCGCAGAGAGAGGAAACAGCCTAAGAATGCGAGGAAGAACTATATCACACCATCTCTCTGGTCACAGCTTTCCTCTGGGCATCTAAAGGTATTTCAGGATGTTTTTTTGTTGGGATTGGGTAATTATTTGTTTTTAATATCAAATGTTATGTCTTTAGGGATATGCATAAATACAGCACTGGAATGAAAAGTTCTGTGTTTGTTTATGATGCTGACTTTGATAATTATGCATGACAATGGGACACTTGAGAGACAGACATGTTTATTTTCATTATGAGGATTTAGCTGCAGCATGAGAAGTTGAATAGGTTCTTATTTTTAAGGATTTTTGACCCATCGTTATACTTCATCTATTACTTTTTGACATTACTCTTTGAGGATGTGCATTCTTTTACCTTAACTTCTGATGCTGAATGTTGGTGTGGGGTTTACATGTAGTGGTGGAATAAGATTATTATGTAGTGTTATAGCTTATTATTCAGATGTGGTTGGTGACAGTATTATTGTTAAGTTATGAAATACGTTCTTGTCACAATGACAAGATTGATATGATCTAAATTCAGTCTCTCACATGCATTATTGTTTAGTTTTTATTTTTGCAAAACATACAAAAGTTCCATAGCAGAACCTGAATTTTAAACATGATTATGATCACATTCCTTGCACAGCATCTACACATAATATGTTCTCTTATTATACAGTGAGCGAGTATGACCACTTGAAAGTTTTCAGTAGCGTGGTATTGAGCTGGTTCAGTGACCTTTAAGGATGCTCTCTCTCACACCTGCGTGATTATTTCGTATGTATCAGGAAGTTAAAGGGTTTTGAAGACAATTAAGTAAATCTGTTTTGATCACAACAAATATTGCATGTGTTTTGAATTTAGTAGAACAGTTTTAAGAGAGTGAAATATCCACTGCAAATATCCACTGCATGTATTTTTCTTGTACTTTTGCATCACTTTATGCCTTGCTTGGCACTCTAATTACTGAAAGGTTAGCTCTAGTGTAGATCGTTTTAGTGAAGACATGGAATAGGCTGTTAGTGTTCACATTTTTTAATAATTATAAATTCTGAAGATGTCTTTATTGTGTAAATCATGTTTGTTTTAGAAAAGTCTATGCCACAAATGTGAAATGCATCTGTGCTGCATTTTAGTGCACAACATGCAAAGGTTTTAAACAGAGCAGCTTGGAACAGAAGTGCAATTCATGTAACAACAACATTCTGAGTTTGCTTCGGTGTCATCAGATGCATAAAATCTGTGTTTACCTCTTTAGACCAAAGTCTCCTGTGTCTCCCCCACTTCAAGAATTTTAGCTGACGTTACACAGTGATTCACACATGGAGGACCCAGCAATAGAATCTTACTGTAATTTGCTTTTGCAGCTTCCCTCATTAATCACAAATTCAGGAAGTGATGAGTTTTCTCCAAAGGCATGATTAGAAAGAATACAGCTGCTGTAAATGTCCTATACACACTGCTGTCTACATCTGCTTTCGAAGTTGCAGCTTAAAAAAAAATCCTAATGCGTTTAGCCATGTGCAGAGTCTAGAGTGACGAGAGAAGGAGTGGGTTACACACTGGCTCTCCCTCCCCTGCACCACATTTAAATCTGACATTATGCTGAATTTTGGTTTCGGAAATAAGACTGCAAGGCTTGCAAAAAGGAAACAGGAATTATTTAATCAAATTGGCACCTCCACATCCAGATTTGTCTTGGGCGGCATAATGCAGCTCAGTAATCCCTTTATCAAATACTCAGATGAAGTGAACATATTGGAACCAGAAAAATATAGGAATATTTAGAGACATTTTATCTTTAGTTTATGTCTGTTCTAAATATGCCACCTTTTTATTCTTGGAGGAAAATAATTCCCTGTGGTTTCCTGAACAGTGTTTGATAAACATACATGGTGTGGGAAAAGTTGTTTTTAATAATTTGTATTGCAGTTTTTCTAAATGATGTTTGACAGCTTTCCACATGAGGTGATGGGTGTTTCACTCAAAGGGTTCTCTCTGTACTGAGAATGTGTCTCGTCACTGTGTTTCATGACTGTTATGTTGAGAGGTAAGTTTCTCCATGCTTGTGTGTGTGGGAAATCTTTGCTCATGTCATGTTGTAATTATCTTATCATACGGTGTTATCTACTTTGGTGAATACATTTTATTTAGTAATCAAAACTGTTATTGAATCTGTTGTAACTGTGCTTACCATCTTAGAAAATAAGCCTTTTGTTTTCAGCCTTTGGGACTAAATACGGGGCAAATGTCCACAGTCAAAGCTTTGTCTGGCTTTGTGTTAAGGCAGTTTGTTGGGCATTCTCTTTGAACTTTTTAATGCAATGTTACACTTAGCTAAGTTACTCATACCTGTAGTTACAGATTATTGATAACTGAAAGTTCAGGGCACTTAATAAAGACAACTTGAATTGACAGTGTAAACAGGCAAATTGCTGTAAACATATATATTTTTTCATAAACATTGTACCATAGTGCTGTAGTTCTATAGCTAAAATGACACATCACTCCTTTTCTTGAACCCAAGTATGGACTCCATTCAAAGCTGTTTGACCTTTACCCATTCAGTTTATAAATAGCACAACAAATAGCTGCTATGGCAAAGACCTGTGATTATAGACATTAAATAAAATTTGCTGCATCTGCTGTCTTCAGTGTTTTTCCTCTGCCACTGGGCTGTAATGAGCCTCTCTCAGGTGGCCCCATTGAATCAAGCTGTCATTCAGCAGGGTCTCTCTGGGTCTCTTCACAGTGGGCAGTGGGTTCTCAGTGAGTGCCTGCTAACTTTGTTAGTGAACGTTCTTCTTTGACGTTATGCACGTGCTCAAATTGTCCTGTGCACCACGTCCAAACAAGAAGCTCCTTTATCTGCAGGATGACTGCATTCGGTTCCAAGCATGTTGTAGTCTAGATTACGTAACTAAATAAATAATCTGAGGCTGACAGTCGTGGTGGTTTTAAGTAGCTTAGCTCCTCCAGTCCTAGTCTCACGCGTAAATGTCTCTCCATCTTACATTGCAGCTGGGTATGCACTGGTTTGGCACCAAAGCAGTTGAAAATGATCCCAAGTCCCCGGCAGTGGTTTTGGCAATAGTTACCCTGATAACTGAACCCTTTAGAAATCAGAACCTGCAGCCTGCAGCACATTCATGCTCCAGGCACCATTTCACCATGAGCGGAGGAATAATGGTGCACTGCCTTCCCTGTTTGTTCCACTCCCACTTTTTTTTGTCTGCTGCAGCCTGTAATTATCTACAGCTGAAAACAAGAACACGCCGAAATGCCCATTGGGCCATAGAAAGGGAATTATAGCCCATGTCTCTCCGCTTTCTCTCCTGAAAGAATGCATCTTTTTTGTCCCGGAAAATATGCGTTGAGTTTAGTTAGAACAGTGTTGCTTGAAGGGGGGGGGGGTTTGCTCCACAGGCCAGTCATGTGCGAATTTCTTTGTTAAATCACCCTCATGTCTTGATGATGGAAAATTGATCAGGCCCGAATCAGAGGTTCAATATATGCTCCCCCTCAGGCTTTTGTCTAGGTGAATAGCACATGGTGAAGGGACGCGGGCAGGTTGCTATTAATATGACAGCCTACACCATATCCAGCTATAATTTCTAATGAAATACCTAATCTCCATTATTTTGATCCAGGCAGGCGATACTGTGAAGAAAAGGGAGAGGGGGAGACAGAGAGAGAGAGTGAGAGAGACAGAGAGAAAAGCCTTTTCTTTCCGTTCTTTCGTGGCAGTTGTATGAGAATTGGCAAACCGATAATTTTTGTCAAGTATTTTTTTTCTTTCCTCTGTAGCCGGCTGAAATGCTTGTGGATTGCCACAGTTTAAAAGGCTCCCAGATAAAGCCATTCAGGGCGCTGAATGAGGACGCCATCTGTTTTTCTTTTTTTTTATTTCCTGCTCTTTCTTTTTCCTTTTTCAATCCTTGTAATCAAATTTGAGCAAAATCAAATGGAGGGGGGAGTTTCAATGAAAGTACCTTTTGTTGGTCTTGAAACGAGCAAGTAATTTACAAAATGCCCTTCCTTTGTGTGGGAGGCTAAAGGAAAAAAGAAATCAGTAGCTTTTAAAGCTAGGCCTTGCTGCGACTGCGAAGATAATGAAAGCCGTCTGTGTTGTGGGGTAGAAAGCATTTCAAAGACAGGCCTGACTCAGGGTTACACTGCTGTGTCTGTTTGTTTTGTGAGGAGATCCGAGTCAGGCTTCCACGCTGCACGTTCTGGGGGGTGAGGCGCTGAAGCAGGCTGCCCTGCTCTCTCCCCGCATCCCGGCTCCCTGCCTGGGGATGGATGAAGATGGAGGTGTGGTGGAACATATGGGATTCTGACAGGAGTTCAACAGCTCACTGCTAATGGAGATCAGACAAGGGAGGAGAGAGAGAGGAAGAGAGGGGGAGAGGGGGAGAGAAGGGGCGAGGAAGAAAGAGGGAAAGAAGCGAGAAATATCTTTTGTGTTTTGCTTGCTGCACTCCTTCGCAGTGGAAGTGGACTTCTCCTGAAAGGTGAGTGCCTGTGGGTTTCCTCTTGGGAGTTCTGTGTCGGGCGCTGCTGGGAGCTGCTATGTAAATGATTCTGTGCTCTCGGTGTGCTGCGTTTTCCCCTCTGCTTCTCCTTCCCTTTCGTGTTCTTTTTTTGCTGAGCTGTTTTCTGGAAGGGCACCGGGCTGGTATGGAGATGATCTTGGCTGTGGAAGGTCTTTAACCTTTGGGCTGAAGGAGTTTAACATCCTTCGGCTTCAGACCTAAGGGCTTGTTTACGACACAACAGGAAGTTACTGCTTAACAGGTTGATGATTTAGGTGCAGTTAGCAAAGGCTAATTGTGAATATATGCCCACATGTAAAGGAAAGAGCTGTTTGACTGTTTTTGTTTACTGTGACTTTAGAAAACATATTAGCTGCTCCGTGGTCTAATGTAGAGTGCTGAGAATTTATTTGACAGGCTAATTTAATGTACAAAGTTACCAAATGAGTGAGCAATATCAGCTGTTTGTTATTTAAATAGACGGAATGTTGACACTATTGTACTTGCGCAGGTAGAAATAACATGAAAGCTTTCATTACATCTTTATTATCTGTTCATCAGGTAAGGTGATATTTTGACAGGTGTCATGTAGAAATCTTCCTAATGTTCTAAATAATCGTCACAGTTAGTGTAGGTGTCATGAACAGGTGCTGTTTATGAGCTGAGGATTGACAGCATGTCTTTCATAAAGAGTGAGGACCTGTTGAGTTTCACTTCTTTGCAGACGAACAATACATAATGCATATGCACAATCTCTTTTTGATGCAGTGTATGCATCACTTACCTTTTATGAGATCCACTTCCTTTCTGCCAAAGTTTTCTTTTATTTGAGCTTTCATTCAAGTCTAATAAATAAGTTTCACACTCTGGACTCCACTAACAATTGACAAACAGAATATATTAAAATGAGTTGATTTCTCACTTGGTTTATTGAAAGGTCAAAATTTGCACTGGAACAAATAAAACTTCATTCAATTCATTGTGGATGAATAGAATAGTTAATCAGGCTGCTCTCTACTGCCACCCAGCACCTGCAAGAGTCTACAGAAGCCCCTGGGACCAGCAGCCTGTCAGGCAACTCTGCCTGTTACTTCTTTTAGTGGTGTTCAGTTATGTGTGTGCCTGGGGGGCACTTATGTGCACCTGATATGCAGGCATTATGCATAGTTATAGTTTGCTTACACATTTGCAAAGCACCTATTGATGCATGCTGGCTTTCTCATGCTTAGAAGCTGAATAATTCATTATTTTTTCCCCAAATTCAAATATGTAATGTTAGTACTTTTAATTATTCTTTAATATAATAAATGAGTTTCTTATATTCTTTAAGCCCCCAGACAAGATTTTTAAGTTCACACACACGCGCATATATATATATATATATATATATATATATATATATATATATATATATATATATATATATATATATATATAATTACAATAATCCATCTTTAATCAGCAATAAAAAGCTAATAAATCATCACTGTGCTCATGTTCACCATTTCATTGCGTGTCATCCATTGACCATTTTATAGCCCCAGCTGAGGGTTATGGGTAAATCTGTTTCAATTATGCTGCCTGTGAGGAGTCCCCCTGAGGGTGCTCGGTGTGGGCAACTTAATGGGGTGTTAAAGTGAGGGGAGGATTTGGAGTGGGAGGGTGGCAATGACCGCCAATTAGAGCCCATTGAGCCGAGTCCTGTCAGGCACTGATGATAGTCTCCTTCCACGCGACTAGCCTAGCCCCACTCATTACCTCTCCACTCAGCCTCAGCCTCGCTTAGCCACCTGACCCCGTGCTGACACTCACGCACCTCCTGCACGGATGCTGCTTAGAAGTGCTGGGGTGGGGGCACAAATATGCTAAAATAATTAGGGGATTTTAATGAAGCTGGGTGTGTCGGTGCTAATGGGTTAGCCAGTATGGTGGTTTATATCAAGTGATTTTTTTTTCTCTCTCTTTTGTAAAAATGTTTGTGGAATGTGTTGTCCATCGGTACTTTGTGTAAAGGTACGTCAGGATTAGAAATCCACTGTGTAAACTAAAACGTTTTTATTGATTCAGCTGCTTCAGATGTGGAGTAAGTAAGAATCTGTGTTTGGTTGTAGGCTACATAGATTGGGTAAAAACAAATTAAGTGCATCAGAAAAAGCAATACTTGAAAATTGCTATAAATATAGTAGCTAGCCTATCTGTTGCCACACTGTGAGTAAACTATTCATCGCTGGTAGGACAATTGATTGACATTTGTAACCATCCACCCAAAGTGCACTAAAATTATTCGTAGTGATTTGCAGGGCCAGCCAGAGGTATCTGAGCTATTAGGGTTAAGTAAGGGAATGGTTAATGTAGGCCTTAATCTCAGCCTACTTTGTCTCCCAGAGAGTTGCAGCGTGGTGCTGTCTTAAGCACCTACCTCTATTAAAACCAGAATTTAAAAAGATTTATAGACAAATCCCAGCAAAGAGGATCCTAACCCTATGTTTAAGTCAGCAACTACCTTTCACCTGGAAAGCTGTAATTTGTAGGGCCAAGGATGTTCCTGGAGTCTGCCCCGTCTTAATCTTGAAATGTAAATGAAGGGTTTAGGAGTGATACTAATAGATGTCCATGAGCAACTGCAGAAATAAGTCTTCAATCTAGGTTTTGCACTGGACTTCAGGTTAGCCTGATAGTGTACTTAAGACTAAGATGAGCAGGTTCCTGGCACCATGCGGTCTAGGGGAGATAGCAGGCAGCTCAGTGAGCAAGTGGTGGCCTGAGGAAGCTTTTTAAAGGGACTAATACCCGGAGCAGGTCAGGCCTGGAGCAGGCCAGCAGCCCCAGTTAGCCAGAGCAGGCCAGCTATGCTCTTCGCTCCAAAACAAGGTTTGATTTCTCCAGCTCCTGTGCTGTTTCATTAGTGACGTACTAAACAGGATTTTCAGTGACTCTGCAGAGACAAAATGGCGTGGTGACACCCAAAATTACAGACAGAACGGCAGGCACCCTGTGCTGAGTTCCTGGGCTGCCAGCTGTTCTCTTCTGAACCGCCTCTCAGGGACTGCCCGGGTCAGGATGATTATTTGGTATAAAGACCCCTTTGTTTCAAAATGCTTTTTGTTGTTGTTCTTCATCTGTTTACTTGTCTGTTTGTCTGTTTAGCATTGTGCTAGGCAAAAGAAGGGTATAGCCTTATGCTAGACTTTCAGGAGAGAATATTAAAGCAAAGATTTGAGTGTTTTGAAGGTGACATAATTGAGACTCCAAAATTAAATATCTGCTTTGTTAATTTCCATGTCTTACTCTAAAGCTACATAAAAGATTTTATAAAATTGTTTTATTTTGCATTGAATATATGGTATATGTACTTAAATGCTCTACATTTAAAGTGCCTCACATTTGAAATACCACAGTTCTCTCCCTTTTGAGATGGAAAACTTTTCCTCTGGTTTTTCAACCAGCAACATAGTTATTCAGACTCCATAGTTGTCACCAGGGTCGTACACAAATAACCAGTCAAAACTTTTATAGCATAACTGAAAATGACTGTGTTTTATTAATTATAATCAGAAAAATACATGACAATGATAACCTTACATTACATGTGCTGTGTATATATATGGTTTTTAAACACAGGCTTTTAGTTTCAGAGGGAATGTTGTCACCTTTAAGGTGAGTCCTCCTCTAAGATGATGAAGTGAACGGTCCCCTTTAAAATGCCACTATACACTTTAAAATGCCACCAATGCCGCTATTACACATCCGCATTCCTGTTCTCAGAGCATTCCCCAGCTGTGCTGTTCCAGAGGCTAACGTACAAATAATCACATAATAGATGCGAGAGAATGTACTTTGCATGCCCTGGATGGTATTTGAATGTAAAACAGTGATTAGCGTCTGTCCTTGCATGCACGTTTGATGCGGTGGAGTGAACGCTGGAGAATGCAAGTGACAATCTAAAACAGGAAAGCGTCAGCCAGAGATAATTGGGGGGCTTTTGCTTTTTCTTGTAATGTTTGGAAGATTTATTTTCCTCCAGAGGTTGCGGTTTCTGACCATTACCAGGAGTCCCACTGAGAGCCGACAGCACGTCAGTGAACAGGCCCAGGAGCTGATAAACAGCAGCAGAAGTCAATTTATCGCAACAATCGTTAAATAATAGCTCTGATTATGAGGTGGCAGCAGCAGACGTGGTAATTGTGTGTCATAAATCTGGACGGCAGCTGACAGCAGCACAATGACGGCGGCGTCTGGCGGATATCAGCCAGCCAGAGCCACGTGTCTCAATATTGAGGCCTTCACGTTTGGCTGGCCCACTCACTTTTGGTCTGTATCGATTGAACGAAACCTTTTTGAGGCTGTTGGAACTGAAATGTGGCTATTTCACTCAAAGATGGCCAGGAAGCGTTTTTAAAGATAAATCAAAGGGTCCGTGTTGGTTCACTTTAATTTATGTTTAAAGTTTGTAGCCTAGAAATGTAGCCGGCTGCGGTAAAATCAACAGTACACATTATTTCCATTAGCTGGTAATGCCATGGCATACTTTTGCATTTAAGTTCAAGACATGAAAAAGGTATTGCAAAATGTCCTCTTTATTGTCTATAGATCAGCAGGTTATTTTATAGAGCACTACTGTGATGCATCATAGACTAACCGAAAAACGACGCAGTCACTCAGATTGCCTCCAGTTTTCTCTGTGGAGGTAATTTGCGGTCTGTCAGCTTACACAGCTCTCTGGGCCATTTCAAGTCACTGCCAGTGGCCTCCATTTCTACAACTGGCTGTTTTTTTCTACGCCAATTAATATCAAGCCTTTATCTGCGTGCGACTGAAAAGAAAGGCTCTCTGATTGAGGCCAGACCCTCCCATCTAGCGGGGAGATCGATGCGAGCGGCCCACAAGCCTCTGAGTGACTGCCCCAATCATCCGCCAGTCCATTTTCAAATGAAGCCGTTGGCCCGGTTGGCCTTGGTCCCGGCCCGGACGTGCGGGAAGTGTGAAGGGGGGCGAGGAGAGGCAGGGTGGGCGGCCTCACCGCCCTCGATAGCACGTCCTCCTTTGGAGCCACGTTGTTATTTCAAGGCTATTTTGCACTGGGGTGCAGCACCTCGGAAGGATAGCTGTCTTGCTTTTAAGGAATGAGCACAATTTGACACGAGGCCCCGCGTTCACGTCTCTGCGGCACTGGACGCGATCCAATCCGCAACGATCACAAACACTTGAATGGAGAGAAGAACAGTCATCACCTTAATAAACACAGCTTGAGCAACAGGCTTTCTTTTGTGGTCACATTACTTGTAATGTTGTCTCACGGAACCTAGCAGTCTCAAAATGTTGAGACTAAATGATGTGTAATGATATATGTTGCTTGAGACGTCACACAGTTGTATAAATGTTGAACCTAGAGTCTGTGTTTCCTATCTGAATCAATTTAATGAGGACTTAATTTCTTTGCTACATATTTGTACGGAGGCAGTGCCCCCTACAGTAAAGATAAAATAAGAGAACCATCAGATAGTGAGTATTTAGTCTTAGTTGTGAAGAGACTGCTGGCCCCTTACATGGCAGTCACCGGCTGCTTTTTTAAAGCAAAGCTGTAAATGTGCTCTGATTTTAAAGTGTTGTTATAGATCTGGTGATACATTGAAAGTTTAGGCCAAAGGGATTTTTTTTTGTTTTATTGAAAATAACTATAGAATTTAAAGTCTTTATGCATTAATGTTTTAGGTTTAGTTTGATGTTAGATATGCCAGCACAACAATTCAATTAGATTAATTATCTGTGGAGCAATATATACAGTAGATACATTTTGATTTTATACATTAATTCTAAATGTATACTAATGGAATGAAAATCTTTGATGATAGCATCAGGTTTAAAAAATATTCTCTATTTAAAATTAGCTGATGATGTAAAGAACATTATATGTACATTTATATTCCTTTAGAGTCTGTAATAAATTAATTATCCTTATATTGGGTGATTTCATTACATAAAAATACAAATATGTTAAAACAAATTGTATATAAATGTTGTGTATCATGCTCCAAATGTGTGTTATTATTAATTGATGTGGTTAGATATGAGTGTGTGCTGTGTATTCCTTCACTACTGTGCTGGAGGTTTGACTCTGTCCCAGTCTGTTGTTAAGATAAGATGAGCATTTACTCCAATAGATGGCATCAAAACACTAGCCTACGCTAACATCCAACATATAGCTCAGTGGGATCCTACCAACACAAGCAGCCTATGCTTCTGCTACACCGACTCCCTCACGTGAAATATTAGAGAATATATTTTCACTTATGTCTACACTATAATTACCTCTGACATAATTCCCTTAGTGTAACCTGCTCATTAGAATAATTGTATTGGAATTGATCTCTTGATTTTTAGGTGGGCACTGGAAAGATAAAAAGACAGAAATTAAGTAGGGTTGATTATGTATCTTTGTCTGTCTGTTAAAGAATATCTCCTAAAGGTTATTTTTTTAAAAAGCTTTGGGACTCTGCCGGTTTGTAGTCCAATAACGTTAATCCCAGTCCCTTTGTGTTGCTACTGCTACTGCATCCTGGGTATGTTCACATTGGTTTGCTTTTTCTCAGCATTACCAGGGTTTTCAGGAATACGTTTTTTTTTTCGGCTATTGGATAGATCAGTTTGAAAAGGTCTTTAGATGACAGTCCTCTACTCGGATGGTTTACTGGTGAAGCCTGCTTGGCCAGATTAGGCAGGGCCACCAGTAAACATCTCCTGTAAGAAAAGAGTCACAGCTGAGATTCCTCAGCTCACATTCAGCTGTTTCACAAGGTTCACAAGATTTGGGAAGTGAATGCTGAATACCTGATTTATCGTTTCATTTGCCCTATAATACTGAATTAATTCAAGTGCTAATGCGTGCTTTTTGCTTAATAAAGTACAAAGATGAAGTAATTAAATTAGTGTCCAAAGTATCATTTAATAAGAGTTTGATTACAGTGTATACAGGATCTATCTATCTATCTATCTATCTATCTATCTATCTATCTATCTATCTATCTATCTATCTATCTATCTATCTATCTATCTAAATGAAACTGAATATATATATATATATATATATATATATATATATATATAAATTAAACAGAATGTACCTAAATGAATAATAAAAAGGATAAAATACAAAAATAAGGAAAAGTAAGGGTATGTAATTAATCAGCCTGATAAACATTTTTATCTAATTAAAATTCCTGTTGTGTACTCTAAATGTGATGAAGGAAATGCACAGTGCAAGACATCTGCTCAAAATATCAGCCATTTGCCAGAGCCGCACAGACCCCCCTCAAGCCCCCCCCCCCCACCCCCACCCGCATTACTTTTGTCTTTAGATTTTTGCGCTTTGTGAAACTGTCTAATGTAATTGAACGCTAATGCATTAGTGATGATGATTGAAATGCCAAGGACACGTATAATTTCATTCTTTGTGCGCTGGTCTCTCCGAGCACTCTCCCTCTCCCCATGCCCAGAGCCTCTCTACCTACAGCCTGGGCTGACAATCAGCCCTTGTCAGTGTAATTAAATGATGATTTATAAAGTGTGAGAAGGCACTATGACCAAAAGCAAATAGGTGCTTATCGGAGTGCTGAATAACCCTAATTTTCTCCAGTGGCAATTTCCATCTCTTATCTGTGAGTCGAACCCAGCCCCCTTTTAGCCTGCTACTCTGTTTCACACACACCCTGCTGCTGTGTTTTCACTGAAACATACACACATTTTTTCCCTTTGACAAAATGACATTTTACCAGAAATATACACACACTACGACATCCCCGGAATGACATTTTAAAGATGCTGTTAAAGGCTGAGATCAGACTGCCTCGAAATTAAAGAGCATTTCATGTTTGTGTTGAAATAGAGTGCCATCAATTGCCATTATAATTTAACATGGTCCTTATTTTGTTTTTATGTTATGTAGAGAATTATTCAGTCAAGAACTGTATCTAAAAGGGAATATTTTATGCTGTCAGAATGTGTGTGTTAATGTGTCATGGCAGTAGACGAGGTGGAAGGAGTGTTCTCCGATGGGAAGGATATTGTAGGAATATCAGAGTGGCTATGAAAGTGTGAGGTTTCATTTACTGCTTTTGAAATGTGTAACTTTGCTCCATAATCTTCAAATGTTGTACAGAATAATGGGGGCCATCATTTCCCTTCTTGAGTTTCTGCTTTTAGAATCAGGCTTTGTGTCTGCTTTGTAATATTGGAACACAAAAGCTTAAACGTTTTATCTCACTCAAAGTGGCCAATGGTGCTGATGATTTCATTAAGCTAAAGGGGGAAAATGCACCCTGCTTTTCCGTTTTAAGGATGTGTATGGAAGCCTATCATTTGTGTCAATTAAAGGGTTCCAGGAAGAAAATTGATTATAGATAAACCTACACCCCAAAAAAAGGGGAAGCACTCGTAATATCTTCACACGCTCGTCGTGATTCGCTTTCTGATTGATAAAGAAATAAATAAGATGTAAAATCAAGAGAAGCAGATGAGAGAGACACTTCAAGGAGCAGATCCTCTTGATGAGATCACCTTTTGATAAGACAGCATGCAGAGAGTAGGGGAGAAAGAAAGAAAAGCTGAATTACCTGCAGGAAAATGGACATGAATCGTCTCCACATTCACGGCATCGAGAAGACACTCGTTTATTACGCTCCTGATATTCTGGCCTTAATAACATATGCACAACATCAGTTATTTTCTTTTCTTTTTTTTTTCTTTTTTCAATTTTGTGTAAGTACTCCAATTTCATTACACTTAAAAAATCAGTTTTATTGTTGCTAAGACTTCTGAAATCAGAGTGTTTATATGGGTTTATTAATGACACACTATAACTGATTTGAAGAAAAAAAATTTAAGTAGCGATTTAAGTAGCAGAATTACTAGTAATTGCATCTGAGAAGATAGCATCAAAGATACAGAATATATATCATATAATGCAGTCTCACCTGCCTAAACTGCCTATTACTTCTCTGCTAGGTCATTAAAAAATGTGTGTGTGAGAGAAAGCGAGAGATGCAGAAATATGTGTGTGAGAGAAAGACAGAGACAGAGATGCAGAAATATGTGTCTTACCACGCTGACGCAGTGTGTGATTGGTCTCTCAGCTGCCGAGGCCATCGATGTAGTGTGAGGTATGCAACAGCAACTCCTGCTCTGTCAGAGCTCTGACCTGAAAGGGTCCCCTGGCATGCACACACACACACACACACACACACACACACACACACAGCCTGAGCTCTCTTTTAGTTGGATTGCTGCTTATCACCCACTCTGTTCTGTGTGCTCGGTACACACACTCCTCTCTCTCCGCTATTGTTATTCCACACCTCCTCCTTTCACACGCTCCCTTTTTCTTCTGAGATTTTCTTTGCGCTATTACTGATTTGTTATTGATTGAGATTTGCAGAATAGCTTAAAACAAATTTCACTACCAGAAATAGTGTGAAGCTGTGGAAAATTGTTAATATGACATGGACGGAATTTTCCTTCATAGATAAATTGAGAATTTTACACTAGCGATTTTGCTTAAAAATAGTTTAGATATGGATGAATAGTAAGTGAAGGGGAAGATGCCTCGTCAAGCTGCAGGTATCAGAAACATGATAAAAACATCAAACAAAAATCAGTGTATACTTACCATGTATTAGTAATCACAAATAAATATATTAACAAATTTTGTTCTGGAATAAAATACATTTTATTCTGTCCTTGATGTGATTTTAGTCCTGTTGGCTTGAATGTGTGTGTGTGTTTGTGTTTTTAACAAGTTACAATACGTTCTCAACTCCCTCTAGTAGTTTAGCATCTTCTCTCTGAGTGTGTCTGCTTCCTTCGGCCTTGTGAGCAGCTCTGAAATAAGCTTAGGCAACTGCACCTTTTAACAGATGAACTTCCCCACCGCTGAATCTTCCCCTCTCTCTTTCTGAGAGGGGTAATTCCCTCCCTATGCCAGGGCCCCATTATTTGGGGGTGGGAGATGAGGGTGGGTACTGTATCTCTGGCTGGCTCTGTGCAGGGGGGCAGACATGGCTCTCTGTGTCCTATTTGCCCCGGCTTGGTTTTGGCAGCAGAGGTGATGCCGCCACTTGACTCTTGTCTCAAAGGAGCTTTCAAGCTAACGAGGGGGTGTCTGTAACCAAGAATCAATCGCCGTCTTAACTGAACATCCTCTGCCATCTGCTTGGGGCTTACCGCCCCACTGCCGTCAAATCCCAATATTTGTGCGGGGCCTGATCTGTAGGCCCTGGAGAACAGGGCTGAAGCATGGAGATCCCCCAGCCCCTCTCCACCACAGCCCCTCTGCCTTACCGATTAATCACTAAATCTCTATGGCACGTACAGGATCTCCCAGCAACACAGAGAGAGACCCAAGCCAGAGAGGAGAGAGAACAGAGATTCTTATAGAGAGAGAGAGAGAGAGAGAGAGAGGGAGAGAGAGAGGGGAGATAAAGGAAGAAGTGTTTTGCTAAGCTCTTTTTTTCTCTCAACAGGCTATTGTGCTTCAACGCAGACCGATGGCAGTGATATCGTACATCTCTGTTGCTGATAATATCAGTGTATGCATCTCCATGCGCCCTAACGTGTGTTTGCATGTCTGTGTCTGGGCACCTCCTCTGACTCCGACCCCGTCGGCAGGCCCACCGCTCCGCTCCTCCCCTCAGAGTCTCAGTAATTACATCGAGTTCCCTCCCAAAATCCTGTAAGCATAAATTTTCAGGCTGTGTTTACCTCATTAGCTAGGAGCTTCTCCTTTCTTCCGCATTTCACGGAGAGTGGGTGCTGTGAAAACCAGCTGACTCTCAGATTTCAGGCTGGGGAGTGAGTCGCCTCCGCGCGGCTCTATGCTATTAGCTCCGCCATGGCCCGTTAAAGTTCAGAAGCTTTTGGCACCTTGCTCTTCAACACCCAGCGCAAAAAGATCCCTGAAAGCAATTAGGCAGCCAGGGAGTGTGAATTTGACACTGAGCCCCCAGGGCAGCTAAAAGCCACTCCAGAATAACCCCGACTCTTCCTCCGCAGTGCTAGCGGCGGGAGCCTGTGGCGCTAACCGCTAACACATGTTTACTAGTCGCAGGGCTCCTAGATATCGTGGTATGTAGCGGGTGGCGCTCTGTGTTATCGCTACGGACTGGACGTACGCGCTCCCTCCTGCGTGACTGGAATGTCGCCCTAGGAATAAATTAGCCCAATGAGGGAGGAGACAGTACAGTGGGGGGGGGGGGGGGGGGCACTACAGCCAAGGTCCCGCCCTCCTCCCGCCTTTTTCTTCCATTTACATACGGCTCTGCAGAGGCTGTCTGTAAACATTTGCAGAAGGCGACGTGTTGAGGTGCTGGAGCCCAACACCCCCCCCACATACACACATGCACACATACACAAACACACACACACACACACCCCGCCACCGCCAAACTCCCCGGCATAAAAAAAAACCCCAGAAAGCGTGAGCACGGTGCTCTGGGGGCTAATAGGGTTAATTGTCATGTAAAAAGCTCCACAGTCAACTGCAGGCTGGGCGATGCCCCCTCCCTCTGCCTCTCCCAGAGGGGAACTCAAGCCCAGATGGCATTTTCCTGGAGGCTGTGACCCACACGGGGCTGCCGGCCGCGAAGAACAAGGTGCATCTCCTCCGACTAATTAATTTAGTATTATAGCACCTGTTTCCGAATAGATAGCAGCGGGAAGCGAAGCGCTCCCCAGACGCAGCGGTGGGCCTGGCTGGTAAATGGGCTTTGAGCTGATTATATTAAGCTGATGCTTTGATCATCTGAAGGCGTTAAAATGGAAATATGTTTTTGCTGGCTGTGGGCCGGTGTAAGGGAGAGGGAGCAGACCAAGAACGTGGCTGATTAGTTTAGACTGTGGAATCACATGGGCCCTCTCTGCTCTAAATAAGAGGCACACGGGCCCTTGGCCTAAATAAAAAGCATCTAAGCCATGCTGGGTGGAGGTGTCACTGCACCAGCTCTCTGCTGCACACACACACACACACACACACACACACACACACACACACACACGGTCTAAGAAGATCAGGGCTGCTTTTCGACTCTGCTGGTTGGTGCAGTCTGCTTCAGTTTGTGGCCGTGTGACGTCTTCGTTTACTTTGCTGCCGTGATCTATCTGATTTATTAATTTAGTCTCTTATGTCAGTTCAGTAAGGTGTTAATCTATTTTCACATTGGTTGGCAAATAAGCTTGTTTAGTCTCCCTTTATTTCTGTCGAACATTTCCCTACTCTGATAACTCCTGTCACGATGGCCGGTAATAACCCTCCTCCGATTACATGCTAATCTGGTCGTGCATAGTAACAAATATTGGTCAAATAAGTGAGCAGCTTTAAATGGAGTTTGGTGGAGGGGAGAGGGAGGGGGTCAGCTTGTGTGTGGGGGGGTGGTGGAGAAATGAGGTGGTGAAATGAAGCATCGATGATGGAATAATAACCAGTGAAATGGTAGCTGTACTCTGAACACTGGCGGTCTGTAAATGGATTTGGGGATATGCTAATCTCACCTTCACTCTGATTCCATTCATTTCCACCCTGCTGCCCTTTAAGGATTATCATAATTTATCAGCCATGAAACAGCAGAAAACAAATTTGCTTGTAAAAAAACAAAACAAAAAAAAAACCCCAAAAAAAAAACATCAACCTGAAGAAACATAGACACTGATTGAGTATGTTTGCCAGAAAGAAGCAATACCTTAAAAACAGAGCACAATACCAACTCGGCACATGAGAACAGTTTTGACAGTTTGACAATCCAATTGGACAGTTATAGATATCATTAGTAATTAATTTATCTGAATCAGCTCATTCTGGTGTGGGGTGATATTTGTCATAAATGTTTACTTCTGGACTTTCCTAAGCAGACAGGCCAGCCATTTCATCAGCTCATGAACATGAGACCGTGCATGTCAGGCTAATTCAGCCTAAGTAAATGTTTGCACAGTGGCCTAGCCTTCAGCAATCTGCACCTCTTTTTAAATGAGTTAACTCTTTCCAGAACTCTTAACAGGCTCTTGGTTAAAAATACAAATGTATAGATATATTTTAAACATGTACTCTAGTGGCTTGTTTCCCTGTATTCTTGTAATAGCTTTTAATAATGTTTTACTTTTGCATATTAGTTGGATTGTAGTTCTATTATAGTCTTTTTTATTAGTCATAACATAAGTTGTAATTCATCATAATGTAGACAATGCAGAAACATTTACTTTCTGGGTCAAGAAAGTTATTAATTAAAAAAACATAGTCACAATACAAATTGGCAGCTGACCCCAACAACATTTTATTCTCATACAAACTGATATTTTTATAAGGTGCTGCATTAATTTATTCATAAATCTATTTTCATTGTATTTGGCCAAACAGAGCAGAGAATATCACTTCAGAAATGAATATGCACAGAGGGCAGAGAATGTAACACTAAGACACTAACACACTGAACACCACGAGTTTCTCTTCTGTCACAGGTAATAATAACTAGGCCACTTTGATATGTGAGTGTTTGCGAAGCAAGGCTTGGTCAGTATTATGGCAACCTCTTAATCACAATATGTGCTGGGAGCTCTGAGCCATGCCAAGCCAAGGTTTGTAAGGTTTCACTGGCAGACTCCTGACAATGGAGAGAGAAGATGCGAGCAAGCAGGCATCCAGCAGCGTTAAGGAGTTTACATGTTTTGCTCAGTGCACTTCCCTAATTTGATTTCAGAGAAGGAGAGTGGGGGGGGTTTGAGAATTAGACTTGCTCCCCTGCACACACTATCTTACACGGCGAGGATGCGTCTGTTGGATTTTAACATTCATTTCTCCAGTTTCTCCCTCTGTGCTCTCGGAGATGTGCGTGCAGGGGCCATGCTGCAGTGATTACAGTCTAAAGGTTTCCCCACTTACCTTGGCGTGAACAATGAACAGTGAGTTCCCACTGAATGGCTGGTATTCACATGGGTAGGCTTTAATGGTCTTCCAGGGTGATATATTGGGAAGGGTGTGGGGTGGGGGCTTTGAATATCTTCAACGCAACCACGGTCTGAAACGCATAGAGATGAGTGTGTGTGTGTGTGTGTGTGTGTGTGTGTGTGTGGCTGGATAATGATGGGTTTCTTAGTTTAATCTGCTGTAGCAGACGCTTACTGTAACCTGCATGGGTAAGACATTGCCAGGGAGGTTCATGAATAATGAAATATGGAAAATACAATTTTGGCTCCAAATAACATTCTTAATTATTCTTCATACTAGTGGGAGGGAAACTGTGATCTGTGCTGCTGAACATACACGTTCTCTAGACTCTGAAACACTCTGAAGGAGAGACATGCTGCATGAATGAAGTTCTGGTGTGAATTCCACTAGTGTGTGTTGCATTCTGCAGGTCATTGTTCAGTGCTGAAGTATCAGGTTGATTTCAGGCCATAGCACTACAAAGGGAAGATGGCAGATACTGTTAGCTTGGTCGCTAACAAAACAAGGGTATAGTGACTGTTATTTGATTAGGTTTGCGTTTCCTTTTCTTCAGATTCTCTAATGATGTCATATTTGTCACTAACATTTTCACGCCGTGTGCTCATTTTCTGTATGCGTATGCCGAATGCAACATTGTGTCTTTGGCCTTGAATTGTTGCACTGTAATTATCATTTCTCTTTTTCTGTACACTGATTAGACCTCTGTGTTTCTCCAGCGAGCCTCTCCAAACGGAGAGTGCTCATTTACTTCCTGCACACTGGCATCACGCAAATTCTTCCAACCCCCCTTTTTTTGTCCCACTTGCATCATAGTCCAAAGAAGATTAAACCAAAAAATTTTGACTGCTGTTCATTAATGTGCTTTGGGTAATTGAACAAGTCCGAAGATGTTTTATGTGGGGTATGTTTTACCACAATATCATCAGCTTGGCAGTGTTTACATACAGTAATAACAAGTTCTGTCATTCGGGGGCTGGACAAATTCACAGGCAATTCGGATTTATCCTAATCTGCTTTCCCTTGGTCCCTATTTGTATAGAAAACACAAGATTTCATTTTTCTGTAATTGCTTCTCTTAATTCCGCACACCCCATCAAGCCAAGATTGGAAATATCCAGATTTTTGGGACATCTTGGGACTCAGTCAGCAAAGATTTGGGGGAGCTTGAGATTTTGCATCGGAACTTAAACTGGCCAAAAGAAATGATGCTGTAACTGAAAAGGGACGGCCTGCGTGGCTATGATAAAATGTAGAAAATTAAACATCTTAGTTTTAACCCAGCTTGTGATGACACATGAATTCGCTTCTCCACTGTAGCTCTGAGAGTCCTCAGACGCTCTGCTAATCTTCTGCTCATTGTTATGTGCTGGGTATGTTCAGGGTATCGCCGTGGGGGACCAGCGGACTTTAAACACAAACTTTGACTCTTCCTCCCACTGCTCATCAGTTCGAAGACACAAAAGATGCAGGGCTGGACACTGGACAGAGCTTTGCAAGTTTTGTTGTGCTCTTTCTGTATTATGAAGACGGTTTCCTTCACAATTTAATGTGTTTTATTCCACTCTTCTCCACTAGGGCAAAGCAGAGTGTTAGCAGCTAATTACCAGACTAGTGACTAAAGAACACCTCCAGCTCTTTTTCTTTAGCTTCAGAACTACATCTGCATGTGCGTTTTCTTAAAATGTTGATGTTAACGACCTTGTTTCTAGGTGTTTGAAAATTTGGGTGCATTGGGTATTTCCTAACACCCCCTTTGAAAGCCGGATCCACTCTTCGAGTGGGGACTAAAATGAGGCCATTTTCTTTTTTAATTTGTTCACTTCCACATCATGTGGGCTGGCTTCCAATCCTCCCGTATTATGTGTCTGTTTCTTTTTTAACTCCACACCTGTTAATATCACACAGATGTGGATCTAGTGAGATGCAAAAAAACCCCAAAACAATCTGAGATGGGATTGAAACAATTACAGACAATTTCAGTAGAAAAAAGGCCATCTGCTGTATGCATTAACTCTATTGAAAAAAAGTCTTTTGTAGCTTGCCAGCTTCTTTTTGGAGGGTCTCATGAAATATGTATATTTTCATAAAGTGTCAAGAACCTCATTTTCCACCTCATAAAAGTAAGCTGTTTGAACAGTATTGAGAGGATGTTGGTGGATTTTCTAGAAAACTGTTAAATTAAGAACAATTAGATCATCACGATATCTTGGGAACAAGATTTATGAGTAATCTGAATGTATAGGATTTAACATCCAGCATTTTTGATGCTCTTGTTTCACTGAAGATTTTGGGTAATGCTAATCTTTCTAAATTTAAAACAAATTAATTCTATATTTCATGAAAATTATGCAGACATTTTATATGTGTTACAGGTATTTTAAAAATGAAATGTGTAATTTCAGTAAAAATTCTTCTAGTTTAGCTGAATAAATCTGAATAGTACTGAAATAGTTATTTCACATATTTCAGTACCCATGGCCCAGTGCCTGACTGTGTAAAAGCTTCTTGTCAATATACACAAAACACATTTGATCAGCTCCCTCTGGTGAATATTACTCAACATATCGTGCTGCAGATGTTAGTTTATTATGATCATTGTTCTCCTAATCGAATAGCCAATCAATGTTACCTGCTATGTGTTCTGAACTGGTCCAAAGGAATCTCTCGGTGAGCTTGACTGTGACGGGCAGATATCTAGTCATGGTGTTTGAGCATCGTCCTCTGGGAAATAGCCTCGTCCTGATGGCCTCAGCTACCATCTCGCTACATCAGTGCTCCTTTGTGGGCAGAGCCCACTCATCCCTGTGATCGATCTTAAGACCCCATGCCTTAATCAAGATGATAATTAATTTCATATCGTAGATGAAAAAAAAAATGGAAGGATGTTTGTCGTGTTTCTTGAAATCGACAGCCTCACATAATTTAGTTGGTGACACTATCTGCTAAGTTTGCCACCTTTGGTAAATTGGAGGCACTGGTGTGGAAGAAGTGGCTCCGTCTTTTCAGAAGCATCTCAAAGGACGGGCGTTCAGGGCCTCTGGCCTTTCACGCCCGGTTGGGTGGCTGGGACTGCTACTGGGTTTAGCTCCAGGTCAGAAATGCAGGAAGTTTGAAGTGTTGATTAGCTTGGCGATGCCTCGCCCCTGGGTCTCGACACACCACCTTCTGCCCCTCTGCAGTGGCCTCTGGCGGCTTCCAGCCAACATTCACCTCAGTAATGTCATTTTCATTTAGGCTGAAAATGAAGTGTTTAACCTTCTCCAACAAGTAGGCTTTAAAAGAGCAGAATCAGAAAATAAATTGTAGTGCATATATATATATATATATATATATATATATATATATATATATATATATATATATATATATATAATGTTCAGATTTACTTTCTGTCTGTGTGCTTATGAGTTAATCATGCTTTTATGTTTCTGGGACTTTAAGATAGAAAAGCTCAGATTATTCATTAATGATGAAAGAGGTTACAGAAAGAAAGGTCCTGGATGTCACAGTGTATGCGATGGGAGAAACACAGTCCACACAAAATAGCACAAGCTTCAAACACCAACACTGAATGGATCACATTCCACACAAACTACCACAGTCCACACATAGTACCACACTCCACAGAGAGTAATAAAATCTGCACAGAATCCCTCAGTTAATACAGAGTAACAAAGCTAATACACACTAATCTATCAAATCTATGGAAAATAACACAAGCCACACAGAGTAAAATCTTCTAAATAGCACAGAGGAACACAATTTGTTATAGAGAGTAATAAATACAACTACTGTATACAAACACCAGAGCACACACATAAACAACCTCACCGTACAGAGAACTCATGTGAATTATTAAGAGCCAGGGTGACTTAGATTGCTCCTGGTCCAGACCTCTAACCTTAACTGGTCTGGAACTCTCTCTCAAATGACCAACTTTATGTTAATGGCCACGCAGTAGTGAGATCCTGGTGAAAATGAATGCGCTGTGGTCGTTTACATCATGGACTTGAAGCGCAGTGCTTGGTTTGGCTGTGCTGCAGTTACACACACAGGTCATCTTCTCTCCCCCCTCACCCTGTGTGGGCCTCGCTACCTTACTACCTGAGCTCCAGAGCAAAGTCCTGCAGGAAGCACGTGGCATCGCCATCAGTCATGCGCATGAACGAGAATGCTGCAGCCTGCATAACCACACAGAGTGCTCTGTTACCTCCTGTACTAATTGTGCACAAACTCCAATTCCATACATACACACGTATGAGAGAGGTGAAACTAGATTTTAATACAGTATTGATAAGATATGTGTCATTCTATGTTCAAACGGGTAATATAAGATATGATGTATTATACGTGTGTTTTTTTGTGGGCCATTCTTACAGCATTTCCCCCAGTTGATGTTTTTGCATTCGGTCTGTGTGTGCGTTAGTTTGACCATGAGCCCCTCCCACTGAGAGGAGCAATAGGGGTTTATTTCCAGTTCTTTACTGGAAAGGATCTAGCGGCTTCTGTTAGCTGGGTAAACTCTATTGAAGTGCGGAGTGAAAAATGGACTTTGTTCAGGTAGTCACTTTGTTTTCATGCCGATAATATTCATTTAAGGCCAGACCTTCATCGCCAGTCCTCTCTCTCAGATCCAGCAGCAGGGAAAATGCAGGAGAAAATTAGCTTCTACCCCAGCTATATTGATTTTATGCTGATGATAAAGTATCTGGCATAATATACTTCATTCCAGGAGTTCGAGGCCAGCTTCTCACCCATTACTGTTTATTCTTGAACCTTTGCTTTGGACTACTCTATTAGCAGAACTCTTTTATGATTTGGGTCACTGTGTAATAGTTTTGCAAGAAGCATCTCAATTCTTTGTGGAGTTGGCCTGAAACGCAAAGGCGTTTGAAGCAAACATTCACTGTTATTTGATGAGTACATATTAATCCTTCCTCAGTATGCTTCATGACCATGAATGAGTGTGAGAGAACATTTCATGTACTGCTAATGAAAAATTATGATTCAAAAACTTTCCTTTGTTATTACTTACAAAAGTAATTATTAAATTGCCAATATTGGACAGATTCATTTCTGGATGCAAATGCAGAAAATTAATGAGTTCCTAACCACTTCAATACAGTAAGTTGTTAAAAACACATTTTTTCTTCATAATCATTTTCTCACATTATCTATTTGGTTTAAAAAATCAAGGCCTTGTGGGTCTGAGGGGAAAAAAAAACACATGCTAAGAAAACAGCACACATACAAGTCAAATATGAGGCCCATCTCAAGGATTTTCTTTCACGGCAAGCTTAGGAGGTTGTGTCATCTTGTCGAGGCTCACCTATCTCTAGTACATTACCAAATGCTCTAATTTCCTTGGCGAGTCTGATGTTTATTGTGAGGCTGAAATTGAAAATGGCTGGTAATGGAGTGAGCTTCACAGCCCCCTAGACCAATTCGGAATCTAAATTACTTGCTTCTTTTCAGCGGCATCGACTGAGGAGAGCTTTGTGCGTCTCGTACCTAATCAACCCCTAACGTGACCCCGGATCCGCCAGCCCTCTTGGATTAATGATAAAATCCTTGGTTCAAACAATTATTCGACCCCGAAATGGCTGTCCATTTTACTTGGAAAATTAAAGAATGTGAAATAATTTTTTTTTCTCAAGACTCAGCATGTTGTAGAGTAGCACTTATTTTTGATCTCTGCCCCATAAACTCTTCATTTTCTTTTTCTAAAGGTGTTTTTTTTTTTTTAAGCGTAGTGTCGCAGACCTCTTGGCTGTCTATTACAGAGCATGACTGAATGGCTTGCTAGAGACTGGGCAGCTCTCTGCAAAGAAGGTACATGGCTCCTTTCATGAGCTTTCACTGGCCATAGGTATGAAATAACGTGTTTCTTCAGGTAAACTTAGATGATGCTGTATGGGAAGATATTTAAGTGCAGTTCCCCAAACAAGGTCCTGCATGTTTACAGTATTTGTTTTTCGCTACCTCAATGTCTGTCAGTCATTTGTGCAGAAAAGCCTTATAGATCTGAAGAAAATTCATTCAGCATCTTCATGGCTTTTCCCAGTCCTCCTCTCTCTTCCTGTGGGTGTGTAAAAAAAACATGTCATTTTTTGGTTAATCATCACTCAGTTTTCACCACATGACACATCGCATTTTCATGCAAGCATGTTTTGAGGGATGTGGATTCTCCATTCTTTGTTTGATTTGCTATTACCTAATGATAAATATGTAAAAATGTCTGCCAAATGCTGAAAACCTAAATGTACCTAATGACCACACTCACATCAAACACCGTGTATAAGATATCAAAAGGGAATTTGCAGCTCTCTTCACCTGCTGCCAGATGGGGGCACTCTAAAGAGATAAAGTATAGATGTGATTTAACCTACAATTTCACACCATTAATCATAACTATGCTTTGGACAGAAAGGCCACTGAAACCTTTCTATAATAAGGAAAGATATATAGCTTGGTGTAACCCCCAGGGATCTTTATGGTCCCCCAGAGACTCTAGAATTGAGGAGGAAGGATTAAGACTGTTTTTCTCTATGTGGATGGAGAACAAGAGAAGAAAAATACCAGGGGGAAAAATACTGTTTTAATCTTACAGACCTCACCTTTTAAACGTATGGGACTAATTCAGTTCAAATCAGTTACAGTGTGGATTGATATGCACACATTCTGATAATGCAATGTCATGCCAACACAAGGATTTGTGTGCATCAGGACTGAACTGAATGGTATAGAGATCATCCCAGTCTGACATTTTTTTAAACTAATTCCAGATTACTCTCATTGTCTACTGATTATTTTTATATGTAACAGAAATGCCACCTTGCATCACTTGTCTATGTGTACATACTATAATGAAAGCAGTGCAGTTTGTTTCCACTACAGAACACTATTAAAAAGGAGGTGGAACTGTGGTGTACCTCAGGAAGCGCTTAGTGCTGTTTAAAAGGAAGAAAGGAAAAAAATAGATTACCATGGAAACAGCATCAGTGTCATACAGGATGGGGGGAATAATTAGCAATGTCTCTTGAAACCGTTTTCTCGTTAGCGGAGAACTTGAGGTCCATTAGGAAGCCATGTATATAGCAGGGCAGCACTCCGATTACTCGCTGACAGGTGACTGTAAATCTGTCTAATAATAAAACAACCAGGAACACGCCGGCACAGAAGCACTCAAATGAGCTGGAGGAAGTTCGGAGGATGTCAATATCAAAATAATAATATTTTGCTTCTTCTCATAAGAGTCCTAATGGGATTGTGAAAATATGAAAACATCCATATGTGTTGCATGCGCGCGAATACATTTGCTATGCTTTAATTCATCTTTCAAATTTAACTGGTTGTTCTCATGCTAAGATTACTATGTTCAACTTAAATAAAACTGTATTTTTATACACAGTTCATTAGGTCTATAGAATAAAGTTGACAATATATCTGAAATGTGTCTAAAGACACATGAAATATTTGCTAGCTATCTGGCATCCCTTTCATTACTGCTGGTTAAGTTAGAGGTCCAGGTCATCTTCCTGTTCACTTGTTGATCTGTATATTGAAAATGCATTTAGCGGTTCCATTACAGCATGATGTCACTCATACTAGAGTTAAGGTTGTTACTTCATCATTAAACCCCACTGCTGTTATGCATTTCATACACTGAAAGAGTCTCAGAGTCCAGGATATCAACATATAGAAGTCATTATTGCATGTACTACTATAATCATATTTTGTATTTCTCCAAATCGTCTACATCAGAAATAGCTATGAAAATATACTGAACTAGATGCAATAACCTCTTAATTTAATTTGAACGTACACCAGGTTTCTCTACAGCCTCTTAGTTTAAATGCGGTTGTTTTCCTCGTCTTGCTCCGTTTCAGTTACGGCACAGGCCGCAGAGAACGATCACGTGGTCAGAAGGCAGTTCCCTCATTATACAGCTCGAACAATAGTATGTTCATGGCTGCACTAATTATTATTCTGAGAATGTACCAATTTGTTACTTCCAGAGTGACAGTCAGCCTGGGCACTGCGCAGGGCAGCGTGCCAGCCACAGCAGTCAAGTGAAAAGAGCTCTTTCATTCAGGCTGGTGGGTAGGAATGACCCTTCGGTCAGAGCAGGCAGGCAAAGGGCCGTGTGCCAGCCTCACCAGGCGGCTACTGAGCTTCATCGGTCAGCCGTGCCCCGCTCCTGCCCACCGTCGTTAGGTTAGCGGAAACCCGTCAGGTCAGATAAGTTTCTCCCCACAGAACGTTGTTAGACATATTTTATTTTGAGGTTAGTGTGGTGACGTGGATCCTTTTATCATTAGGCTTTTGTTTCGTCTGGGTTTTTTACGTCAGGATTTGTATGACCTTTTGATAATGACCTTTTGGGTTTTAATCCAGTGTCGTGCTGCGCTGATACAGTTACTGTGACAGGTTTTAAACTGTAATGAGCAAAATTATGTTGAACACATTTCACTCCTGACAGCTTTCGAAGAGCTGGGTGCATTTTGTTTGTTGCTAAACAATGCTCATTGATGTAGGTGTTATGAGTCACTCAGCTACTTGAGTTATAATCTTGATTAATGTTATGCTGGCTGGACACGCCATGAAATAATTATCAGGAATGTTTTTCAAAAACAAGTTAATGGAATGTGTGAAATCATAGCAGTGAGGTGATTTCTGTCTCTTTAACAGTTTTGCCCATATTTTGATCAGGTTATGTTTTTCTTACTTTTCCAACCAAATCTATTTTCCCAGTAGTACATAAATAAAAAATATTTCTTTTCTTAAAATGCCTTTATACAAGAAACACATTACAATGCTGGACAATTATGTTAAGGAACTGACTTACTAGTAGCAAAACATTTTGTATGTGAAATAAAAGTAGTGAAGTTTGGAATTTTAAGTCATTTTAATTAAAATATTTGAACCCTCTGAAATCTGGTGATGCAGTGCTGGACCACACTGCACAGCATGCTGGGACATACTGTACAGTGCTGCTTGAATTCTGGGAGTTGTAGCAACAGAAATATATGGTCCATGGCACAAAGCATGGGGCTTTTTGTCCGTCCTCCATGTGTGAGACAAACATGTCTATAATGAGGCCATGGAGAAGCAGTTTTGCTGGTTGTGTGAGCTCAGATAATGATCACAAGCTCTGCTTAGACCTATGGCCCAGTTCGGACCTCATTAATATTCATATGAGATGCCTGTTTTGCAGGAAGTGTTCTGAGTTGATCTCAGCGGTTCACGTTGTTATCGTGGGCTTTAGAGGAGTGCTTTGGCAGTGAATGCATTCCCGGCCTTGACCCATTCCGTGGGACTAGACTCATTATGACATAATCCCACATTAATCCCACTTTAATCCCATCCATTTTAATAACTGATCACAGTGGTTTCCTTAGCCTTTTGTAAACTCCTGGTAGTTTTTTCTCTGTAATAATTAAATAAATGGATCTTGGTTTCTCACTCTCTGAACCATGCATTGTATAGTTACCATGATGATGATTAATATTATTTTTTCAGGGTATGGGTGTATTTAAAGCTTCTCCTGTCAAATGAAAACTTTGAGATTCTGCCAAAGCATTATGATAATTGTTATATTCTGTTTTGTCAAAAGACAAGTAAATTTTGTCTTTTCTTGGATCTTTTTTTCTAAATGGAGATGCTTTTCATGACTTCCTTGCCAAAAACTGCAGATCTGAAAAAGTCCAGCTGACAGAGTCCAGTCCTCCTAAGTGTGCGGCGAAGAGCAGAGCACCCAATGAGCATGCAGCTGGATCACTGGGCTCGGGGAGGGGGTGGGAGGTCGGGGGGCAGCAGGAGCCCACAAATCTGCAGGGTCGTGACCCCCAGTGGGAGGGTGACGCATGTCGGCACAGCCGCTGAGTCACCTTGGTTCCCGTAGCGACCCGCTTTCCCGCTGGCAACGTGGCCTTTCCGTCAACACCTTCAGCTCAGCGTTACAGTGACTTCATCAGTAGCATGGCTGCCAGGAAAAACCAGAGGCTGTCAGTGGTCTGGAGCTGAGGAGATGTTTCTGTTGAAGCCCGGAGTTGCTGGCCAGTTCATCTGCGTCATGTGCACAGGAGAGCCCGTTCGAATTCCTCAGCGCTGAGATACAGCCACAGTCCAGTGGTCAGCCGTAAAACGGCTCTTTTGTTCCTCGCCAAGGCAGCCTGTGAGTCAGAACTTGGACACAGGAAGTTTGTTAATGTGCGTGGGTGTGATGTGCTGAGAGGATGAGATCTTACCTCCCAGAAACACAGAGTGCTGATACGAGGGTACAAAACTCTCACTTCATTAGCTGGTCCAGTGGACATGATGCACAAAGATGAGAGGACGTTATCATAAATAAGAGATGATTATGTTAGATATAGTCATTATAGTAGGTGTTCTATGGACCCAGATGGGCTTGTGGTGGGTTTATGGCATTAGTTGATCTTCTACAGTGTTTCGTTTTGAGGGGTATTTTGCATATTTTCTCATTAGCATTGTATGTATACTAAGCTAAAATGTGCAGTATTGTGAGTTCAAATTCGTTTTCTCTTGCTTTGACTATTCTGTTGATTTAAGCCTTATTGTGTGTTTAAGATGAGCAACAAATCTGAAATCTGAAAACAACAACAATAATTATGGGTTTCTATTAACAGAGATTTATTTAAGAGACAAATCTTAATGCAAACATTTTCCAGTACAACACGCCTTGAGCTGCCATGATTTTCCACAGCAACCCAAAGCAACTGATGATTAGCATGCCGTCAAAAGCACGCGTGCTCCGTGTGTGATTACCAGCGGAGGGGGCACAATGGCCAGAGCTGCCAGCATCTGCGGGTAAAGAGTGCTTCCATGGCCCGGCCCAGACGCACGGCCTCTTTGTGTGCCTGGCTGGAGCCGGAGTCTGGAGTCTGGAGTCTGGGCCGCGTTGAGGCGAGAGGGAGAGGGTGAGTGGCATGTCGGCAGGTGCATGCCACCAAATTACTGCCTGCAATTTGCATTTCCCTCTGCTAAGAAGCATGCCATTATCATATCAAAGGGAACTCACAGCAACGTGTCGTTTGGAGAGACGCGGCATGGCTCGGATTTGAGCAATTAATGCAGCGATGAAGAGTTTCACTACCATATGATGAAGAGTTTCACTACATCCATACACACTGTGGAGGGGAGACTTTGCTCAGCTGGATGAGAAGGTCACACACACACACACACACACATATACACAACACACACACATACACAACACATGTACACAACACACACACACATACACAACACACACATACACAACGCGCACAAACACATACATACACAACATACACACGCACACAACACACACACATACACAACACACACACACACCCACACACCATATGCCTTTTACTCACTCCTCCAATAGAAATAAATGGATTTGCATGATCTTTACCCAGAGTTCATTTCCTTGCCACTCTAAGGCCTGTGTGCATCATTTAAGAAACTTCTTTAACTTTTTAAACTTTTTTTTTTCAGGTACATAATGATGTAGCTGTCGCCCGGTTATGAATACTACCATAATGTCCTTGTGTCCTTTGAAATGTTGCTAAGATTCATTGTTGTTTGTACCTAATTAAGATATATTAGACTACCACACTGGGACCAGCCATTTTCTTATTGTAGAGAGTAATTAGACATATCATCATGTAGGGATTTTAAAACGTCCATCATGTAACCTACACATATTACTTTGAATGGCTGCTAAAGAATTCATTTGTTTTACTGACGACTTCCATGTCTTCAGTCTCTTGTACAATTTGTTGGCCATTAAATCCAAAATACGGTTAAATCAGGGCTATTATTGTACATCTCTTTCTCCTGTTAAGAAACACTCTGTCATTTTGCTTTTGAGGAAAATCTTCTAACCCCCCCCCCCCCACCCCCCCACCCCACCCCTCCATCTCTCTCAGTGGATTGTTCCGAAGCACTCTGCGTTTTCTTTGGGGCTAGTACTTACAAGATGGTATTAGTCACAGCTGTTCTCTGTGATTTCCATTCGTTGCCTGGCACAGGAGCGATTGCCAAGTGCCCGTGAGTGTCTCTCCCCATTCAGCTCAGCCTCCTGCCCAGTCTTAGCCTCATTTCAATGACAGTCAGCTGTCTTTTGCCAGTGCTAAATTGAATTTGATAGAGCACTTTTTGTTTGGATTCACTGCCAAAGCTGCCTGAACAGGATAATATGTCTTAATAATGTATCATAGTTGGCAGTGGTGTAATAAGGGCTGGTGTTCTATATAGTGATTAAAGGTTAGCGAGGCATAAAATATTGTGGGACATTCACAGGGAGAAGTTATTTGCTGGCACTGCTAATTAGGGGAGCATTTGAAGGGCTTTGCATGTATATGCTATTTATGGATCAATATAGTGTACGTGAAATATAATCCAGAATTATAGTCTAGCAGATGATTGGTTAAAAGAGCATTAAACAGCATTTTGTCATTTTGCTTTTCAAATATTGCTAGCTAGGTAGTGGTCACATGACTGGTCACGTCATTTGTGTTGTCACAGGAAGAGAGGAAGCAACTTGCAATAAAATAAGTGTTTTCCCAGGCAGTTGACAGCCTTGAACCATCACCTTCTGAGATGACAGCAACAATAACTTGTTGCCATTGGAAACATCTATCCTTTCCCCATGACAGTGATAGACTATGAGAAAACTAAACTACATTTTTTGCTGTTTTCGGGCCATTTTTATGTAGTAAATTTCACAAATTAAAATGCAGATTTGTGTTTTCCAACTAAAGTTTGGGAGAGATGGTTGTTTCCATGGTAGTTGAACTCTCTATGGCAGGACAAAAATGGTTTCTTTATGCTGAAAGAGTTGTGTAGTAACAGCTAGTTATTCAGAGGTGACTAAACGTTTGCATGTTCTTGTTCATTTTTAAATTCTATCTAATAATACATTTGAGTAGTACGTGGTTGTGAAATATCAAATAGCTGTTATAAAAGAGTCTGGAAAAAAGTACAACAGTGAAAGTGGGTTTTTATAGCTGATAACACGTTACTACACATTGAAAGGCTTCTTAAAAACTGCCTACAATTTTAGCTGGAAGGTCTTGTGACATTTGGGTGACATGTTTTTTGCAGTACCATGCTAATATCCCATTTATTGACTAGGGTATTACATTGTCATCATTCCATTTACAGCTTCTTTACATAATTGGTTTTGCACCAAAATACATGAAAAACATCGAGATGACATTCTCCCTCCAAAAACTGATGGGGGTGTGTGTGTGTGTGTCTTGCTGCTGTCATCCCAGCCTAATTTACTTACAGGTGAATTAGTCTTCACAGTTATATGTCATAAATGGCATTCACCCAAGTTCACCACACCGAGCTCTGCAACTTTTCCATACGGTTCTTCTCTGTCCTGCTGGGAGTCTTATCTTTCCTTCTGATGATATGCACCTCTTCTCTCCTTCCTGCGAGTTCACACCGATCCTTGATGTTTGTGACAGGCCACGATAGGAGGAAACTCTTATCACCGTGGGGTTTGGAGGCCTTGCTAAATTGAAAATTGCAAATGAAATCCGTGGGGTTTAAATTCATCATCTATTATGTCAGATGACCTTTGGCAGCTGCTGATAAAAATGAGCGTATGTTAGCTGCTGATCCAATTTTCGACACTATCCACTCTTTTCACTTCATTCGCAGTCAGACAGCGGACTCACTGCAAGTGAAAATGATAGGGTTTCACGAGAGCACCATTGTGTTGCAGATTAAGATTTTCTCTTCCTATTTGTCGGGGTTGGCCTTGTGGTCCCCTCTCTGGCATTTCAGCATTGTGTAATCAGTTTCAATATCTGCTCCAGAGGACGTGTGTAAGCCATCCTCGTCCGATAAACACTCACAGGCAAAATGTTGGACTTAATAGTTTTGCTTTAGAGCTCCTGCAGGTCAGTTTGTACCAATAACGACTGGCACATGTTAAGTTTAATCTGACATTCTTAAGGAATGTGGCTGGCTAGCTTTGCTCATGGGTTGAGGGTGTACTTTGGCTCTTTGACATGTCATCCTCTGGCTATTAACTTTGCAGGCTTTGACTGAAATGTCAGTTTGACACTGGTTTCCATGTAGCATTACATGCTCTCACAAGGATAAGTCCATATCAGCAAAGGACTGTATAATATGGTGAATACATTTTGACCCATAATTCTGTCTTCGAAACATCACCAACATTTTCATTATTACAAATATTATATTTTAAAATACACACACACACACACACACACACACACACACACACACACACACACACACACATACATACATATATATGAACTTACATATGTGTGTTTATATATATGTTAAAATACTTAACATATACTTAATATATACTTATATACCATTTCTGATTATGTTTATGGAAATCAAAAGTGCTGCAAAAATGTTTCTTTTCTGGTTGTTTTTCTTTCAAGGCCTATTGTATTTTAAGTATTTTGTTACATACAGAAATGAAATTTCTTTCAATCAACTGCCTGCTCAACTTACTGACATAATTACAAATAATTATCTGAATATTCTTAATAATTTCGTTAACGTTGGCTTTAAGAACCCTACCAGAGTTATGTTTTCTTTGATGATCTTTTATAAAACCACGTATAATGTGTCATACACTGTATGTCCTCACGCAGTCATATGATATCCGGTTTGTAAATCCCCCAAAGCTGTTGAGTTAGGATAGTTACCTGGTCCGATTCCTGTGACAAAACCAGTGCTCCTTTTAGGCTAGATCCAGTGGCAGACAGCAGGCCAGCTTTGACCTCATGAGTAAATGCATATCCATGAGACAGAGACGCTTGATGTCCCAGGACGCCATTGTGTGGGGTGATTAAATGTGTCGTGTGTAATTGTAGCACGGTGAGAAGTGTGTGCGCGCTGGGTGCAGATGGATCTGGGAGGAGGGAGGAGGCCCTGGCTCCCTGCGGAGACGCCGGAGCTCGGAGCGGATGTGGCCGTGCCAGGAGAGCTTCCCACACAAATCCATCCATCACTGCACTCAGCAAACCAAAGCACACGTGACGGAGCTAGTCAGCTAAAAGGAATCGAGAGCTTCTTCGTGATGTCTTGGGGAGCAGCCGTGACAGTTAAATGATTCCTCCGTGTGCCATTTTTGGGTCTAATTAATATGTTTCCCGGTTTGTTTTGATTCCCACACTGAGAGAATTTCACAAGCTAACCTGTACTGACACAGTACATAATTTAACCTAAAATCTCTGCTTTAATTTTTTTTTAAATATGTTGGATAAAGTCCAAACTACATGTGAATGATTTATTAGTCTTGCTCCTGTGTTTTTCCGGAGCTCATCTCTTGACGTGCGGCGCACCTGTCACAGGTGCTGATGGTTAATCAGTTATTACGGCAGTTTATTTGGTGGATGACAAGTTGCAATTTCCTCCTGATTTGGGGCATTTGTCAGGTGGGAATTATGGTAGAGGGCATGTGACAAAACACATCACGACTGCCACCCCACCCCCACCCCCACTGCACCACACCCACCCCCACTGCACCACACCCACCCCCACTGCACCCCACCCACCCCCACTGCACCACACCCACCCCCACTGCACCACACCCACCCCCCATTCCCCCCTCTGGCTCTTGCCGTCTCCAGCTATCTCCCCACTCTTGCTCTCCAGTTTTTCCACAAACAATATCTGGGACTCTGAAGTAATAGGGCGGAATGTATAATTAATTACCCAGCTTGCTCTAATTAGGGATGAATAAGTTGTGTCCCTCTCATCATCACAAATGTGGTGATGGTTAATACCAGTTTATGCTATATTAACTGCAAATATGCAATCCTTCTGAGAGCACTTTCCTTGATGAATTTGATGAATGTGACAATAATTAGCACAGACAGATGAGAGCTAAATTGCTACTGACAATGTAATGCTATCCTGCTCAAGGGCTTGGGAACATGGCAAGCTAACATGGCAGGCACCAGACCCCATTTCTAATTAATAGTCTTTCTGCCAGTGAGAGAAAAAAAAGAATGGTAATTGTTTTCGTCAAAGGCTGTGGGGAGCTATCAGGGTAATAAAGTTAATTAGCAGAACAAACAACCTTTCGCAGCCTTAGCAGAATGGGGAAAAGTGTAATTCAGACTGTGGAAAAGATATGACTAGATTAGATGATAGCAAAAAAGAAATTTCACACTAGAGGAAAACAGAAAAAAAAAATCAATTATTCTGCTCCTTTCCCCCCATTCGCTGTGAGGGAGAAACATTATTTCCTGCTGAATGTAGACTGTGTTGTTTTCCTGCTCCTTTGTGTGAGCTTTTTTGCTCATTTGGAAGCTCGTTTAGTTTTTGTTGTTGCTCGGGTGGGGGCACCGGGTCGGCGGATCTTTGGCGGTTACGGACGGATGCTTCCAGAATACGCCGGTGCAGTGCAATTTGTTCCCCATCAGTCTGGTGATGATCAAATATGTTTGAATGCTAAATCCATTATGAAAATGAATTAGAAAAAGGCGATGACAATTATTTCTGTCTGGGACGGTGTGTGATATTGAGACAATATGACATTTTTTGCAGTGGAGTGACACAGTGATTCTCTTTGGCCACACAGGTAATGAAATAGTGTAGCCAGCCAACCTTCTATTCTACCGTTTATTACTATGTCAGAAACACACTACTGAGTTTGACATAAACCTTGACTGTGTGTGTTTTTCTCAGCATGAATGAAGTAAACACACTTCACTAGTCGTGTAGCTCTGTTTGGTGTCATGTTTCATTTCCCAGATAATCTCACATGCACACACACACACACACACACACACACACACACACACACACACAGAGAGAGACAACCTCTCCATCTCTCTCTCTCTCTCCTGCTGCAGGGAGATATCTGTACACAAGGTGGTGGTAGTTACACTTTTTTCATGCAGTCATAGGCCTTGAACACAGCTAATTAAAACTAAGTGAAATGTGTTTTCTGTGACCATGTTTAAAAGAATTGCATTCAGTGATGGCCTGTCAGATACTGGACTTAAAGACATTTTGCAAAGCACTCTGGGGGGGAAAAGCATTTTTGCTTTGGCTTTCACAAGTGGTTTGTTTCTCACAGAAAAGTGAACTGGCAACAGGCAATGAGACCGCTGTCATTCCCAAGTTGCATTCCTGCTCAGATAGTGTTAAAAATGATTTAAAATCCAAAAAGATGAATGTCCATTTATGCTGAGCAAAGTGGACTTTGTGTTTGGATAACTGTAGTGTGTAAATGTGTATTAAGTGTATGTGCGTCATCCACCTAATGCTAATATAGAGGGCCAGTAGTAAAGACAGCCTGCTTCATTGCAGTCACATTTTTGTTTTGTTTAGGTTTTTTTTTTTTTTTGCTTGTTTATTTATTTATTTATTTTTCTGACGCACTGTTTGCCAGTGCTCACCTGGGACCAGTGATAGCTTATCAAAGCTTGAGCAGTTCCCCTCCAACATCGCCACATAATAGAGGCTTTCAGGGAGGGAGACTGGCAGCATGGGGAAACCATGGGAACCAGCGGTCAGCTGACAGCTAGATGGACAGCTTGACTGCTTTTGGAGCATCATGGGAAATGGCTGTCACCTGATGCTGCCGGTCCCCACAGAGATAACCTTCATTGTGACAGCATAAACAAAGATAGTGTTTGGATTGGGGGGGGGTTTGTAGGAGTCCTTGGCTGGGAGGCAAATGCAATTGATCCTTCATTAGACCTGATCAATGTGCTAATTGATTATTGAACCCCTTTTCACTTGTGGCCAAGTGTCAAACTTCATCTTTTCAATAGAATTGATTATAAATCATGATACTTTGTTTATTCGTGATAGATATAACAATTTCCAGGATGAGATTTCATGACACAGGTAATATTGCCCATGTACTAAAGTAAGTAAATGAGGGATTTGGGGTTTAAGATGAGTCTTTTGCTGAAGCAGCTTGTGTTTTGAGGTGCAGGCTAATCCATCCAACACGCTCTCTGTGCCCACAGGCCCTCCAGCCCTGATGTTTAGTGCTGGCCCATTCGCTCCACATGGCAACATTGTCTCTTCGGTTTGCTTGTGTTCCAGTGCTGTGGACGTGTCCACGCGGGCTGTGCAGATACAGTGGACTGTTATGGAGTAGTATTAAAGCACCCCTGCATGTTGGGGTTTGCCTTGTGATGGCTGAGGGTTTTTGATCAGACACGGTGTCTATCATCTCACCCTGCACTGTTACTTTTAGGGCTTATTTTCTTCTGTAGCTCAGTAGACGTAGACCCAATGGATTTATTGGTTCTACAGAATTTTGGACTCAGCAACCAATAAATACAAACCACATACAGAGGGCAGCCAAAACATACATATACTATATGTAGTCACAATGTGTTCATATATCATGAATAGAGCTGCATTCAGACAATATATTTAGTCTTGAAAGTATTCATAGATAATATAGAAATGGTTCTACAATATACAAGGGCATTGGCCTCTAAATTGCTTTGTGTCTTCTTGCCGTTTCCAGGGGTAACTGGGACCTGGAATTGAAGTTCCTTAGACATAATATAAGCATTTAGTTTGATTTAGCGTGTTTCTCCTAATCCTGTAGCAGACAGGCCTTCCCTGACTGATAGCTCCTTGTAGCACATACCAGCACCTGACGGGGCGCAGGTATGGTTCAGGCCACTGGATGTCAGCTCTTCTCTTCATGTTGGACCTTGCAGTTTGAATAGCAGCGTCAGGACATGCAGGAACATATATTTGTCTTGGACCAGATCCCTGTGAAGCCATGGGGGCTGTGACACAGCTGAACCCAGCTGTGAAGTGAACGTGGCACCAGGAGGTTCAGCTTAGTTTTTTCTTAGCATACTCTTTACATCATCTCAGATAGTGTATCGGGTAGTGTAAGACATAGTGTATTCGTTCACTGTATTTGAATTAGAGATTTGCATGGTGATGCATAGCATTTTACAAAAATAACAGGCAAACTGTATCATACCTGTTCCTTTAGTGGACTGAAGACATGGATTATGAACACTTGCTTGCTTTCTCTTGCTTTCATGACATTTATATTTCTGGAATTTAGCAGACACTATCTAGAGCGACTTACAAAAATACTTTGCCGTCTCATAGAATGGATTTTGTGAGTAGAAACATCAATAACATAAGTGTTGTGAGCCTCTGGATGCGGTGCAGTATCACAGAACATCCAGTCATCCCAAACCAACACCCTAGAGTCTTAGGTTCAAACATAGCCAGACATACTTTAACATTTTATAAAATCACTGCACAAATGCTCTCCGTCCCCATTATTACCAAATAACAGAGATCTTATGCTGTCTAGTTCCCATTGCAAACACCTTGTTAACTATTCTTTTCATAGAAGGAGCTTTTTTCATTCATGGCCCAGCTCCTAGGCTGATGTTAATGTTGAGTGCTTTTGTTGGAAAACAAGCTCCTTAAATGTGTTAAAGTCTTCAACCCTCAACGGCATCACACACACACACACACACATGCGTGCACACACACACCTCTCATTGTGATGCAACAACACAGTGGAATATTGAGCCAAGGTGTCTGCCACTTCACAATGCCTCTCAGCTGGGCTCTCCACGAGGCTTTGGCCTCCCAGCTTGGACCGACAATAGCCAGAAAACAGTAGTTTTTATTTATTTTTTTGCTCTGCCAATGTGGGCTAAACTGTTATGCAGATCCATGCAAAACCACTGTCCCCCTCCTTTCAATGAAACCTCTTTGTTTTAAACATGTAGCTTCAGGGGTAATTCGGCTAATTGCTTGACAGGTTCTTACTCTGAAGCAGATTAGGAAGTCTGTTCTGCAGGCGTGCCAGTGGCTTAGTTAAGGAGTAATTTGTAGTAATTTGTTGAGACCGAGAAACAAACAGCCAAGCCTGGTATGGAACAGGCTAAAGTGTCTGAGCTCTGTTATTGGAGTCTGTTGTGCTGATAATTAAATAACAATAGGACGCGTGAAGGCGAGGAACTGAGGAGGAAGGCTTCACTTTGGGCAATGCAGGAGATTTTCATGGAGATTAGCAAGATGTTTCACCTTCTCATCTGGAGAGACTGAAACAAACACCACATTGCTGGTCCACTTGTCTTCATTACCATTGCCAATACCAGAGATATTAATCATTTTTAACATTTAAGAAAAGATGCTTAAAGGTAGCATTGATCGTTTACTGCAGTCTGCTGCATAAATTCAGTCTAGTTTAATAGGTACTTTGGAACATTTATCTGTTTATTTATTCCTGTATTGGTATGACAGAAATGATACCAAGACAGAAAAGTTAGCATAAAACTTTTCATCATAGTTTTTTTTTTCCAGCCATGTTAATGTCAGCATTGTCACTATTGTTAATATGTGTTGAGATTTGATATCACAAATTACCACATCAGTGAAATATATATTGACATTAGCCCATGTCCTGGTGTGAACCTATATGCATCTATGTAAATTTGAGCAACACAGCCCTATGTAAATAAAGTGGGCTTATCCTCCAGGGTTTTGACACCTCATTAAACTGCAGGCATAAGAGGAGGGTGTAAAGGCCTCCAGGCTCCCTGGCGTTGCAGTGTTGAACACAGTGAGAGACCTCGCACCTCCCCTGGGGAGGTTTTGTGTTCGCATTCACTCCATCCCGTCTGCAGGGACGCTTGTCGAGCTCCTGTTTGACAACGACTCCTCGTTTACAGCTCAGGAGGACACATGCACTCCACACCGCACTGGAGGCGTTTACTCTCTTGTTTCTCCTTGTCTGGAACGGTCCACTGAGGGACTCCTGCACAGATTTCTTCAAAGACGTGACTATTTCGTCCGATCATGCTTGCTTCTCGCACGTTCACACCTGAGCTGCTGTGAATCTTTTGGCAAGCACACATCACATCAGTTAACTCATGTGGTGAAAGTTCTGTCTGATATGCAACAGTGTCTCCCAGTTCCTGCCCTGCAGACCCCATGTCCCCCCCCCCCCAGAATGCCAAGGTCAGAGCATAAAGGGCTTGGGGAGCAGAATCAAGTGTGTGAGTGCAGGAGATGAATGTAGATGTGTCAAGCATTAGTCCTTGTGAAGGGTTTGGCCCAAAACCCAAAGAGACAGAGAGACTGGGTTGTGTTACCACCTATACAGGCGGGCCTGGCACTCCACGGTCCAGCTTGTGCGCTCGCCACAGTGAGCGTTCATGTTACCACTGGAGTGAGTCCACATCTCTGGTGTCTGTGCCAGCATCACGCCTGGCTGGCAGTGTTGACAAATCTGGCTTTCTAATATGGGCATTACAGGCCTTTAAGACATCAAATGATAAGGCTTACGGATCAAACGGATTCCTTGTGGCAAATGTGTGGCGGGATTTTCCTTTCTCTGTGGACTCACCGTCCATTCTGTAGAAATGCAAGTGTCTCAAGAAAAGTCATGGTTTTTGGTTAATTAAATCTAATCACAAATCTGGAAATATTATGATCATTAATTTTTATAAGCAGAATTTTTAATTAATTGACCAGCCAACCAGCACATGTACTGTCTACCACATCACAGGGATAGTGATCTTGACAAGCTAATCACACATGCCGTTTTTGTTATTTTTTTTGAAGCGCTCAAGGTAAGTGATGAGTGACGAACAGCTTCCCACTGAGTGAAACAAAGACGTGCTTTCTGCTTCACCTCCTCGGCTGCCTTGTTTGGACTAAAGCACTCATAGTGGGTTGACAGTGTGAAGCTCTTAGTGGTGAGCTGCCCACCCTACCACCCCTGGCACACCCCTCCAACTCTCCACCCCTCTACCCCTCCATCTCTCCACCCCTCTACCCCTCCATCTCTCCACCTCTCCACCCCTCCACCCCTCCATCTCTCCACCCCTCCACCCCTCCATCTCTCCACCCCTCCACCCCTCCATCTCTCCACCCCTCCATCTCTCCACCCCTCCACCCCTCCATCTCTCCACCCCTCCACCCCTCCATCTCTCCACCCCTCTACCCCTCCATCTCTCCACCCCTCTACCCCTCCATCTCTCCACCCCTCTACCCCTCCATCTCTCCACCCCTCTACCCCTCCATCTCTCCACCTCTCCACCCCTCCACCCCTCCATCTCTCCACCCCTCCACCCCTCCATCTCTCCACCCCTCCACCCCTCCATCTCTCCACCCCTCCATCTCTCCACCCCTCCACCCCTCCATCTCTCCACCCCTCCACCCCTCCATCTCTCCACCCCTCTACCCCTCCATCTCTCCACCCCTCTACCCCTCCATCTCTCCACCCCTCCATCTCTCCACCCCTCCACCCCTCCATCTCTCCACCCCTCCATCTCTCCACCCCTCCACATCTCCACCCCTCCATCTCTCCACCCCTCCACCCCTCCATCTCTCCACCCCTCCATCTCTCCACCCCTCCATCTCTCCACCCCTCCACCCTACAACAGCAGGATCCCTCTCTCAAACACATGTAATCACATTTACACTGGAAGAGGCCTGAGGGGCTTCCTGCTACCACCCTTGTACCGACCACCACTCCAGGAGTGACAATAGCACTTAGTATTGATTCTCACACACACACACACACACACACACACACACACACACACACACACACACACATACACACACACACACGTGTGCGTGCGCACACACAAACCCTGCACGTTTTTTATTGACGGAAATAATTACATGCACCATAATGCAGACATAATGCACATAAGCATTTACAATAATAGCACAACAGATGTGAAAAAATTGTATGAAAAGACACACCATATATGTGATTAATATTACTATATATTACTAATATTACACCATATATATTATTAATATTACTGTTAACAATAACACGTTGTAATCTATGGATGTTCTGGTTTATCTACCTAAAGGTACTTTTGTAAGATAAATTATGAGAAATCTGGAGTCTAATATTACTTCTAGTGTTACTAGGATATATATACTAGTAATATTACTCCTAATATTAGTACTAGTGAGTTGTTCTTTTGCAGCAGTTGAAATGAAGTTTAAATGAGTTTCAGGAAGCCGTGTGCAGCAGTGGTGGATCGATGCAGTGTGTGTGTGTGTGTGTGTGTGAGAGAGAGAGTGCGTGTGAGAGAGAGAGTGCGTGTGTATGCGTGCGTGTGTATGCGTG